>NW_005363836.1:4595977-4601574 GCF_000412655.1 Myotis brandtii | reverse complement strand
CAGCCAGGAGAAGGGAAGGCCTATTGCACGAATCTCTTCATGCAACAGGCCTCTAGTATATATATATATATTTTATCTAAACTTCTTTGTATGGCACCTGAGATTCTTCAAATGGCCACCCTTATGTTTCAATCTAGCTTTATCGTCTACTATAACTTCACTTTAGTATCATATTCTAGTTATTTTGCACCAATTACAGTTCCCAAACACTGATCAATTTTCATGTTTTTGAAATTTAGAATGTATTAATCCTTCTTTCTAGAAACCACTTCCCTTTGAACTCCTAGAAAACTCCTCGTCCATCTAGTTTTAGTAAAAAGACAACATTCTACCAGGCAGAGTGAGATTTCTTCCTCCTCATCCCCACTGAACATGTTTCTCTTCTCACTGTCCTTCTTGTAGGCCAGGGATGACTTTCCATCTTTGTAGCCTTATCTAACACCTGGTTGGTGCTCAATACATATTTGTTGAAGGAATAAATAAATGAATGGAAGTTTTCTTCCCATAGAATGACAATTCTCCGACTCTTTTCTGTTGCTACAGCCCTTGTGGTGGCTGCTCTTTTTTCTGGCCCGCACTTACTAAGCTTCTCTCCCTTTTCTCTGTATCTACACACTTGTGCGTTATGTGCACAGGGCCCTTTTCATTCTCTTCCACTCTCAAGGGTGTATGTTTTTAGATACATACCCCATAAGCATAGGTCCCAGATCACCTCTAAGGAACTTCTGCCTGGTCACAATGTCAATCACTTAACTTTTCTCCTGCTGACATTGACCACTCTGGCTATAGTGGTCATACGTGTAAGTCTGATTCCAAGGCTTTGCTAGACACCCACTGACTTTCATGTGTCTTGGTTCTTACTAGTTTGATTAATCAGTTTTCTCGAAGTCTGACTGTAAGTATTAATTTCATCCATCTATGGAAGGTATAGAAGGGCAATAAAGTAATAGCTTTCTGACAGAATATTATAACAAATAGAATTTCCACAGGAGACAAATGGACATTGTGTTTAAGAGGATTTCTGTTTCCCTAGTTCCACAAGTCTCTTCCAGTTTAATGACATGACAAATAAATCCCAGCTCAGGAAGAACCACTTCCCACTGAGAAAATATTTTAGAACTTTCAATTCTTTATCTTTTTTTCCTTCCGTTATACTTAAGATAAACTTATAGCAAAACAGAACAGGTGAAAATTGGTCAAACTTATTTGAAGACCTGTCATTCTACAACTTGTTTATAATAAAAAGTAAGCAAACTATAACACAGTTAAAATGGGGAGAAAAGCCATTTGTGACCTATTTCTTTTATTTCTCCAATGTATTGTGGGTGTGATTTTTAACTCTGCCTGCTAAGATAACACACTCCTGGGACTACAGGCCTTCAGAATAGTATCTAACTCTGTCATAGCTATGACTAATGTGACTTTTGGCTCTGAATTTAAAAGGGTCCACTATGAACATTGACTGTGGTTATAGATGAGAAGAAGGCACTTGGTTCAAGAAAGGTTTATTTTATTTGGGGTTTCTTACCTTCACGTCCCTTCCAGTAAGAGGAAGGAAAATGGTGTTTGTTGAATGCTAGACACTGTAGTAAATTCTTTAAACTCCATAGCTATCTTATGAAGAAGATGTTGTTACCATAATTTTATAGATGAAGAATCTGAACTACATAGAGATTCATACATTTTTCAGAATTGCACAACTAGTAAATAGAAGGCCAAGGAATAAGCCATGTTCTGTCTGACTTTAAAGCCCATTTGTGATGTCTTTTAGCAGTTATAATTATGGACTGAGATTATAGTTGAGTTATTCTGGATATTTCTGTTTCCCTTGGCAATGTGTGCCAGATCACTTATTCTTTTATTAACACCATCTAAAGAGACTATATTCTTCAAGAGATTCTGGAAACTTCTATAATTTTCAGTGGCCAAAAACAATAAGAAATATATATTTCATGGAGGCACTTACATATATATTTTGAGCATTCTTTTTTTCCCCTTCTGAATACAAGGCAGGCTATGAGAGACTAATCTGGAATTATTGCTATCCAGCAGTCACTTCTCTGCAAGATACCATGTCAGGAATGGGGAACCTTTTTTGGATATTTATATTTATTTGCAGGCCATACAACATTATCAATTTAAAAATTAGCCTGCTATATTTGGTCAAACATTTAATTAACTCACCCCTAATGCCTTGGCAGGGCCAGACCAAATGATTTTGTGGGCCTTATCCTGCCCATAGGACGGATGTTCCCCACTCCTGATAGATGATGAAGCTTGTGGGAACCACTAGCCAAACTTACAGATGTTAAATGTTATAGTAGTTCACAGGCGAGATCAAGAATGGTTTCACAGAGGAGGTTGGAATAAGTGTTTGTGAAACCGATAGGGGCTTAAAGGATGAGTAGGTTTTGATAGACTGAGAGAAAGAGGTAGAAGTAAGTATTTCAAGATAGGAAAAGTATGAACAAAGGGATAGAAACATAAATAAGTATTCCTGGTGTATTGGATTACCTCCACTAGGTGACTTAATTTTCAAAACTATGCACTGGTACCATCAAAACATAACAAGTAAAAATTGAGTGTGCACGTACTACTTAAAACTTCTGTATTAGATGCATGACCCTATTTAATTCTCACAATAATCTCATGTGGTAGACACTGTAATCATTCCCATTTTACAGATGAGGAAACTAATGAAGAAGTAAAGTAATTGTCACACATCTAGGATGTGGTAGATCTAGAGAAATCTGGCTCCAAACTCCATGCTCTCAATTCCAATCCAGGCAGAGGAATAGATGCATTACCTTGAGAGAAGCTGAGAATAAAAGACGGTGGAAAAAATTCTCCAGTGACTGGCAGAATTCACCTGAATTTTCATATTTTTAAAAATATTTTCTTTCTGCTTCTCTATTTTCTCAATTTAAATAAAAACAACTTCTAGCCCTAGCCGGTTTGGCTCAGTGGATAGAGCATTGGCCTGTGGACTGAAAGGTCCCAGGTTGGATTCCTGTCAAGGGCACATGCCTGGGCTGCGTGCTCGATCCCCAGTTGGGGGCATGTAGAAAGCAGCCAATCAATGATTCTCTCTCATCATAGATGTTTCTATTTCTCTCTCCCTCTCCCTTCCTCTCTGAAATCAATAAAAATGTATTTTAAAAAATACAATTTCTGGCATGGCTAGAGTGGCTCAGTGGTTGAGCGTCAAGCTATAAACCAGGAGGTCAAGGTGCCATTCCTGGTGGGGAGTATATGCCTGGGTTGCAGGCGGGGTCCCTGGGGAATGCAGGAGGCAGCCAAACAATGATTCTCTCATCACTGATGTTTCTCTCTCTCTCTTCCTCTCCCTTCCTCTCTGAAATTGATAAAAAGATATTTCTTTAAGAACGAGTATATTGAAAAACAAACCCACTAATTTTTATTTATCTGACCTTCATCCTAGGATCTGCCCTTGCCTCCTCATTTATCCATCACAGTAGATTCATTTACTTTTGTTTCTTTTCATTTTTCTCCACCTCTTTTTCTTCTCTCCTTTTTGTCTTCCTCCCTCCCACCTCTGAGTTATTTGATCTTGTAATATCTCTTTCCATTTGGAGGACTATGGTTCAGGAACTCCACCATTCCCATAGGAATCTCTAGGGCCAGAGAGGAAAGGTTACCTAATTGAAAAAGTTGGGGACAGATGGACGCAGAGCTCAGTCAAGGGTCAGCGAGCTGAACTCTCCTCTCCCTCCAACCACCGCTTCACCTCCTACTGTCAGTCTAGTAAGACCCACATGTCAGAATGAGGAGCGTCCTTAAGAGGGAGTCAGCCTCTGAGCCTCTGCCAGGATAGGTTTTGCCTCCCCTGCAGCTGTTTTTGTCACCACGCCAAGGACAGCAGTGGAGTATTTATTTGTACAGGAGGTAAAGCCAAGAGAATCTGGGCACAGTGTTCCAGCTCTATCTTTGTTTTCTGGAACTTGAAACCCAGACCTGTCTAGAATTTTTTACTAGGTATTGGAATGGGTGTCTTTAGTCTTAAAAAAGGAAGAAATGAAAAAAAAAAGAAAAAAAAAGAAAAGGCAATTTCTGATGGAAATGGAACCCATAATTTCAATCCAGGGACTCTGAGTTGGCTGGAATTACCCAGGTGGTTCTTATTACGTCTCAGTCTGATTGCTGGTTGCCTCCTGCAGAAAAGAAGGGCAGAGGAGTTTCAATATTCTAGACATTGGTGGATTGCCCATCATGTGTCTTCATTTTACATGGAACTGAGGAGAAGTGTAGGGGGAAGATATGAGACTAAAAACAAACAAACAGTTCTAAAATAATATATAGAAATAAAGCCTACAGCAACGTCAAAACAATAGGAGGCTAAAAGTCACTATATTTAAAAAGTTTAGGATCTCCTATTTCAGGGATTATATTCAAAACTATTTGAGCTACAAGACAGTCTCAGCACTGCTGTGCTCATTGACCTTGGTACTAGATCTGGTGATAAATAACTACTAATTGTCTTGCAAAATAAATTTTATTTTCAAAGGAAAAAAGTTACTATTACTGAGGCTACACAGAAGAATGTACTACAGGCTTCTTAGTGCTTAAAATGGCAGTAGTGTTGAACAGGGACTGAATCCCAAAGTGACTACTTTGAAGAAAATTACTTTCATCTTAGTGTATTAATTTTTTGAATGCTTGTTTAAAAATAAAGTTACCTTATGTTATGGTTAGGCTGTAAACACAAGGTCACTGACATTACATAGATTAATATTTTGTGTGGCTTACACATGTAAGACTTTTAAAGAATAGTTGAAGGTAGAATAAAAAACAATTGTTAGTGCAATATATATAAAGTTAAACTCAGAGAAATAGAGGATAGAATGGCAGTTACCAGGGCTTAGGGGTGGAGTAGGATGGGGAAAATGGGAAAAGGTTGGTAAAAGGGCACACATTTTTAGTTAAAAGATGAACAAATTCTGAGGATCCAATGTATAGCATAATGACTATCTACACTAATAAAAGACAAACATGCAAATTGATCATACCTTCGCTATGCCTTAAGCCACTCCCACCAGCCAATCAGAGCAACTATATGCAAATTAACCCAACCAAGATGGCGGCCAGCAGCCACGGAGCTGGAGCAAGCAGGAGGCTTGGTTGCCCCAGTGATGGAGGGAGCCAAGCTTCCCGCCTGCCATGGCCCGGCTCTGAGCTCCACTCAAAGCAACAAAATTTCAATTATAGAAGGTAAATAAACCCCAGAATAAAAAAAAAGAAAAAAAGGAGAGGCTGGAAGCTTCCATCGCTGAGGGGCTTGGCCAGCCTGAAAACGGCCCTCAGCCCCTCACCCAGACTGGCCAGGCACACCAGTGGAGACCCCCCACCTTAAAGAGGGTGTGGCCAGCCTGCAAACAGCCATCAGCCCCTCACTCAGGCTGGCCACGCACCCCAGTGGGGACCCCCACCCTGAAGGGGGTGTGACCAGCCTGCAAACAGCCATCGGCCCCTCACCCAGGCTGTCCAGGCACCCCAGTGGAGACCCCCACCCTGAAGGGGGTGCGACCAGCCTGCAAACACCCATCAGCCCCTCACCCAGGCTGGCCAGGCCCCCCAGC
>NW_005363836.1:4586676-4595688 GCF_000412655.1 Myotis brandtii | reverse complement strand
ATCCCCCAGGGAGCGGGCCTAAGCCAGCAGGTGGACATCCTCCGAGGGGTCCCAGACTGCAAGAGGGCATAGGCCAGGCTGAGGGACCCCCCCGAGTGCACAAATTTTTGTGCACTGGGCCGCTAGTAGTTAATAGTACAGTTTTGTATAATTGAAATCTGCTAAGAGAGCAGACTTTAATAGTTTGAACCCCCAAAAGATAACCATGTTAAATGATGCAGGTGTTAGCTTGATTGTGGAAATCCTTTCACAATGTATATGTATATAAAATCATCACATTGTACACTTTAAGTATATTACAATTTTTTTTGTTATTATACCTCAGCAAAGCTGAAATAACTTATAAAAGACTCTACTGTACAAAACAAAAAATTGTCAAATGAATTTAAGGAACTTATATAGACTGGAATTCTTGCAAAAAAACCATGGGGAAATGTGAGAATTCAAATGAGTAAAATTTGGAAAACTGCCACTTAAAAAAACAAGAATGTAAGGTTTAAAGCACAGAAGCCATCTAATTAAACATTATCTTTAAATTAAGCAATTTTTTGGAATAACAACTATAAGGATATTGGGCAACATTATAAAAGTCCTCTAATTAATTTACAAAAATGACCTAATCCTTATGTGATCTGTAAAATAGTGTTAGCTCTTGATAAGAATCTTATGAAATAATGTTGGAAACATTCCTAGCTCATTTAGGTGTGTTTTCTTGAGATTGTTCCCATGTCTGATGAACCTATAGACTATAGATCCCTTAGAGCAGTGGTTCTCAACCTTCCTAATGCTGCGACCCTTTAATACAGTTCCTCATGTTGTGGTGACCCCCAAAGATAAAATTATTTTCGTTGCTATTTCATAACTGTAATTTTGCTACTGTTATGAATCGTAATGTAAATATCTGATATGCAGGATGTATTTAGGCGACCCCTGTGAAAGGGTCGTTCGACCCCCAAAGGGGTCACGACCCACAGGTTGAGAACTGCTGCCTTAGAGTGTATTCCCAGAATCCCATAGAATGTGGTGACTAAGGAAATCTTGCAGTCCCAGCTTGGAAAGTCAGCCAAGCTCCCACAATAGCTAGCTGTCTGTGCTTACACATGATTATTTGTCCAGAAAGCCCTCTCAAGTAGTGAATGAAGATTAATAGGCAAATAGAGAGAGAAAAAAATAAGATCTGAAAACAAGTGACATATTTATTTCTCTAATTATAATCTGGAGATTAAAACAATAGCCAAATGAACTAAATGGCTGTAGTTTTACTGGCTCTTTGCTTTGTAATCAGAACTTCAAATTTGGCCTTTTCTTCAAACAATCACGCAGAGAGCCTGCTCAATGTGTTCCGTAGATTTAAGGAAGAGGAATGTAACTTTAAACTTGTCACTAATTTCCAATTACAAGATTAAAGGCTTAGATGAAAATCCACAACGAGGAAATAGATTCATTCTGAATCACGTCAAATTTCATAGGTATTTGATAGAATAGTAGGTTACAGTTACTGAGCATATTTATTGAGTTAAGTGCAAAACACTGTGCAAAGTGGTCTATTCAATCCTATCACAAATCTATGAGATGGGAACTGTTCTAATTCTTATTTTGTAGATGTGAAAAAAGAGGAGGCACAGAGAGGTTAGGGAACCAGCCCCAAATCTCAATAGGGCACAAACCTAATTATTTCAACTCCAGAGCCCCACTTACAAAACAAACAAAACAAAGACATTTTATTTGTAAACTGTAACAAATGTGCATAGTTTAGAAGTAAACTAATGACAAATATTATAATTGGGTTGAATATTTAATTTGCTGTGTTTCCTTTGAGAATGAAAGAGGGTTGCTAACTGAATAGGTCACTGGGAAAATAGGCATAAAACAGAACATTTCTGAGAAAAGTGGGGTGGATGGTCACCTAATTTATGATGAAAAACAGCAGTCCCTGGCTGGAGGATTCCTTACTCCCCAAATCCTGCTCTTCAGAGGCCACTATTTTAAACTGTTTGGCTGCCTTTTAAAACTTTTATTTTATATTTGGGAGCTCCTCTTTCCGGAATTGAATTGAAAACTATTTATCCAAATAACATACTATTGTAAATTCTTGATTTTTCAGTTTTAGGTACTATAGTGATTTGTACAATGGAACACAAGGCTTTAGTTTTCTTATACTTTCTGACTAAACAAACGTTACCTACCTTCATTCTTCTAAATTTTTTGGTTAAATAATTTTGTGTTAATATAAATAGGACTCTATAAATTTGGTCACAGGTGATCCACACGTAATAATCTATTACATTTAAAAAATCTACTTACTGTTTTTCCTGGAGAAAATGATCTTGTGCATTTATTTATTTATTTTTTGCTTAGTTTTCTTTCTATGTACCTACTGCTCCTTCAGCCCCAAGCTTTCTTTCTAAACTCTAAGGCTCCTCTTGTTATTGTCAAACATCATAGATAATAGCTAAGTTTCACTTTTTTCTCTTAGAAACATCCCTCCTGGATTCTCTATCTTTGTGATCCAATATGACTGTGCTTTCTAAATCTATGATACCGTAGGTTGGTTTGTTTGTTTGTTTGTTCGTTGTTTTTTGGATTATCTTCATCATTATCCTGGGGATACTTTCTTTCATTTAAATTTTCATGTCCTGGATTGCCTGTCTTTGTCTTAGTGTTCCCAATACCAGAACCTCTCTGAGTCAATCTCTACCTAGAATGATGTCCTGTTTTTTCCGGGGGGGGGGGGGGCGGGCAGGTGGGGGGGAGTAGGGTGTAGTTGATTGGTGGTGTAGGCTGGAAGAGGACAACTAAACTCTGAATTCTTCTGTTACAGGCTCAGAAATCAATCTTACACCCCACCCCCACCCCCCAAGCTTGCCCCTTAGTCTTCATGGTCACCTGGTGCCTACAATTCCTGAATCTTTCTAGAGTTTAGCAGCAAAGATGTGCTTGCTTCTCATTGACATCTCCCTTTCCAGGCACGTAGGTTTTAACTTTCTTTGAGTTACTGAGTCGGTTGCTATGCATTTCATCTTTTTTCCATGTTCTGGAACTTTGTTTCTTTTCCTGATCACTTAGTCCTTTATATAGTTAAAAAAATAGACTATAGTTTTTAGAGCAGTTTTAGGTTCACAGCAAAATTGAGCAAAAAATACAGAGTTCCCTTGTACCGCCTTTCTTCACACATTCACAGCTTCTCCCACACTCAACACCCCACGCCAGCGGTGCATTTGTTTTAACTGGTGAACCCACATTAACACAGCATTCTTCCCCCAAATCCATAATTCATACCAGGGTTCACTCTTGGGTTGTACATTTTCAGGTTTTGACATGTATAGTGGCATGTCTTCATCACTGTAGTATTATACAGAATGGTTTCACTGCCCCGAGAACCCTCTGTGCTCTGCTTATTCTACCCACCCTCCCCTTTGACTCCTGGCAACCACTGATCATTGTAATCTCCATATTTTTGCCTTTTCCTGGGTGTCATATAGTTGGAATTATACCTGATATAACAGATTGGCTTCTTTCACTTACTTTGAAGATTCTTTCATGGCTTAATAGCTCATTTCTTGTCAGTGCTGAATAATATTCCATTGTGTGGATGTACTAGTTAATTTATTCATTCATCTCCTGAAGGACATTTGGTCACTTTCAAATGTTGGTGATTATGGATAAAACTGCTATAAACAAGTGTGTGGGGGGTTTTGTGTGTTAATACATATTTTGTTAGGTTTACACCTAAGTATTTCATTTTGGGGGCTGCCATGTAAATGCTTTCGTGTCTTTAATTTTAAATTCCAATTCTCATTGCTTCTATATAGGAAAGTGGATGACTTTTATATATTCACTTTGCATTTTTCCTTCTTGATATAACCACTTATTAGTTTCAGGAGTTTGCTTGGGGATTTTCTGCACTGCCTATCAGGTCATCTGTGAACAAAGACAGTTTTATTTCTTTCTTAGCAATCTCTATACATTTTCTTTTCTTCTCTGATGACTTTAGCATGGATTTCCAGTATCTCCAGTGCTGTTGAAAGCTGTGGTGAGAGGGGGTATCTTGCCTTGTTCTTGATCTTAATGGGAAGGCTTCTAGTTTTTCCCCATTGGGCATGATGTTAGCTGTAGCTTTTTGTAGATTTTCTTTATGAAGTTAGAGAAATTCCCCTCTCTTCCTAGTTTGTGGAGAGTTTTTCTCATGAATGGGTATTGGATCCTGTCAAATGCTGTTTTGCACCAATTGACATAATCATGTGAGTTTTCTTTAGCCTGTTAAGGTAATGGGTTACATTAATTTTTGAATATTGAATCAGCATTACATGCCTGGAATAAATTTTACTAGGTCACAGTGTGTAATATTTTTTGTACACTGTTGGATTCAATTTACCAATATTTTGTTTTTTATTAAATTTATTGGGGTGACATTGGTTTATAACAGTGGCTAATAACATAATCTTTATATTGTGTTGTGTGCTCACCACCCAAAGTCTAGTCTTATTCCATTGCCATATATTTGGCCTCTTTTACCCTTTCAACCTCCCTGCAACCCATTCCCCTGTGGAAACCACAATATGGTTGTCCATGTCTGTGAGTTTGTTCATTTTGTTTGTTGTTTTCTGCTTTATATCACACATATGAGTGAAATTATATGGTTCTTGTCTTTTTCCATCTGAATTATTTTACTTGGCATGATATTCTCAAGGTTCATCCATGTTGTCACAAATGGCAATATTTTATTTTTTCTTATAGCCAAGTAGTATACCCTTGTATTTTTGTATCACATCTTTATCTAAACATTGGTCTATGGACACTTGGGTTGTTTTCATATCTTGGCTATTATGAATAATGCTGCAATTAACATAGAGGAACATATATCTTCATGAATAACTTTTCAAATTTTCAGGTAGGTACCCAGAAAAGGGATTGCAGTAAATACGTGTCTCGATTAGACAATATAGATAGAGCTAGGGCTTACTCAACAGATGTTCTCAAAGTTCATAGTGTTTTGGCTTAAGGGCTAGCATGTGTGTGTGTGTGTGTGTGGGGGGTGTAGGGATGGAGGAAGCAGTAGATGTTTTGTTTACAGTCCAGTAAAATTTTGAAAACAGTGTCTAAATTTGGGGAGATTAACTTGGAATGATGGGCTTCTCCTTGTCAAAACTTTTTGTTGTTGTTGGCAAACCTATTTTTAATTATATGGCATTTAATTTGATCATGTGTTTATGATAGTAGTCTAACTTTAATAAAAGAGTAAATATGTGATAATTTTTCAAAAAATATACAATGGCTAGTTCAGTGTGAATTAGTGATTCCCAACCTTGTTATTACAAAGAAAAATGTGCAGCTAGTATGGGAGAGCTATGGTTTTAAAAGATTGTTTGGCATCACCAAGTTCTATTATTCTCTTGTCTGTTAGTAGTCTTATTTGATGTTCAAGTGAGTTAAACCGGCTGATTATGTTTTAGACATACCTGAGTGAAATACCTGCAGGGCTTTGAACTGCTCTTACCTGTGAACACGATTTCTCCCTTCCTCATCCTCATTGCCTTCTAGGTCTTATTTTTCCCCTGTACTCATTCCTGCAATGTTTCCTTCTCTTGTCAATATGCTGAATCCTACTATTTCTTTCACCTAAATTCAACTCACATTAGTTTTCTCAAAAGAAGAAAACTGGCCCGACCTGGTTTGGCTCAGTGGATAGAGTGTCAGTCTGGGTACCAAAGGGTTCCAGTCAAGGGCACGGTCCTGGTGGGAGTTCGTGCAGAAGGCAATCAATCAATGTGTTTCTCTCACATCGATGTTTCTCTCTGTCTTTCCCTCTCTCTTCAACTCTCCCTAAAAATCAATGGAAAAATATCCTTGGATGAGGGTTAAAAAAGAAGGAGAAGAAGGAGAAAATTGTTACCCATTTAAAAATCTTTTTCCCCCCTTTTTTCTTTGTTAATGCCTTATCCAATTCAATCACATTTTGCTGAGGTGTTAGGTTGCTTACTTAGCCTGTGTCATTCCTTTTTGACTATCAACCCTAAACAGAAAGTTATTTTTTTAGTCTACTTTCACAGGGCTTGGGTTTTTTTTAATGTGGTATTTAATTAATACCACTCCAACTCTAGTCTACATTTCTAGTCTAAATAAATGTTTAAGTTATAGCCACAGCTTATAATTCAGTACTGAGAAAGCTAAAAAACTTGTGTGTGTGTGTGTGTGTGTGTGTGTGTGTGCGCGCGCAGTGCACATCTCTAAGGCAATGATATGAAATGAAATGTATCTGGTGCTCATTTAAAACTTTGGCATTGCCTGCATTACCTCCATGCCCTCTATATCTGTATAAGATCACATTGAGCCTGTGTGTAATATTTACCATTGATCCTGCCAAAGTCCTGAATTGAATTCTTTCCAGAAATGTTAAGGTTTGAGTTTATTGTTTCAAGTTAATGAGTATGCCTTTAACTCAAGGCAAAGGCAAGAGTTGAAACCAGATTATGTGGCCTTAACCCACACAACGATTTCCCTTGTGAAATTTTTTGCTGTTTGAGTTTAGTTTGTATAAAATAATCAAAACACTCTGTAGGAATTATAAGCTTCTAAAGTGTTTTATCCCCACAGAGCGGTTTAGCTCATGTGTGGCAGTCTGGAACTTAGAAAGTGGTTGACTTAATTTATTGTAAGCATTAGAAAACAAAATTAGCATTAAACATCAACTCCTTGTGACTTTCCCCCTCTGAGTTGAGCTTACGTAAAACAACTGAATACACTGACTATAGGATTCATCAGCTTTAGGTGAACTTGTAACTTGGTGTATAATGGTGTGAAATGGTTGTAGAGGTTTGGAATCAAACTCGAATCCCTTATACTTAGCTCTGAAAGTCATTAAACAAAGACTTATAGACCTGTATTGATAAACACTTTAGTTACAATTTTATTTTAGAGGACATTTTTAATTTCCATGTTTGTAATTTTTGGCTTCTGGAGGAGCTTATCAGTCATCTTTTTCTGGAGGTTATTCAGGACTAAACTTAGATTTTAAGGTTGTCTTTTTTGTTTAATATTGAGAAATGGGTGTGTTCTTACCTTTTCTGATATATACTTAATATAGGAGTAACTTGTAAACTGTGTGAGTATTTACATATGCTTTGCATATGCATAGAGTAGTTTATTTAAAACGGAAGTTCCCAAAAGATAGTGGAAGCTGAAAAAGCCTGTTTCCTAATAACATTAGCTTGTTCAGGAGCCCATTATTTCAAAATCAAAGCAAAAAAAAAGAAAAATCTGACTTTATTTCCAAGGGTTTTAAAATCCATCAAATTTTCTATAGTTAATGGATTATAGTTAGTTCATAAATCATTTAACATCAGTGGCATGTAATTTTCTACAAATAAAATTTTTGTATCTATATAAATGTTTAATACTATTTTTACACATTACTTTTTTTCTCCAGAAGAATAAAGAAAAAAACACCAACTTTTCTAAAATAAATACCCCCTAATTGGGGGAATTGGTAACTGTCAATTAAATATAACATAAGATGAAAATGTGTTTACTTAATAGTGACCCCTTTTGAGTAACAACTGGGTATTTTAAGGTGGCAACTCTGTAATTATTTATGAAATACTATGTTTGCTTTATAAATCCAATACCATCTCTACTTTCCTTTCAGTATACCAATTTGATGAACTGTCATTTTCTGCAATTAGTGTGGACAAGGATTGTAGATTATACTCTGCTATTAATATGCCCCAAATACAAATTTATATCAACAAATTCAGAGGTGGTATATGACCAAATTTAGTGACTTATGCTTAAGAAAGCAATAGTTAATTACAGTTTTTAAAGGCAGTATATTTTTCAGGCATTCAAAACACAAAACAGTCTTCTACCAGTAATCTGGGGTTTGTACCTGATGAAGGCATCTTGCTGAAATGCCGGTGGCACCTCTCCGGGCCTCGGTGTTTGTTAGAATAGAATGTGCATGCAGAACAATATACTGTTCAGGAGGCTGATTAAAACAGTACAAACCGAAGTAGTAACTAATAGCCTAGCCTATTGCACCCTCCAGCAATTCAGACTCTGTATTTGCTAATAGATTGGAAAATAAATGTTCATTTATGGTAAATACATGTACTTTAAATTATGTGGGAAGAAGAGTTACCTGGTTTTGATGCTTTTTCTTAGGATACAGAAAGATCATCTCCACCCCTACTTCTACATGAGCTACCTGCATCACCTGAAATTCTTACCATAAAAATTCATCTTGTGGGTATTAAGACATTTCCAGAAAAAGACTCCCTTAAAGTGTAGTTGACTTTGTGTCATTAATTTTATATTTTCCCAGTACTTTATAATTTATAAAGTTCTTTCTGACAGTTCTGTGGGCCATTGTTATTCTCCTATTGTCAATGAAGAACTGATTCAGAGCAGTTATACAACTTGCCTGGGGTCACATAGCTAATGGCAGATGGAAGCTCTGACTCCAAGTCTAATGCTTTATTTTTTTAAAATAAATATTTATTGTTCAGATTATTACAGTTGTTCCTCTTTTTTGTCCCCATAGCTCCCCTCCACCCGGTTCCCACCCCACCCCATGCCCTTACCCCACCCACCATTATCCTCATCCATAGGTGTTCGATTTTTATCCAGTCTCTTCCCGCACCCCCTACACCCCCTTCTCCCTGAGAATTGTCAGTCCACTCCCTTTCTATACCCCTGATTCTATTATATTCACCAGTTTATTCTGTTCATCAGATTTTTTATTCACGTGATTTTTAGATTCACTTGTTGATATATATGTATTTGTTGTCACTTTGTTGTTCATAATTTTTATCTTTACCTTTTCTTCTTCCTCTTCTTAAAGGATGCCCTTCAGCATTTCATATAATACTTGTTTGGTGGTGATGAACTCCTATAGCTTTTTCTTATCTGTGAAGCTTTTATCTGACCTTCAATTCTAAATGATAGCTTTGCTGGGTAGAGTAATCTTGGTTGTAGGTTCTTGGTATTCATCACTTTGAATATTTCTTGCCACTC
>NW_005363836.1:4573465-4586024 GCF_000412655.1 Myotis brandtii | reverse complement strand
ACACCCTTATGGGGCAGGACTTGCTTCAGTGGGGTTTTGGTGCTCACTGAGTCTGCCCTTTGAGTGTGTCTCTTATGGATCTAAAGAGTTGTAATCTGGTGTGGTCTCACTTTGACCACTGGGTACACTGGCTCTTGGATCTCCAAGGAGGTGCAAAGTCAGCCACTGCTTGAGACCACCCATCAGGAGCTATAGAGAGATCTGCAGATTCCTCCTCTTTGTGTGGGGTTTGGAGGTGCCCAGATGAGGTGCAGCTGTGAAGCAATGCAGGCTGCTGATGAGCCTTAGGCCTTCTTTTGGAAGCTCTGTGGTTCTTTGACCCAGCTGCAGTTTTGTTAGGTTAGGTTGCAAAAGGACAGGCCATTCATATGCAAAAGCCTCTGCACACAGCTTGGGTGGGGTTGTAAATCGGGTGGGGCAGGGTCTCAGGGAATCATCAGGGCACAGCAAACCACAATGGCTGCCAGTCTGCTCTGCCTCGGAGCGGTCCAGGGGTCTTTGTGTCCCATGGCCCTGTGGTCTCTGTGTCCCGTGGCCCCATGCAGGAACAATGATCACTGCAAGCACCTCTGCGAGAAAGCTGCCCTCACGTTCCAGCCCGATGCCAGACAGTTCAGTTTCTCCCCATATGAGTCTGGGTCCCCAGAGTCTCACCTGGAACTGGAGTTCAGAGCAATTGGGAGCTTGTATCTCCCTCCCAATTGAAAAAGACAACAGCGCACCCAGTTGCCAGCCTGTTTCCGTGTGCATCTCTGTACCTCTGCACTTCCGCACCTCTGCACCTCCTACCCACTTCAATGCGCTTTTCTCTTTCCTTCTAGTTGTAGAATTTCCACTTAGCCAGCCTTCCTGTGGTTTTGGATGATATCCGTTTCATCTTTTAGTTGTATTTTTGATGTGGTTGTGCACGGCAGCAAGTACAAGGTGTACCTATGCCGCCATCTTGGTTTCTGTCTAATGCTTTAATTATTACTTTACAGCAAGGATATAAGAGGCTAGTGGCTCCCCAGTTAATACACAAACAGATAAGTGGGTCAGAGTTGAGAGAGATTTGAAAAGGTGCTTTAGGTCAGGTGAAGAGGGAAGCAGTCAAGGACATTAGGAACCCAGGATTGGGTAAGAGGTGGATTGAGCTGAGAGATGGAGCTGATCAAAAGGAGCCCAAATGTCAAAGACAGAAGTAGAAATCCTCAGAACAACCCCACTCTTTATGATTGCTCATGGCAATATGAATAGTAACTCTTTTTCCACTTGCCACAGCTCCAAAGAGTCTCCATGGTATCTTCTAACCACTATCAATCCATGTTGGGAAATACAGGGTTTGTTGAGGAAGGGAATTTAGAATTCAACTATTTTCAGAAATTCTTTATGGGACTTATTTAGGCAAGAAAAGTACTCTCTGTGAATGACCTCAGTGATATGTAGGAGAAACTCTGCAATCCGGATATTTCCTACACTTATAATTTTTTTCATTATTGTTATTAACAAGCACTCTGAAGCAGACTACCTGAGAGAGACCTTTTCTTACTAGCTAGATGACTCTGGGCAATTTCCATATCTGTTAAATAGTCGTAATAATGGTAGCTAACTCATAGGTTGTTGTAAGAATTACATGAATAAACACATGGGAAGATCTTAGAACAAGTGCCTGGTTCAGAGTAAGCTTTCATTTAATTTAGCTATTATTAGAATTCACAGAAAGTTAAAATTAGGACATGCCATGGAAATTGTGGATGTAATTGAAAAGACTACACAAAATGTTTTGATATCTTAATTTATAGCAATTAATAGTATTTTTTAAATAAGAATATTTTTTCTTTTATACTTAATTAACAGCATTTTGATGAAACTGCTTTTCTGGGTTGAGATACAAGATGTAATTTTACAATTTTTATCCCATAAAGATGTTTCTAATAAAATAAAAGTTGCATCTTCCATCTTCTTTCTCATTTTTGAGAAAATAGGATTCAAGTATTTTGCCTTAAAACATACAGAATCCCAAGAGAAATATTTATGTAACAAGGAGCTAGAAAGACCAGGTATCAAGAGATACAAAAAATGAAATAGAAATGAAAAAAACAAAGAAATAAAACATAAGGAGACTTTAGGAGTTGAGAGGACAGATTTAGGGAAGGGGATCTTTGGCATAAATAGAACATTCTAGGAAACAGACATGAGGAGAAAAATTGCCATATTCTTTTGCTTGTTTGTTTGATTTTTTTGAATCAATTATTTTATTTCTCATCAATACTATATGAAGACTAGAGGCCTGGTGAACAAAACTCATGCATGGGGGGGGGGGGGGGGGGCGTCCCTCAGCCCTGCCTGCACCCTCTCCAATCTGGGACCTCTTGGGGGATGTCCCACTGCCGGTTAGGCCCGATCCCTGCTTCTGCCTGCCAGCCTGATCGCCCCCTAACTGCTCCCCTGCCAGCCTGATTGATGCTTAACTGCTTCCTTGCTGGCCTGATCACCCCCAACTGCCCTCCCCTGCTGGCCATCTGGTGGCGGCCATCTTATGGTGGCCATCTTGTGATGACGTCGGCATGCGAGGGCGTTGCAAGAGGGCGTTGCTAGGGCATCACACCACCTAGGTTTTTATTATATAGGATGATAGAAGCTATTTAGAATCATTTAAAAGAATATAATCCAGTTGCTTGGTGCTTTTTTATTTGAAATTTTATTCTATGTTTCCATTCATAGTTGTTTCTATTTCATGAACATTCCATGCTCTCTCTCTTGCCTTTGGAAGGCTGGAACTTTGCATACATTTTACTCATCTTGAAAAAAACCTTCAAAACACACTAATCCTTTGCCAGGTTAACTTATCCATCAAGTTTCAGTTTAAATGTCTCATCTTTGGGATATTTCACCTCACCCCCAGATCAGGTTAAATTCCCTGTTTGATGCTCTCACAGAACATTCAGGACTTCCCTCTTGTCATATCATGTTGTACAGCTCTAATCTTTGTCTTCTCCTCAGGACTGTAAACTCCATGAGAGCACAGCCTTTATCTCTAGGGTTCTGGAAAACAGTCTCTATCTTGATTTGGATGCTGGTTTATATACATAAAAATTCAGTGAGTTGTACATCGAAGATCAGTGCACTTTATGTAGGTTATGCCCCAATAAATGAGAATGAAAAGTCAGGCACTTACCTGGCTATTTAATCTGAACAATATCAAACCTTGATGTTAATTTGAGCACTTTGAATTACTATTAGTAAAGTTCTTTCTTTACTGAGTTGAAATGAGCATTTCTATCATTTTTGTCTGTTGAGTCAACATTAAGTATTTATATTTCTCTTTGTTTACATAATGCCTTTTTAAATATTCAATGAAAGCTTTCATGTTCCAGGTTAATCTCAACCATTCCTCTCATGACAGTTTTAATTTTTTAATCACCTTGTTTTTTCTTCAGCAGATGTTCTCTAGTCTATTAATGTCCTTCAAATATGGTACCTAGACCTGGACACACATCCTAGTATTGTCTGACCAATGCAGAGTCCAGCTTGTCATCACATCCTTTGAAATGTGTATTTTTCAGACTATTAAACAGACTAAAGCACTTTTATTAATTCTGGTTAATATGATTGTTTCATATTTACACCACTTACAACTCAATTTTAAAATTGTCATTTAGCTAGATCCCTCCCATCCATATTTGCACAATTCATTTTTTAAAACCCAATTCAGAACATTACCTCCTATTGACTTCAGTTTATAATTACATCCAACTTATTCCACCCAAAATCATATTCTATTTCATAGGTTTGTTATAAAGATTAAATTTGGTAATGCCTATGAAATGTGTTTTATAGAATGCATTGTATATGAAAATATGAAGAAAATCATTATTGAGATAATTTTGAAACTTGTCTTTCATCATTTCATGTTGTTTATTAAGAGTATTAAATATAACTACCGACATAATTTTAAAACCTAAGTCTCTCATCATTCCATGCTGTTTATTAAATATTAAAAGCACAGGGACAGAGTCCTATAGAAAGAAAACTTGAAGTTTTCTTTCAAGTGACAGCCATCAACACTTTATGTCTTACATGTTTTATCATTATTTAACAGAAACATAGCCTAATGCTAAATGAAAAAATCAAAATATATTAAGACGCATATAGAAATGAGATAGAAATTGAATTGCTTGTATTTTTTGCTGTCATCTCTTAACATATAATTAACTCCTTAAGCAATAATCCTATACAGACTTAATTACTACATCTTTGTAATACATTTTCATATATGGTAGATCTTTGCTGTTCACGACCCTAAGAATTTCCATAAATATGGAATATGCCATTTTAGTCTTGCATATGTTTGCATTCTCTCTCTCTCTCTCTCTCTCTCTCTCTCTCTCATAGTCTGTTTAGAATTTTGACTATGATTGCTTCAGTCTATAGATCAAGTGAAGAGCTTAGAAAAACATTTCACTTATGAGGTCACCAGTTTATTATAAAAGAATATAACTCAGGAATAGCTAGATGGAGGAGATGCACAGGGCAGGGTATGGAGAAAGGACACAGAGCTTCCAGGCCCTTCCCACATGCATCATGCTTTTGAATCTCCACATGTTCACCCACCCAGAAGCTCTCCAAACTTTTCTTGTTTGATTGTCATGGACAGCAGAACCCAGGAGCCACCACCATTTTCAAGATTGCCCTAATCTTTTCTGTCTTGGCTTTAGCAACATTTGCTTTGCTATCTGGGGCCAATATTTTACAACTTCTTGAGGGGTATGATTAGTTTCACTTTGTCCACAGTTTTGCTTCATCATATAGACACTAAAATGTGTGCATTCTTTTGGTTTATAGTTTCTTCCTGTTTTATCATCTCAGAAATGCTTTGGGGCACCTGGCACCACATCATGTCACCCAATGACATTCCATCTTGGATATTCAACTTTTCCTGATTTCAGTTATTCATCCAGGCCTGAAATCTGGAGAAGCATCAAGTTAGATATATCCTGAGATAACTGTTGGATATATGTTTGATATGAGAAGGTTTGCCTCCCAGTAGTATTATCCAGAGTGCTGGTGCAGTCTATGGGCTTCATTTCCTCAAGGACTGAGAGTACACACCTCATCAGCCTTAGTACGTACCTTATGGTGGTTGATTAGGACGGTGTCCAAAGAGGGTGAGCAATTAGGAGTAGCATGAGTCAAGGATCAGGGAGATCACATGTGGCTCTGCAGGCAGAGGGAGAAGAGCTGGATATCACGACTAAGAAACATGCAAGCAAGGAGCAACTCCGTGTGGCTTCTTTTGATGAATTTGCCTCCTTTTTTAAAAAAGCTGTATTGAGGTATAATTGACACATAAGAAAACAATCTATACTTAATGTATACAATGTGATACATTTTGAATTATGTATTCTTGTGAAATATCACCACAATCACGATCACTAACCTTCAGAGTTTCATCCTGTTCCCTTGTAATTCTCCCTCCTGTCCTTTCATGTACCTTCTTTCATGCATGTCTAGATCTATGTTCTATTATAGATTAGTGTTTACCTACTAGAATTTTATATAAATGGAATAATAGAGTACACACATACGTTGTGGGATTCTAGGTTCTTTCACTCAGCATAATTGAGATTCACTTATGTGCTGGATGAATTAATAATTTGTGTATTTTTTATTACTAATAGTCTGCTATAATATATCACAATTTATTTATTTATTCACATATTGATGCATTTGTAGTGTTTACAGTTTTTGCCAAATACAAATAAAGCTGCTAATAAGATTCATATACATGTCTTTGTATGGACACAAGCTTTCATTTTTCTTGGGTAGATACCTAGGAGTGGAATGACTGGATCACATGGTAGATTTGTTTAACTTTATAGGACAAACTCTCAAAGGGTTATACCACTTTACATTCTAATTGGTAGTATATGCGAGTTCTAGTTGTTCCATATTTTTGCCAACATTAACTATGATCAGAATTTTTTATTTTATCTATTTTAAAAGGTATTTAATGAGATGTTAAATTTGTTTTAATTTGCAATAACTAGTAATGCTAATGATGAGCATTTTTTCATATGCTTACTTGCAATCAATATATCTTCTTTGGCAAAGTATCTATTCATATCTCTGCCCATATAAAATATTGAAATGTGTTGTTTTCTTATAATTCAATTTTGGGAGTTGTTTATATGTTGTGGATGTTCAACAGGGTTGGTGCCTGTGACATAGCACAGTATTAGTCTGTTTCTCAGTTCATGCTATATGTGTGAGACAGGTCAACATGGACTCTCCTCAGTATAACCACTCAGGCACCCATGCTGATGGAGGCTCTGTTCTGACATAACCCTTTACAAGTACTTTGACAGGGGAGAGGAAAACACATTAATGACTGGCTTTTGAAGCTTTTCCAAGGAAGTGACATACTTGTACTAACATTTTCTTGACCAGTGTAAGTCACAAGTTCACACTTACCATCAAAGAGATGAGTTTTCTTTCTATTCTTCTGAGTTTTCAAAAATGACCCTTTTCATCATTTTTCCCAGTTAGGAAACCGGTCTGCATTGGTACATACAACTGATAAGTATCTCATGTAAAAGAGACATATAACACAGCTCTGATATCATTCCTCACTTCAAATGCCACCAGGCGGTAGAGGCGCCCTTTATCGCATGTAGTGGAAGCAATTTCTCCTTCCTCTGAATTCTTATATCTACTTGCCTATATTGTGGCATAGGTCCCTTTTAAGCCTGTATTTTAAAAATGATATTTATTCATATTTATCTGATTATAAGATTAATATTCTCAGCATTTTTGACATTTTTGAAAACTCAGAAGAATTAAAAGAAAACAGAGCTCCTATAGAATTCTTCAGGTATGTGCTTGCAAAACATAATATAAGTATTCTTTAAAATACTTATCATTAATAATTACTTATTTAAAATTTGTATTTTTAAAATAAACACTACAAATACAAAGGTTATACTGTCTTATTCACTGCTGTATCTTCTTCAAGTATCCAGCACAGTGTCTAACACATACTAAGCATTTAATAAATACTCATTAAATGAACAAACTCAGATTATGTTAATATTTTGTGCATCTACCGGGTGTCCCCAAAAATGTATACACACTTTTTTTTCTGACAGCTCGATTGATGTTTCTTTCTTTTCAGATTTAACCCAAAAGAATTAATACATTTGGGGGGGGACACCCTATATTTTACTTTTTAAAATTATTTTTTCATGACTATAAGTTCCTTAAGAATAGATTCTGTGTCTGATTTATCTTTTACTATTGATTGCCTGCCTTCCTCCAATCAGTAAATACAACGCTTGACATATAATATGTGCTCAATAAATAAATATTTATTGAATGAACATATGAATAGTATTCAATCAATCTGTTATATGAACCCACAGTAACAAATAGCACCTTTCTCATGGATATTCACTCTTTCTCCGCTCCTCTTTGTCCCTATCTCAGAGCAGACTAGGATGTTCTGCAAAAGGGTCTTTGTAACCATGACTCAGGCTCTGGATCAGAGAGTTGAGTTTGAAGCCCATCCCTGCCATTTTTTAGCTGTGTCAATTCAGGGAAATGTCTTCAACTCTATATTTCTTCATTTCTACAGTGGGAGAATTATAATACTTCATATGATTGGTTTGGGAATTAGGTGAGAATTCATAAAAAAGCATCCAGTACATAGGGCTCATATTATTTTTTGAAAGTCCAAAAGCATAATTTTCATACAAATATATAATGGACATGTGCCAAGTTTTAATTCATTAATAAGAGAATCAGAAGGACAATAAAACCAATTCAAAGAACATCTGAAGCACTGAGTCCTTACAGGCAGTGAAGAAAGAATATTGGAATTAGATCTCCAGGTTATATGCCAAACTGGTTAATGTCCTAGGAAACCTGGCCATAATCCTTGGGTTTACCTTGTGTCCGAGACAGAAGTAACTTGAAATTTTATTGGATAAAAATGTGTAAAATAACATGAAACTTCAGTGTTTGGTCCCTTAACCAGCACTTAAACAATTCTCCACCCCCAAACAATCCTTGGAAATAAGCCTGCTGGAAAATGCTCCAGGCTAACATTGAAAGAACATGTAGTTTTCTCTTTGCTTTTGTTCAACCATTGGATAATTTGCTTTAAAAAACACACACAATGGCATATAACACATCAGATGTCAGAAGATATGATAAGGAAAGAATATTTTATCTTATGTAACAGTGTTATGCTCAATTAATATCAAAGTTTCCACACTTTAGGCAGAGATAAGATTTTTTCTCTTTAATCCTTGAAAGATTGGAGTTATGGGGAAAGGCACTGTGAGAGATATAAGGTTGCATCTGACTCCTAAAGGACAGATTTAAATAGTAACATTATAATGAAATAATGTGAATCACTATTAACTAAATTTGGATTTTAGTTTTATTTTGTCTTGAGTTGTTTCTAAGACAACAGGTTGGATTTTAATAAAGAAAAGAGCAAAAGAGAACAGGGCTATGAGTGTGAAAGAATAAAGACATACACAACAAACTGAAACAAAAATTGCACCTGCCTGAAAGGGCTCAGGGGATAGCATTCATTCGTTCGAGGCCATATTCCCATTCTGGCAGTTGTGTCTCAGGGCTGGAGATGCGACAGTTCAATTAGTTATCAGGTACCATGCTGTCTACCAGTCACTCACACTCACACTACTGTATCGTCTTTCTTGAAAGAGGTGCTCAGACTTGATGTGGTCTGAGAAATGTGATCTGTGTGAGTCAAGGCAAGATTCAAAAGTTCCTTAGGAGCTTATGCTTGATTGAACCTACTAGTGATATTGTGAGAAAAGCACTAAATCTGGTGGATGAAGAACTGGATGTAAAAGCTGACTCTATCAGTTAGCAGCAGTGATGACACCAGACAAGTCATTATAATTTTCAGGGTCTTATTTTCCTCATCTGCAAAATGGGAGCAATGATATCTATCACAGAGTTGCAGTAAGCATTAGATAAAAAGAAAGCATCTTCGTCCATTCAGGCTGCTATGACAAAAGACTAGGTCACTTATTAACAACAGAACTTTACATCTCACAGTCCTGAGGCTGGAAGTTTGAGATGGGAGTGCCAGCATGGTCAGGTGAGAATGCTCTTCCAGCCACAGACGTATTGTGTCCTCCCTGGGTCAGCGAACTCTTCTGGCCCTCTTTTCTAAGGGCACTGAATCCCATTCATGAGGGTGAAGCCTCCCAAAAGCCCTACCTCCTAATACCATCACCTTGGGGGGGGAGTAGGTCTCCAAAATATGAACTGCGGGGAGGGAGTCTGGGGGCAGGGGGGGGCACAAACATTCATTGGACCATAGCAGAAGATATGTGAAAGTTAATGGTCAGTGTAAAAGGAAATCTACTGGGTTTCTTGATCCTGCCCTCTGCTGGCCAGGTGGTATCCTGTAACATAACCTAATGTAGGCACTTTTTTTTTTTTTTAATTGTGTTTTTACCTAGCTGATCCTGCCCTCTGCTGGCCAGGTGGTATCCTGTAACCTAATGTAGGCACTTTTTTTTTTAATTGTGTTTTTACCTAGTTCCCAGAGCATAGTGATTGAGGCTTAGAATAACCTGTCATTTTCAAGCATTTTCTATCAGGTTTTGATGATGTCCTCTAGCTCTGTGCTCTGTACTGCCTTGTATTTTAACCAGCATTACATTTCAAGCAACCTTCCTAAGGAAGCTGAACAGATTCCTGCCTGTACCTGTAGCTGTTTTATTATAATTTATTTTGTTTTCAGGTCAGGCCCAACACATCTGGACTATGATGGGATGTTTAGAGACATATCAGTTTATGGAAGCCTTGACAGCAGGATCTGGAGCACATGTTGCATGCACTGTCATTTTTTTACTTCCATCTGGTAAACAGAAGCCTTGGGACTCACAGGAGATAATAAATTTATACATTTGACTCGAGACCCCATTTATAACATTCATAAAGCAAGATAAAGCTAGCAGGTTATTTTATTTATTTAAATACTTCTACTCTGCCTAATTCCACAAAAGATTTGAGGAAGTTAGGTAGGAGAGTTGATGAGAGCTAGTTTATCACTTATAATGATGTCAAAATCATGGTGAAATTAGCTCTAAATGTTGACTTAGTTGCAATCTTAATGTAAAATTTATATGAGAGAATATATGCTAAAGTGGCTATATCCATACAGAACAATTTATATGAAGAATTTCTGTGCAATTCAAGATGCTAAGGACTATCCCATTAAAAAAATATTTTTATTGATTTCAGAGAGGAAAGAAGAGGGAGATAGAGACAGAAACATCAATGATGAGAGAATCATTGTTTCCATTTTCTGTCATTAGATCCCCTGCACCCCCCGTACTGGGGATCGAGCCCACAACCTGGGTATGTGCCTTTTGACTGGAATTGACCCCCAGATCTTTCAGTCTTCAGGCTGACACTCTATCCACTGAGCCAAACCGGCTAGGGCTATCCCTTTTGCTTAAACAGCATCGACATATAAATATATATGTGTATGTAACACACACATATATACATATATGTTTCTCTTGAATTACCTGAATTTTATGACAATGCTGTTCATTGTGCTCAGTATGAGTAGTTCATTGACAGGAAACTAGCAGGAAAATTTTTGTCAGGCCTCTTTGTCAAGGATATTCCATAAGTGCACAACTGAATCATGAGGTCTGTCAGTCAGTAAATGCTTGACAAGAGCCTCTAATTTCTTTACTGTCATGTATTTCTTAGGTAGATACCTTTTGATGAATCAGTACATTCTGCTTTGTGTATATGAAACCAGTCCGATGTCACATCTTGTTGAGTATGTCTATACATATCCTTTGTTCTGAGTAGGTTATCACAGCTGCCCTTGTTCATGTAAGCCAGGAATCCTTTTTCACTTACGCTGTGGACATTTTATCATCTCCAGGACCAGGCTTAATCAGGGAACAGTAAGATTGAGGGGAAAATGATTAATGCCAGATCTTTTTAACTTTTCATTATTTTAAAAGAAATTGAGCTTGGAATGGGTAGAGAAAGTGGTCATTCATTAAATACTTTTCAGGAAGTAAAATATATTCTCCTAGCCACTATTAAGTGTGGTATAGCCTGGCTGGTGTGGCTCAGTGGTTGAGCATTGACTCATGAACCAGGAGATCACGGTTCAATTCTTGGTCAGGGCACATGCCCAAGTTGTGGGCTTGATCTCCAGTAGGGGGTGTGCAGGAGGCAGCCGATCAATGATTGTCTCTCATCATTGATGTTTCTATCTCTCTCTCCCTCTTCCTTCTTCTCTCTGAAATCAATAAAAAACATACTATATATATAGTGTGTGTGTGATATAAAACACTAATTTATAAAAAATCAAAGTAAACCAATTTTGAAAAATTATATTTTGAAATAATCCCATTAGAAATTTTATAATTGAGTTATTCTTGAGAGTTTAGTCATTCGTCTTTTCACCAAATATCTGTGAGCTTCTACTATGCATCAGGCACATTGGTAAGGCAGAGGATTTGGCAGAGGACAAAATAGACCCAGTCTCTACCTTTATGGTCTTTACAGCTTAGAGATGGAGACAAATAGTAAACAATTAACCACAAAAATAGGCAAGTATTTAGAAACTGAGATAAGTACAACAAAGCAAAAAATACAGGTTTTTATAAATGAAAAAGGGATATCCAGTTTATTCTGAGAAAGCAGGAAACACATATCTGGAAATTACAATTAAACAACTGGTAAAATACTGGAATGATGTTTTGAAGGCATCTGAGGAATGAGAGAGTCAATGTGTTTGAAGTACAGTGATGGAAGGAGAGAGTGGTACAAGGCAAAACCAGAGCTAGATTCAGATAGATTATACAAGCACTTGAAGGCCATTTGTAGTTTCAAAATTTGATCTCAAGTGCACTAGAAATCATTGAAAGGTTTTAAAGAGATCTAAAACATAAGATTAGTATTTTTAAAAGATTCTCTGACTTCTGGTTTTGTGAAGAACAGATAGCTAGAGAACAAAAGTGATGAGAGAGAAGGTGTTCAGTAGGGGGTATCCATTAGGAGGTGACTGCATTGGACTAGGTGAGAGATGCTGGTAATTTGGACCAGATTAATGGCAGACAGAGACGACAAAATGAAGCAGACATATATTATAAAGGCAGCATAACTTGACCATGGGGTCATTGTGTAAGCCAGGTGAGACAGAATGGGTTACTAAGAATGGTTTCCATTTTCTATCATTAGCAACCAGGTAGATAGAATCACCACAGATGCACAAAAATGAAAAATGGAATAGGAGAAGATTTAACAAAACTAAGTAGTAAAAACCCACAGTTAGGAGTCATTGTTCTAGAAAGGAAAGGTGTAGTGCAAGCATGTCAAACTCGTGGCCCGCAAAGAATATTTTTGCGGCCCAGCCAATATAAAGGCATGTAAGAAATGTTTTAATAAAAATTTCATAGCTTTATTTTTACAATATACTGTTATACATAATTATTAATAACAAACTACAACATTCACTAATGACTGATTACTATAATCGTGTTGCATTCATTTCCCTTAC
>NW_005363836.1:4564932-4573266 GCF_000412655.1 Myotis brandtii | reverse complement strand
AAAAATATTAATTTTTATTAAAATGTTCTATTATTGTATGTTAACGATTACTCATTTATTTCAGCTCTTTGTATTCAGCATATCTCTATCGAAATAAACCTGTTTCTATGAAAATTGAAGCTTTTGTTTTTTTGTTGTTTTTTTTTAAAAACATATTTTTATTGATTTTAGAGAGGAAGGAAGGGGGAGAGAGAGTTAGAAATATCAATGATGAGAGAGAATCACTGATTGGCTGGCTCCTGCACACCCCCCACTGGGGATCGAGCCCGCAACCCGAGCATGTGCCCTTGACCAAAATCAAACCTGGGACCCTTCAGTCTGCATGCCGATGCTCTATCCATCGAGCCAAACCGGCTAGGGCTGCTACTTTTGTTTTTTTGCGGCCCATGTAAACTTAAACCTTGTTCATTTGGCCCGTGTTAGCCTTTGAGTTGGACATGCTTGGTGTAGTGAAAGATAGGCATTTGGCATAGCAAAGGTGCAATCCTGAAGATGACAGAACCCTTAGTGATCGTTCAACAGGGATAGATCCTGAGTGCCAGTTCTCATCATTTAGGAGAACAAAGGGCCTCGGGGCTTGGTAAGAACCTCAGGAGCAATAATAAGAACTATTGCTTACTGACAACTTATTTGCCTTTGTATAAATCACTTAACCTATTGGCCTCTACTCACTCATCTGTAAATGAAGATGTTGGATGAGATAAGGGACCATTTGTCCTAGCTTTCTATGATTTTGTGCAGTGGGAGACAGCAGGAGTGTTTGAGTCATAAAGAGAGAATTCAATCCCAACTCTTTAATTTCCATATTTATAAAATGGGACTAATATTAATGAGGTAGCATATATAAAGTACCTTACATGTTGGACGTGCCCTTCTTCTTTTCTTTCCTTTTAATGATAATCAGTAGTTCTTACATATTTTGTTTGGAAATTAGTCACATAGTCCCCTATCCTACCTTTTCTAAAATTTGAGAAACAGACTGAGAATAAAACCCCAGTTTCAAGACATTTATATATATTTTATTTTTGCCATGTGATCTTACTTCTCTGAGGCTCTATTTTTTCATTTGTAAAATGATAATAGTAATATTTAGCTTATAGGGTTGCTGTAAAGTTTGAATGAAGTAATACATGCCAAGGGCTTAGCAAAGTACCTGGAACATGATAGATTTTCAAAATATTTAATTCTCTTTTTTTTTTGTATTCCTTGAAGCAAATTAGTTGAACTATAATCTTCTCTACAGATTTCATTCTAGGTCAAAATAGAGATTAGGTAAGTAATCTTTAGGCCAGAACTACTTTGTGTAGTTACTGGATAATTGATCAGGTGATATTTATTCCTCTATTCAATAGTTACTAAATTTTTAGGCAGACTCAGTGAGTAACTTGTTAATGCTTTACTGTAAACTGGGGAGTTCTGAATTTCTCTTAGATGCGAGAAAACAGTTCCAAGAGCAGTGAAAAACCTTCCCTAATCCTAACCAACATCCATCAGAGCTTTGCAATATATGTTGTTTAGTGCCAATAAAAGTCTAGTTTGTGTTTTAATGGAAATAATGATCTTTAAAAATAGGTAAAAGGATTCTGGGGTACTGTGTAAAATAAAACACCACACACACCCCCTCTGCCTTTAAGAGAGCAGCAAGCTTGATTTTGGAGCCATTACAATCAGTGTGCTACTTAGTCCTCTCTCGGGCTGCCCCTTTCAGTAGCATCCAATTTTCTACCGCTTAGACCTGAGGTTATCTTAAGTGAATTGCTGAAGAGAAGACAAAAGGTCTCTCCTATAATATGCCTCGTATGCCAAGACCAGGTAAAATGGGATTTGTGTTTCAAGCTCTGGGTTAGCTCACAGGTGGCTGTAATTCTCTTTGGCAAGGCCAAGAGCATCTTGAAACTGTGGCCAAGCCTTTAAAGTCCAGGAATTGGGAGGATCAAACAATACAAGTTCAAGATTTTATCACCTCAGGCTCCAGCTATTACAATAAACCCCAACTTCTATCTCCCTCTCTAATCTCTCTCTGCCACCAGTTTCTCTCTCCTTTAATTCTGACTTCCCTCAGATGAGTCTTCCTAAAACAGCTCTTGAATAAAGTCTCCCTCATCTTAGAACTTGTCCATTTCTGTTAAACAACATGGTTTATATTTAATAAAGTGGCAAAATCTGACCTCAATCTACTTGCCTAGATTTGTCTCTCATTACAATCCTTTATGAACTTGATGTACCAGGCATATGTAATTTCTTGGCCTCTTGCCAAATCCTAGTGGTACTGCAGGATAGATATACATTTCAATTGGTCTTGAGATCCAGAAACTTTTTCTTCATTTCTCCTTCTCTAGCACATACTAATCCTTATATTCTGTACTGACAAACATTTTGCTTTCTTGCATCTTCAAGATATTCTAACTGTATGCATGAATCCCTTCCCATAAAAGTTTTTTTTAAAGCAGAAACCAGTCATTCTTTTTTAAAAAAATACTTTATTTACTTATTTATTTTTTTAGAGAGAGAGAAAGATGGATTTGTTGTTTCACTTACTTCTTCATTCATTGGTGGACTCTCATATGTGCCCTCACTGGGGATCGAACCTGCAACCTTGACATATTGGGACAACTCTCTAACAACTGAGCAACCTAGCCAGGGCTGGGAGCCAGTCATTCTTATAGGACCTTTGTGGTTTCTTCCCCAGCACATATCTCTCTCCCTGCAGTAATAGGCTTCAAGGTGGTTATCAACTTTTCTGAGAGTAATTAAAGAGGAAAATGCAAGACTGAAGTTCAAGAGAAAAGCTTGGTCTAAAGATATACACTTAGGCATCATGATTTATTGATGTGATTTCAAGCAATAAGACTGGAATTATTTACTAAATAGTTTAGTGCAAACAGGGAATAGGTCTAAAGATTGAGTGCTGGGGCACTTCAACACTGAGTGGTCTAGAAGAGAACAAACAAGGGCATAAGACTGGATGGAGCAGCCAATGAGGTAGAGCAGAAAATGGGGGAGGGGGTTATAATATAGACTTTCTTTAGGAAAGGCTGCCCTCAGTTGCCTGTTTTCAGGAAGGCAGATTGGCTTCCTTTTCAGTACCATCACTGACTATCTTTTCAGATGTGTGCTGGCTGTGCTACCAGCACACACTGGAATTGGACATAAGTGTTATAGGAACTTGTAATATTATGTTGTCCCTACCACTTCACTCCCAGAGCCCTGGGTTGGGAGGGTTGAAGGAATAGATTACTTAGAATGTTAGCATTTCCTTGTGAATCTCAATTTCTCAGAGTTCATTGCTTTTTTTCCGCTGGTGACTACATCAGAAATAAGCCTTATCATAAATCTTATATGAATACCAAACCATAGATTCATACAGTTTGATTATTTCATTCCACAGCTTAAACCCTCAGAATAATTTCCAAACTTCTTCAGGTGATGTAAAGGAACATTTGTGATCTGGATCCTTTTTTTTTTCTCTTTGCCATCATTTCTCGGGCCAACTCCCTTCACTTTCCTTATTTCAACCAAGTTGACATGCTGTGCTTTCCAGTCCTCAGAATGAGACATGCTCTCTCTGGCTTCCAGGATTTTGCATGTGACCTTGCCTTGGAATACTTTCTCTTCCCACCAACTGGTTAGCTACTTGTTCATTTTTAGGTCTCAGTTTAAATGTCACCTCAGTTTTCCTTAATCCTTACAATCCTAATTTGAGACTGCAAAATTCCCACATCATAGCTCTTATTAAACAATATAATTTCCTATATACTTATCCATTTCTCTCTTAATCCTTACAATCCTAATTTGAGACTGCAAAATTCTCACATCATAGCTCTTATTAAACAATATTATAATTTCCTATATACTTATCCATTTCTCCCCCTAGACCAGGGGTTGGCAAACATTTTCTATAGAGGGACAGACAGTAAGCATTTTAGACTTTTTGGGCCATACATTCTCTGTCACAACTAATTGACTCTCCTTCTAGCATAAAACCAGCCATAGACTACATGTAATCAAATGATTGTGTTCCAATAAAACTTTATTTATGAAAAAGGCAGTGGATTACATTTGGCCCATGAGGGAAGGAAAAATAGTTTTGTTGATTATTATGTCCCCAGCACACTCCCTGAAACACAAATAACTCCACAAACATTTGTTTAAGGAGTAAAGGACAATCTAGTATAACCTTGCCTAGAAAATGGCCTCCCTGTGATCATGAAAAAGTTGTGCAATTTAAGTTGCTTCATGTGCACTCTTGCAAAGCAGTCCTCGGTATTTAATATCTTTTCTTCTTTGCTCCTTATCTAAAATTGGCATCCATTTTAATGTTCTGACTCAGTTTTCCTTATTTATCCTGTATGTCAAGGCGGTTACACCGACACGAGGGCTGTTGTTTGATCTGCACATTTCTAGCTGTGACCAGGAGTCGTGGGTATTGCTTTCTCTTTACATGCAGTTCACATGGGGTTGTGCCTGAGATTGAGTCTGTGTGTTGTGGTTATTGGGAGTCTGGTATTTATTGACCATCCCTGTCTCTGCAGTACATGGAATTTGGATAAGCGGTGATTCATTTGCAGAGATATAATTTATTTAGATCCATTTAATGGAGTTTCATGTGGTTTCTCGGCCATGGTTTACTTCCCCAAATTATGAACGGGAAATCAGGAGGTTTACGAGAATTTTGGCTTGTACCTTTGCCAGGTAATGAGTAAAACATGGTGTAGGGGATGAGAAGCTATGTTTGTGGTAGTCACATCTTTTAACCAGACATTGTCAGGATGTTGAGCCAGATTTGGTCAGATGAGCAAGTTAATCCCTGGGAAATCTCATTACTTCTGGGTTATTTCAAAGAAAAGAAAAACAATAGAAAAGATGCTTGTATTTTTAAAGTGACCCCACAAAACCGTAATTATTTCCATTTCCCCTACACCCCCCAATTTAACTCTGCTTTATGTAGTACCAGGGGATTTTTAGTTCATCTTGAGTACCAACCAAACCAGAAGAGAAAAGGTTTTAAGACCCTTCACTGACCACGTGAGCCAGACATGGTGCAGACAGATTAGCCCTGCCCTGTGCGGAGACCTGACAGTGGGCTTGTACGCATGTGCAGAACTTGCCACTTCTATGAGCTGAGGTACTACCCAGGCCAAGTGGTTTTTCAACTATGTGTGAATTATAATAAAAGGCTTTCACATTTTAAAGTTAAATGCAGACTAAAGAAAGAGGAAAAGGGATTGATGAGACGTTAGAACAGAAGTGTGGGGATTATAAAAGAAGCAATAAATAAGAGTTTAAAAGACCATTTATATTTTTGTAGTGCTTTATAGACTAAAATAAAATTTAAATAACTTATTTTTAATCCTTGCCCAAGGATATGCTTTTATTGATTTTTAGAGAGAGAAGAAGGGAGACCAAGAGAGAGAAGCATGAATTTGGTTGGTTGCCTCCCACATGCACCCAACCAGGGATCAAACCCACAACCTGGGTAAGTGCCCTGACCAGAAATTGGACCTGCAACCTTTGGTGTACAGGACTACGCTCCAACTAACTGAGCCACCCAGCCAGGGCATTGTTAAAGAACTTTTACCTTTAATTCCTTTAACAGTACCCTGAACTCTACAGGGTTAAATAATCTTTTTTTGCAAATGATGAAATTCACTTTCAAAGAGATTAGATGACTTGGTTGCATCCAGTAGATATCTTTATGGCAAATGAGGGGAAGGGCCACGCTTATTTTCTTTGCCATTCACCTGTTCAATTCATCTCTTTTTTCCCCCCCACAGGATTCACTGCTTTCTTACATGGTTTATTTTCAGATTCTAAATCCTGAGCTTTCAGGGTTTAAGGACTCGTTTCTGTTGGGCAGAGTTTTTTCCTTATCCTCATAGCTTGTTGTGGTCGTTTCTTCCATTGTTTGGCCCATCACTCTTCCAGTCCCGTGTATCAGCTTAGGAAGGGGTGAACAGGGGGAGCAGAGACTTGGTGAAATGGTGATCAGGGGTCGGGAAAGTTATGTGTGTTGAGTTAAATAGGAAGCTTTATTTTATTATTTTTTAAAATATGTTTTTATTGATTTCAGAGAGAGAAAGGGAGGAGAGAGAGATGGAAAAATAAATTGGCTGCCTCCACCATGCCCCCTACTGGGGATTGAACTGGAAACCAGGACATTGGCCCTGATCAGGAATTGAACTGGTGACCTCCTGGTACATGGGGCCATGCTCAACTAACAGAGCCACAAGGAAGCTTTAAATAAAAAGACGACTAGCAGTTGTAAAAATATTCACTCCTCCGGTAGGAGATGACATTATTTTTCTTCGTCTTCTCGATTATTAGTGTAATAATTGACATTATTCAAGGTTGATCATTTTATAAAGATCACACAGCACATTTTATAAAGAGCACAAAGTGGTCAATTAAAAGTATGTAAATGAGAATTTTAGAAAGCAAGAATTTGATGCAGTTTCCATTTAAATCAAAATGCTATAGACAGTGTTTTATTTTTTTTAAGGTTGGGCCTACAAGTCATATGATTTGATTTTTCTGTTTTAGTAGGTATATTTGTTTCTTCAAGATTTGATCCCCAGTGTTTTCAGATGGCAGAGTTGTAGGTGGGAGAAACATGACATGGAGATAATATATGCTTTACATGACGTAGCCCGATGCTATCATCGCATATTACCTTTGTGTTTGTCTACAGATGACTTGGAAATATTTAAAATATCTGCCCATAATCTCTTCACTAGCAGATCTCACTCAGAATACCCTACTGGAAACTACCACCTTACATTTATGTAAACCGTGATCTAACCATGCGAAGTGTTTTAGATACAAATCCCAGATTCCCTGTCTGTGTTAGGGAAGGTGCCCCAGAGCTCACTTCAGCCAGACCCAGCTAAACTTATCCACATGGAAATGCTATTCTTTGTTTGCATAATACCTCTGTACTCACGTTTTCTGCTCTGTTTTAACACATGGAGTTAGTTCCTCAGACGTCATATCAATCACTGAATAAGGAATTCTTTCATCTAGTGGCAGATATTTAACATCTGTCTTCACATTTTTTGTGCTGTTCCTCAGTTTCAAAAGAAACTCTAATCCTATAGATGACTGGCCTTGGGTTGTTATTGTCATTATTATCATCATCCACATTATTTTCTGCCAGTTTTTCAGGTCACTCCTGGTTCACTATCAGAAGAGGAATCTGACTACAGGAAGTTAAAGTGAAGTAAAATTTAAAAACACAGATTAAAATAATTTAGTGTATTCACAAGGAAGGGGGAAAAAAAAGAGAGCGAGAGAGAGAGAGAGAGAATGGTACAGTTGGGTCCAAGAATAATAATCAGTTTAAAGAATGACAGAACTCTGAACCAAGTTTTAAAATAGTCAGGTGGCTACTCAATTTACCTATTCTTTGGCCTCTGTCATCACCTCCACTACATCACCACTATTTCTTCTTTTCACAAGCCAGTGGCTAAAGATGTGAGTATTGAAAAGGCAATGGACTAGAAGCCAAGAAACCTGGATGCAAGATCTGACTTTGCTGCTGGAATAAATCAGTTAAAGTCTCAGAGTTTGTTTTTGCAGCCCTACAATGGGATCAATGACACCTGGCTGCCTCCTCTTTGGTTAAGGTGAAGTAAACATAAGAGAATATGGAAGCATTTAAAAAAATTCTACAGTTTTATACCTACATAAGCAATTTTGACAGTGAGCATTATTGCTATACTCAGTTACAATAGAAATGTCAATAACTTATTTTATGCTTCCACACATTTTTTAGAAAAGGTACTTTACCTGGAAGGCATGTGGGCTAAGGGACTGAGGCTGCTGTTTCTTAGTGGCAGGTTTTGGATTGTGTGTATTGATGAGCAAGTGCTCACAGAACCCACTTTATTTAAAAAACAACAAGGACAACAAAAACAACAGAACAGGCAAATGGAGGCAGATGTGATAAGTAGAAGAGGTGAGAATCCATGGGGTTCCAGAGAGTTCTTACAAAGTGTGAGCTGAACTTCTTGCCCCAGGGTTTTGGGAATCCCCTTGATTCTTTATAATGAATCTCTTTTTACTAAGGCCAGTCTAAGTGTGGCTCAATTTTTTTTGAATCAATTTTGAGGGACATGACTCTGAAGAAAAAGTACGTTGGAAAGAGAAAACAGCAACCAGAAACAGATTGACGAAACCAACTGGCGGTTGCACGAGGGAGGTGACAGTGCTCTGGATTTGACACAACCCTGCACTAGTGATGAGTGTATCATCAGGTGTATTGTCTTTGGTGACATCTGAATAGGCAAGTGGAATATCACAGTAGGCCACTGATTACTTTTATATTTATTTGGCAAA
>NW_005363836.1:4536701-4564868 GCF_000412655.1 Myotis brandtii | reverse complement strand
GGGGAGGGGAGGGGAGGGCTGCCCCAGCCCTTTAAGAAAAAGTTTAACCCCAGTTTTATTATATTACCTTGCAAAAATTTGACTTGAAATATAGCTTAATGTTCTTCTTTCTGGCCAAGTTAGACTGACATGGGCCAGATTTATCCTTACACCTGTAATTACCAAAGAAAATGAGACAAAATATATGAAACAATAGTTTCCAATGCTCTGGATGTTAAGCAATTGACTGTGACCCTACAGAGACAAGAAACAAGTGAGGTAAACTCTTGATTTCCCCATGTTACTGTCTTGGGAGAGTTTCCATGTCATAGTGGAGGAAGGGCTCCCTGAGTTCAGGAGATGGAGCTAAGAGTCTGCTGCTTGCCTGCATGGTAAAACATGAAGGAAAAGCCAACAGAGTCAGAGGGAACTATAAACAATTCAACAATAGTAGTTGGAGGCTTCAATACCTCACTTTCAACAATGGATAAAACAAGCAAGCAGAAGACTAAAATGAAGCAGAAGACTTGAACAACATTTAAACCAACTGGGCCAAAAAGACATCTATAAATTACTCTACCTCCAAAGGCAGAATATACCATCTCCTTGAGGCATAAGGAACACTCTCCAGGGTAGATAATGTGCTAGGCCTTAAAACAAAGCTTAATAAATTTAAAAGGGTGGAAATCATACCAAGTGTTATTTGAATACAGTGGAATAAAAGTAGAAATCAATAACAGAAAGAATTTGAGAAATTCACAAATATGTGGAAAATAAACCTCCCTAAATAACCAACAGGTTACAAGAAGGAATCACAAAGGAAATTAGAAAATTCTTTGAGATGAATGAAAATGAATGTACAACATACCAAAACTTATGGTTTACAGCTAAGGCAATGCTCAGAGGAGGATTTATACTTGTAAATGCCTATGTTAAAAAATAAGAAAGATCCCAGATCAATAACCTAAATTTCCACGTTAAGATATGGGGGGTGGGGGGGAGAGCAAATTAAACCCAAAGCAAATAGAAGGAAGGAAATCTTAGTTATTAGACCATAAAGCAATGAAATCAGAAGAGGAAAACAATAGAAAAAATACATGACACCAAAATTTGTGTGTTTTTTTTTCAAAGATTGACAAACCTTTAACTAAACCTACCAAGAAAAAAAGACTGAAAATAAAATATTAACTAGGGGATGTTAATATCAACTTTACAGAAATAAAATGGGCTATGAGGAAATACCATGACTAACTCTGTATTAACAAATTAGATAATCTACATGAAATGGACAAATACCTAGTAAGGCACAAATTATAGAGATGGATCCAAGAAGAAATGGAAAATCTGAATAAGTCTATAACAAATGAAGAGATTGAATTCATAATTTAAAAACTACCCACAAAAGAAAAGTCTAAGCCCAGATGGTTTGTAAATTCCACCAAACATTTAAAAAAGAATTAATATCAATTCTTCATAAACTTTCCAATAAGTACAAGAGGAAATAATATTTCCCAATTTTTTCTATGAAGCATTACCTTGCCCAAAGGAAGTGCATTTTAAATACAAAGCACAAATAGGTCATACGAAAATACAGACAAAGATATGCCATGCCAACACTAATGAAATAGCTATATTAATATCCAAGTAGATTTCAGAGTAAAGAATATTATCATGGATAAGGAAGCTCAATTCATGATAATAAAGTGGCCAATGAATCAAGAGGACATAACCAATTAGGTTTATTCACATAATAAGATAGCTCTGAAATACATGAAGCAAACCAATAGAACTGTAAGGATAAATAGGGCAATCGCTACTAGAATCCGTTACTGAAAGAATACAGGTAGAAAATCTACAAGATATATTATAGATTTAAACAACTATCAACTGACTTGATTGACATTTGTCAAAGACTCCAACAAGCAACAGCAGCATGCAAAATGTTTTCAAGTATGCACAGAATATTACCAAGATACACCATATTAGGGCCACAAAACAAATCACAAAAATCACAATAAATTTAAGCAATTCAGTTCATACAAAGCATGTTCTCTTACTACAATGGAATTAAATTAGAAATTAATAACAGAAAGATCGCAATCAAAATCCCAGCAGATTTTTTAGCATTTTTGTAGAAATACAAAGGACATAGAACAGACAACTTTGCGGTGGGGTGGGGGGAAGGAACAAAGGTGAAGGCTATCATTATTTGATTTCAAAATTATTACAAAACTACTGGAAGCAAATATAATTTTATTAGAAAAATCTATTTATTAGACAAATAGATCAATGGAACAGAATAAGAAGTCCCCCACAAAAATCCACATTTATATGGACAGCTGGTATTTCACAAAAGTCAAACCAAAAGGATATATGTATATATATGTATGTATATGTATATATATGCAAAAGAACTTGAAACTTGAATACATTAAATTGTATACAAAAATAAACTCAAAGTGGATCATAGGCTTCAATGCAAAGCTTTAAAGGTTCTAGAATAAAATAAACAAAAAATACTTTGTAATCTTGTTAGTGAAAGATTTTTTTTTAGATGTGACACCAAAACCAAAAATCATAAAATAACAAATTGGTAATTTGGACTTAATTTCCAATTTTCAAAAGAATAAGAAAAATAAGCCAAATGTTGGGAGAAAATATTTGCAAGCCATTTCTCTAATAAAAGCCTGGTATTCAGAATAGATAAAGAACTCTCAAAGAATTCAGAATATATAAAGATGGGCAAAACATCTGAACAGGCACTTCATCAAAAAAGATATTTAGATGGAAAATGCTGAAAAATACTCAACATTATTAGTCATTAGGGAAATGCAAATGAAAATTACAATGAGATATCATCACACATTTGTTTACATTTCTACGATAAAAAGATTGACCATATCAAGTACTCGTGAGGGTATGGAACAACTGGAAATTTTATACATTGCTGGTGGGAATGTAAAACTGTTTTGGCAGACAGTTTGTCAGTTTCTTTAAAAGTCAGAAATACACTTACCATACCACCCAGTCATTCCATTCCTATATCTCTCTCAAGAGAAATGAAAACATATGTCATAGGTAAGCTTTTAAATGAATGTTTATAACAGCTTTATTTGTAATCAACAGAAACTGTCCAATGGATAAACAAATTATGCTATAGCCATATATTGGAATACTACTCGGCAGTAAAAAGGAATGAACTATTGTTATATGCAATAACATGAATTAATCTCAAAATATGCTGAATTAAAGAAATCAGACAAAAAGACAGGACATATAATATGATTCCATTTAAATAAAACTAGAAAATTCTAACTAATTCACAATGACAGAAAGTGTTCCTTCATCACACCTAGGAAATTATGAGAGGGAGAAATTATAATTGTGTACAAGGAAACTTTTTGAGGTGATATACTAGTATATATTCAGTATTTTGGTTGTGATGATGGTCTTATATATGCATATGTCAAAACTTATATCATTTAAATGTGTGAAGTTTATTGTATGTCAACAATAAACCCATTTAAATATATGTGTGTATATGAAAATATAGCTTAAGTGGTATACAAAAATTCATTTTGGGTAACCCTGAAAGCTACCTCGAAGAAAAGGCAGTTATCCTGTTAAGGGGCTATAGATATGGGTTAGCAGTCCTGTTACTTCTCGCATGGGCAAGTCTATGTGGGTACTCAAAGAAGAGTAGCTGCATGAGTATAGTTATTTAACAATGACTTATGAATTTAGAGCAGCAATTTTCAACATTGTGGCACAAAGGACACACTGGGGTGCCACAGGAATGTTTAATTGGTTGATCTCTTCCCATGCAACCACCCATCCCTGCCTTTCCACTGTGATTTGACAGTCTGTTCCATGCTTCTATGATTTTTTAAAAATATATTTTTATTGATTTCGAAGAGGAAGGGAGTGAGAGAAAGAGATAGAAACATCAATAATGAGAGAGAATCATAAATCAGTTGCCTTCTGCAAGATCCCTACTGTGATCGAGCCTGCAACCTGGGCATGTGCCCTGACTGGGAATCGCACTGTGACCTCCTGGTTCATAGGTCGATGCTCAACCACTGAGCCACACATTTACAGGTGGGTATGCCCCAGAGCTCAGTCTTTCACCATCTTCTCTATTTGCACTTTTTACCTACGCCTTCTCTCTGGGTAACCTCACCTGGTACTATGGTTTTAAATACCATCAATCTGTTGCTGACTTCAAAGTTTCTCTAACTCTGACCTCTCCCTTGAATTAAACTACATGTCACCTTTACTGCCACCACTTTGGTTCAAGCCACCTTCATATATAGCCTGGAGGGTTGTACTGGCCTCCTGCTTTCATTCTTGTTACTTCCTTCCATCTATTCTCTCTTCAGTAGGCAAAGTGACATTTTTAAAGACTAAGTAAGGTTATATTTGTTCTCTATTTTAAAATTACACAATGGTTTTTACTGCTGTAGACTAAAACCTGAATTTCTGACTATGGCCTAAAACAGGGGTCAGCAAATGACAGCTTACAGGCCAAATTCAGCCTGCCACCTGTCTTTGTAAATAAAGTTTTATTGGAACACTGCCATACCCACTTACTTATTTACTTATTTTATATGGCTGGTTTAGTGCTATAATGGCAGAATTGATTATTTGCAATGGAAGCTATATGTCCTATAAGCCTAAGGTACTTATTATCTGGCTCATTAAGAAAATATTTGCCAACCCCTTACATATGACATCTCAAGAGTGAGGGAAGAAGGTGGAGAAAAAGAAAGTATAAAAGCAAACAACTTTTAAAAATTCCAAGTTTGTTGAGATTACTTGAAGTCCAAGTTTGAGAATTTTGAGTGTCTTTTGGCTTTATTGGTAACTCTATTTAGGTGGGTCAGGGGTTTTGCCTGTCATCTTAAGACTTTTTTAACAACTTTGCTGATAGAATTTCTAAGTTTGTGTCTCTTTGCCAAAAAAAAATAAAAATAAAAAAAAAATAACTCTGCCAATGGAACCGATGCATTCTTGAAAAACTGCCTGTGTAGATGTAATTAGAACACTACTATGTCTCAGGATGAAAATGTTTTCCATAAAAACAATTTTCCAATTCTTAAATATAAGTGAGAAAAAAATAGCTTTGCTACTCAAAATTTTGCACATAAAGCAGTTTCTCAGGACCACATCTGCTCTTGTACATAGCTAAGCACCAAAGTGGTCCTTCCTCCTAGAATTTGTACATGTGATCTCAGGCCAAGGAATGCCTGTCAGGGTCAGGCCATTTAAAATCCCTCTTGCTATTTAATTGATGCTTCTTGTAGATGTTTTGGCCTTGCACAGACAATAGAGGTGTTTAAAGTGAGGATGTGTATAAAGGAAAGAAGAAATCAACACAATATTTCCCCAGCAATAAAGAGCATTCTTTTCTTCACATAATACTTTTAAAGGCATAAACAGTTAGAACTATGTTGCTGTGTTTCTAAAATTTATTACAGTACCAAACTCCAAACTCTCTAATATTGATTGCCAAATAAATACTGCCAAAGTACTTAACCTGCACAGGGTATGGTGCATAGTAAGCACAAAAGCATATTTGTTGAACAACTGCAACACAAAACAGTTTTTTTTCCTTGTTTTTCAGATTTTTTTGTGTCGTAAAATATACAAACAATGTACCACCTTAACCGTTTCTAAGTGTACCGTTCAAAGTATACAGTGTAAAGTATGTTCACATTGTTGTGAAACAGGTCTCCAGAACTCTTTCATCTTCCAAATCTGAAACTCTGTCTCCATTAAACAATATCCCTGTTCCCCCTCCCACCTGCCCCTTGAAACCACCATTTGACTTTATGTTTCTATAAATTGGACTCTTTTAGATACTTCATATAAGTGAAACCATACACTATTGGTCTTTTTAGTGCCTGGCTTATATCACTTAGAATAATGTCCTCAAGTTCATCCATGCTGTAGCATGTGACAGGATTCCCTCCTTTTTAAGACTGAATAATATTCCATTGAATGTATGCACCACATTTTGTTTATCCATTCATCCATTGATTGACATTTGGATTGCTTCCACCTCTTGACCACCATGAATAGTGCTGTTATGAACCTGGGTGTGCAAATACCTTTTGGAGACTGCTTGCGATTCTTTTGGACTTAGAGGTCAGATTGATAACATCATAAGGTAGTTCTATTTTTAATTTTAACACAAAGTTCTACTTAGTATAATTTAACTTAATAGAAAGTTTATTTTCTTTTCTTAAAATCTTTATTGTTGAGAGTATGACAAATGTCCCCCCTTCTGTTTTTCCCCCTTGCCCCCCACCACCCAGTTCCCAACCAGCCTCAGTCAGGCCTTCATCACCCCATTATCTGTGTTCATGGTGCAATGCATATATGCATATAAGTTCTTTGGTTAATCTCTTCTCACCCCCTTACCCCCCCTTCCCTCTGAGATTCATCAGGCTTCTCCATGCTTCCATGCCTAATAGATTAAAAGTTTATTTTTATACTTTTATGGCCTTTTCTCGGTGTGATTCAATGAAGGCTATTGAGAGTAGAGAAGGTATAAATGGTTTTATGGTTGGTAGGAAAATTACATCACAACATGACCATAGCAAGATTACACTAAAAATGATAGGTAGAGTTGAGGTCCCACTTTAGGTCAGTGATCAGAAATTTATAATGGTAAAAAATATAGGTAGATACTGTTATTACAATGACCACTATCACTGCTGCTACACTATGATATAGATTGGCTTTTGAATTGCTAGCTGAGGCATTTTATGGTAGGAAAGGAGTCTGTACCACCAAATGTTGAGCTCCTAATTTGAGGCACTTTTCTCTGGAATATGCTTCTCGCTATTTGGTCATAAAGAACAACATGGCCCAGAAGTGCCCTGCTCAGAATGAATCAATTGAAAATAGTAGTTAGGGAGGCAGCAGGGGGGCAGGCCCTGAGGTTGTCATCATGTGTAACTTTCTTAAGTTTCTTTCTTAAAGTTCAAAGTCATTAAAGTAATTCCTCAGCAGGGGCTCTACTCATGATACTTCATTCTGCAGGGGTAATTACCATCAATACTAATGGGAATCCTGTATTTGATTCAGAAAGTAAGCAAAGCACTAGCCACTGAAACAGAACTTGAGTTATTGATCAGCATCTAAATGCCGTGCCTTGTTTTGAAGGGAGAGAGAACTCACTGGGCGTTAGCAAAACGCTCCAATAAAACCTTCCATTGCTTCTGCACTTGTTTGTGTTTTTCTAGAATTTAAGAATGCATAAAAAGTAAGATGCTGCTTTATAGACCTAAGAATACAACAACAATCATTTAACTGCTTATTATGTGTGAGACGCAATATGCTTCATGTTTTTTGCTTATTGACCTTTCTCACAGCAGCCTTTCAGGTTAAGTGCTAGTCCCGTTCGTTTCTCAGGTGTGAAAACTGAGACTAGGCAGGATCAGTAGTTTTCCAACACTTATCACCGGTTCTCAACACTGAGCTAAGGACTCCGGGAGCAAATACAGAGAGGACTCCTTTCAGGGTCTCATCTGAAAAAATAAACCCGCATCAGTTACCGCAGAAGAAGAAAGCTGTGATGTTATGTACAGGAAGGCAGGCCAGACCCTACTTCTCAGGTAATAAACGTGTCTCTGACACCGCTGGCAGGATGTTCAGCAGTGCTGGCCGGAGCCTGTACCTTTCAGTGCCTGTGGTGAGAGTACATATGGAGGCCCAGATACCATATAGCTAAATATTTAAGTCAAGCTATTAAACTGTTGAATAAAGCAGATTGTCTTCTTGTCTTGATAAATATACTTTCATGATGGCCTGTGAGGCTGGCATTAAATTTAAAATTCCGACTCCTCAAAGTTCCATGGCGGAATGTGGCAGAGCAGAAAAAGCCACTAGCCTATGGCCTACCCCCATTCCTTCCCACCCCGCTGTCACAGGGCCTGACACAGATGTGTGTGGGCACCTCACCACAAGCTCCACCCACAACCCCTCTGACCTCGCATTCAGCCATCCCTTAGCTATGCACCTGGCCTAGGGGTTCATGTGTTGATAGTCTGACTTGCTCTTAGAAACACGGACATATACATAGACGGTGGATGCTGGATTGGGGAGTTTGACAGGGAATCCCAGAATCCTACATGGCATGATCTAAAAGAGGCTGAGTGACACGTCTTCTTGGTTTCATGGAAGAAGCCTCACCCTACAGAAGGAGTGTAGCCAGTAGAGGACCAAGCCAGGGGCCTTCAAGTATGGACCCAGTGAAGGGGTCTAAGTGGTCAGCTTCACTCTTGGCTTTAGAGAGAAATTAGAATATCAATGGAGAAGTTTAACATTTTCTAGATTCCCCAGACTCTGGGATCTTCTTTCCAATACTTTTTCCTTCCTATAGTCTTCACCATCTCAGTAAATGATATCACCATCCATAGCGTTACCCAGGCCAAAATCCCTGAAGCTGTCCTTGTTTTCTGTCTTTCAGTCACAATTCACACCCAATCCCTCCGAGCAGATCTTGTCAGCACTACCTCCAAAAGTTATCCAGAAATGAACTACTCTTCAACACCTGAAATGTTACTGTTCTCATCCAAATCACCATCACCACTCTGCTGGATTAACAAGTCTGTGCTTCCTGTTCCACACCTAGTCTATTCACAATGGAACAGCAGGACTTTGGCACTTGCTCTCTTCTCTCTGCCTGGAATGCTTTCATACAAATATGTATGGCTTGCTCCCTCACCTTCTTTCAAACACCATTTTCTCAGTGCGGCCCTCTCTGCTTGCCACATATAAAATTGCACTGTACTAGGTGCTGTGTAGCACACAAAGTTGCTTAAGATGTTGATTTTATCCATCAAGACCTTATAATTTGATAGAAAATATAAGTGTATACACAAGTAATTACAACATAATGCAGATTACATTAGTCGTATATATATAATTCAAATATTTTAGATTAAGTTTACCCTAGGTAATCTTGTTTAAGTGGTTGCCCATTAGTACATAGGAAATGGATTGGGTGATATAGCCAGCCAAAAGCATACAGAATATTCAGATACTAATAAAGATGGGGTTCACTCTCTCTCACACACTATTTCCCCCCTTCTGAGCCAACTCAATGTCAATTACAGATATTGTGATGAGAAGATAGGGTCTTGAGAACCTCCATTATAAAATTATATTTCATATCTGACTCTAGCCTTCACTGAATTCAGAAATGATAAGACTGCATACATTTAACTCAAAACTTAGTTAGCATTTGAGGGATTGCTGCTGTGTCTATTTCATGATAGGGTGAAGGCATGGCTTATATATTCTGTTTGAAATTACTCCTTTCATTTGATTTTAACTCATCACAGATAATGATATGAAAGGTTTGAAAGGCAAATGATAAAGGAATATAAATTACATTGAAAACATACTCATCTGACTTTTAAGAGCTGTAAACAATCAATAAAACTTCAGAATAAGCTTCCACTAATAAAAGATGACTTGTGGATTCATGCCAAAACAAAATATGTAAGTGATACAGCATTTGCTGAATTTGGTTTAAAAGCCCCATTTGAGAATGTTCTTTTAGGAATACATGTGGATATATTTTTCTGGATCTATCCCAAGAGTATATAAACTAATGAACATGAACATACTAATATGCACAAGAACAGATCACTTGTATTGCCATCCTTATGAATGTATGCTTATATACCTGGAATAAATCATTTGAAAATTTACTTCAGGATTGATCAAATATTTGGCCACTCAATTGTGTAGCTGACTTAGGAAATGTTGTTCCTTAGAGAAAACACAATTTCATTTTTATATCTTGTTGCTGAAATTTAGATTAAAATTTACTATTTCAAGCTATATTACCTTTGCCCAGGCCAAAAGTATCAATTTATTTTCACTGTTCATAATATCTTTCATTTTGGTTGCTTAACTTCAAAGTATTGTCTTCAACCTTTCAGTGTGCCTAAAAGGCAAAGTCTTCGGGTCCACGAATATCTCTTTTCCATGTTATATACACAAAAATAATTGAATGAGTATTAATAATTAAGAGTTTGTATTGCGGGACCTGTGGTAAAATCTTATTGTTAAAGAAATACTCCTTAGAAGGGCAGCCTGGTCATGAAGTGGGGGAAAAAAAATGGACTTTGAAGTAAAAACCAAAAACAAACAAAACCCTGGGACTAGGTTCTGTCTATTCCTTATAACTGTGCTATCTTAGATGGGTTATAAACTTCTCTGAGTCTAACTTTACTAAGCTGTAAGGAAATATTATACAGAGGTTAAAATGGTGGACATTGACATCCAATCGACTGGATGCTATTCCTCACTTGCTGGGTAATTTTAGGCAAATTACTTCAACTCCCTAAGCCAAATGCTTTATGTGTGAAATAGGTATGATAATAGTAGTTGTTTCACAGAGCTGTTTAATTCATGAAAGGTATTTAAAATAGAGCATATCATAGAGTATCTTTTTAGTATATAATAGCTATTATTTTTGTATCTAAATACTCCATCTTTATTATTTCTACTGTTGTCTATAAAATGGAGAAAATTGTATGTCCTTTATGGAGAATTAAGTCAATAAATGTCAACTATTATCTGTGAAACACTTTGCAAGTATTGTGTGAAGACTGACTGACATAATACAGTTAAAGCCCAGTATAGAGACCAGAACTGAATAGATGCTCAATAAGTGTTAGTGCCAACATGGAAACATTTTCTTTTTCCACAGACTTAATGATGAAAAGATATTTAAAAATTCTAGGAATAGATTCCCACTTTTTAGGAATCTTCCTTGCAGCTTTAATGTAATGACATTTTCAGGACAATCAGTCCTCATTCACGTTGAAATTAGAGAAAACTACCCTGATGCCAATTCAAATATCTAAAGAATTACCTACCAACTAAAGAATGAAATCGGCCTCCTATGTTTTTGATTCTCTCAAACTCTCCTTCGTTCTTTGACGTCAGTGACTTTCCACTATATCCCCCTTTCTGTGAAAGGCTAGCTTTCTTTGGGCCATCCATCTTCCATGTGAAACTACTGATGCTGTTTGCCTCAGAAAGACCTTCATTTTCCCCTTTGGATGTGCAGCAACCCAAATCACATCACTCCCCGGTGCCCCACCGGTACTCTGGAGATACAATAACTATCCACCCGTGCAACAAATACCTCACCTGGTTTCTGCAAGCATTTAACAGGGAAAACCACATTTGGGACTGAGAATACTTGGTTGGATGGGGAGAAGGGGGGTGGGGTGGGATCCTGGAAGAGTTCCAGACAATCTGTTTATTTTTATTTTTTATTTTCTATGTGAATAGCATGTACCTCCCAGTACCACAGCATACATGCGGCTGCCAAAACTACTTATGCACTAGCCTCATTTCCCGGGCCAAGAGGCATACTCCTCCATTTGCAGTGATTATCAACATTCTTTACACCAAACTGCCCTCAGAGCAGGGGACTTGGCAGGGCTCAGCAGCAGTGTCAGCAACTTCTCAGTTTTAGAATTTCAGTTTCAGGAATGGAAGGTTTCAGAGTCCAGAACTGTGGATATTTTGCTCCACATCTGCTTCCCTCTGCAGGGGGCAGGAGGTAGGCTGGGAAGGAGCGGGGCTGGGTCTCTGTGGTGATTGTTGCCATTGTTTGTCTCTGGCTCCCAGAGTCTGGTGGGAAAAACAATGGCTTTGAAGTGAGTCAGACCTGCATTCACATCTCAGCTACATCCTTATTGGTGTGAACTTGGGCAAATCACTTAAATCTTCCTGAGACCCATTTTAGTCATCTAGAAAATGGGTTTCGTAATTATAGAACTTGCAGTGTTGGTGTGAGGATTAAATTACATAATTATGGTGCCCTGGCCAGGTGGCTCAGTTGGTTGGAGCATCTGCCCACAAACCAAAAGGTTGTGGGTTCGATTCCTAGTCAGACACATACCTAGGTTGTGGGTTCGATCCTAGGTCTAGGGACATACGGGAGGCAACTAACCAATCAATGTTTCTCTCTCACATAAATGTTTCTCTCTCTCTCCCTTCCTCTCTCTAAAAACATCATTGGGTGAGGATTTTAAAAAGTTACATAATTATGGACAGGCATTCAACAGATGTTCTTTTTGATTGTTGCTCAACAACCATAAGATAGACACATGGGACTTTCTTGGGTACCCTGAGCATAGATGGTTTCCTTGCTATTGTGTCAGAAAGCTCTTGTCTGCCTAACAGCTATCAATGAAATAGGTAACTGATCATTATCTGAAATATTCTTATTTCTACAGGTTACATCAGCTTTCATGACAACAGAGTATAGGAATCTGGTCTAGTGGTTTTCAACTCCAAACTCCATCTTCATCACTTCCCATCCCTGCCATTGTCCCACCACTAGTGAAAGTTGATGGTTTCTGACTACTATTGCTGCTGAAGTCTCCATTCTCCCCAGATCCTGGACATCATGTTCTGTAGTAGCGGTTGCTGCTGTCAGAACCTGTCAGAAATGACCAGCTCTTGATGCCTCAGGTGCCGTGGCTGTCAGCTTTGCTGATGGCGTTTGTCATCATGACTTTTCACTTCTTGCTGCCTTTATCCTGATGACTCCTGGCATTCCCACCACCCGGATCTTCTCAGTCAGGGGAGCCTTTCTCCTCACAATGATTACAGGTCTAGCCTAGCTCTACGCTTCAGGGCTCTGCTGAGGAACTTGAAGCACACTGATTTCCAGAGGCTGGGCTGGTACTGTATGAGGGACACCACTCAGGATTATATATGAACATATTTAGTATCTGTAAACCAGTCACTATCCAAAAAATGGGCCCAAGCACATCAAATTCAGATACCTTCTAGCAATATATATGTAATAGTGGTACCCAAAGTATTACACCAGGCTCCAAATATCTTCTCTCACTCCCAGATGTAGCTAACCCATCATGGGCATGAGGAAGGAAATAGCACAGGCCTCATCCATGCAGCCTGGGTGGAGAGCTTTATACTTTATCCTTAGAGTTCAATTTTAATTATATATAATTACACCACTGCTGATGCCCTGGGATGGGGGACAATTGTGAATGAAGGAAAAAATAGAGGAAAGTTATCTTGAGTGATGATGAACAGCTTCTAGGCAGGTAAATGCAGCCCAAAATGTGGAAGCTCAGAGTGCACTATACAATTTCACATCTGGAAGAAATTAGTAACAGAAATAGTAAGTGATAGCAATTAGTAACAGAAGTCGTAAGAACATAAGACATGTACATGCTGATATCTTTATGGAAGAGGAATAAAGACTTTTTGAGGGATTGAACTTTGAACAATCACACACAGAGGAACTTATAAGCTCCTCATTCTCTTTACTGAGCTATTAATATTGTCTGGAGGGCCCGACTAGTATGGGTAAACTAGAGACAAGACATTAGAGAACAAGAAAATAAGAGAATTCATACTGAGACACCATATCAATCACTTGGGGCTTAGATGTATAGCCATAAAATGTATAATCTAAACTGTGACTCTTTTGAGAATAAAAGGGGAATTTATTAACAATTAAACTTTATAAGACACAAAATTAAAACGTATGGTCACTTCAGGGTTAGAGCCTCACCAATTGGTCTTGAGTATTGTGCGCCTGTACATGACTTATAAATGACTGTGATTCTTTACACTTAAGTTAAATGCTGGTGGGCTGTATATTACTTCATTGCAAGGAGTCAAGTTATTTAAATTCATCTTTTTCTTTTGTTTTTATACATTTTCAACTTAAAAGAACCCCTTTAGGGATTGTGAAAGAAAGATACTTGATCCTATCTGAAATTTGTAGTTTCTATATTTGTGCTCAAAGAGGGATTAGCATTGATTTTATAATTTGAAATGCTAGTTTCCACTAACTTCATTTTACTTCATGCTCTGAAAACTCTGGCATAAGTGCTGATGACTGAACTTTTGAAGTTTTGGAGTATTTATATTTATGCAACCCACTTATTTCTATTCACTACTGAGATTTAATTATTTTAGTGCCCCTTTTTGTTATAACAGACTTTAAAATAAAGATTAATTTACTTACCTATTTTACATTCATTATTCTCTTTTCTGTTTAAAAGTAAGTGCATTTGTCTTTTAGTCTGAGTAGAAAAGGAATACATTTTGATATATTTTATAGGTCACAAGACTTTACCCTGATTCCAGAGCCTTCAGATAATACTTAGCTCTCCAAGGTAAGTCATTTGCTAATGTGATAAAGTCATTTACCTTAGAAATACTACATTTACTCTTAGCCAAAGGCATGAGAAATGATATGCAGAAAAGGTTAAGTAAAAGGACATTGATTCTGACAACATCAATAACAGCATATTACAAACTAAAATTTCGTTCTTGATTTTAAAAGCTACTGCATCTTAAATTACTCAGATGTTGAGTAAGTGAATAAAATGTTCCAACTTTATTTTCTCATTCAGTGGATAGTTTTTCTGCTCATCCCACTTCAAAACTAATCATATACCTGAACGAATTAAAGATAAAACTCTAGCCCTGACTGGTTTGGCTCAGTGGATAGAGCGTCAGCTTGCCGACTGGAAGGTCCCAAGGGCATGTACCTTGGTTGCGGGCACATCCCCAGTAGAGGGTGTGCAGGAGGCAGCTGATCGATGTTTCTCTCTTATGGATGTTTCTAACTCTCTATCCTCTCTCTTCCTCTCTGTAAAAAATCAATAAAATCTATAAAAATAAATAAATAAATAAAAATTAAAAAAAAAGATAAAACTCTATATCTCTCTAGGTACTTACAGCAAATAGTTTATGGCCTGCTTACCTCTACTCCTTCTTCGTAAGAGAGGGAAGTCACTCTTTGCACACATCGATTGTTGGCATTCTGCCATTCCTAATATTGAATAGATTACTTTACTCCAGGGGCATGTCCTTTTCTCTCTGCTTTCCAATCATGTCTGATTGGCTTCCTGGTAACCTTATTCTTCAATATGTAGAGCTAAAATGAGAGCCTAGAATTTCCCTTCTAGCCAAATTTTATTTTTTTTTAATAGAAGTTTAGCAGAAGCTTTCCTCTTTTTACTAAAAACAAGGAGAAAGAAGTACCTTTCCAACAAAATAAAGATCTCTTTTTGTTTATTTGCAATGTATTTATGATTAGGTTACTCCTGCTTATATCACATTATCTGATGTCACCTATAACATGTTAGGGGCTAGTTCCCTTCTCTTTCCTTCGTGAGTTTTGTGAGGACTTGGAGAGATTACTGTTGTGTAGCAATGAGGGAAACAGCCATTCTTTGATCTACCTGGAGTTAAGAGTGAGCATGTAAAAATGTTCTTATTTCTTTTGTAGGAAAAGAAGATGGAGGGTTCTGTTTCTCACTTGTCACTAGTCAAAAAGAATTACAATTCTTGGGAACACATTGAAAAGTTAGGAGGAAAAAAAATATTTTCAAGAGGACAAGTTCCCCAGGTGCTGAGGGATTGAGCACATCAGATCCGACGGATGTATCGACACAGACATTTGTGAAAATGTGCATGAAAGAAATATGCATTGATTTTAAACTGCATGCCACAAAGGCCTGACAAATAATGCATGATTTTCCATCTTCTAACTTAGATGGAAAAACATGTGTTTTGCTCACAATCTAGTCTCAGGGAAATGTGAACTCACAGCCAATTGCATTCACATGCAGGCCCTTTTTCTGAGATTGCTTTCAAATGGAAGCGTAACATATGTTGTTTTGTTAGAAAAAAAATAATAAAGTGAACTTTTTACAATGTAAATTCCTAATATATTGGATTATGGGAAAGAGTCAGATTGTTTAAAACAATGCATAGTTTTCTCTCTAGGTAGACGCAATGGGGTGGGATGAGAGGTAAGCGATTTTAACCCTTGCATGTTTTACGTTACCCCATGGTGCCTGCATGTGTTTCAGAACAGCTTTCCTCTGGCAGGGTGTAGCGAGTCAGGCTCAATAACCACATTACGAAGAATAATAGGCCAATGGTGCATGTGTTGACAGATGTTTCTTACCCAGTGGAAGAAAGATAGAGGAAATTAGATGATGAATTTTAAGGACTGAAGCATATATTGTCGTTTTTCTAATTCTCCAAGTATTGTGTTTTTTCCTGAGGTCACCAACTATGTGTTGGCTGCCTTTGGTGATGCTGAAAAGTCCTTAGAGGCTAAATGAATGAGCTCTGGAATTGCTCCCATGATGAACCACTAACCAATTTGTCTCAACTGGCACTTGAAAGCAAAATTAAAAACGAAGGTCCTCTGGACTGCATTGTGGCTTATGGAAGAGGACTGAATGATTTATTCTCACTCATTTTCTCCACTTCCCAGGCTAAAATATTTTTACATGGTCAATAAATTATGAAGGCTGACATTAACAAGATGAACTGTGGATGAAAATATGTAAACCTGAATATGTATAAGAATGTGGGATTGATATTTTCGTTTTTCTCCAACCAGCTCTAGGCTTTATAGGATCTCAGTTAAATAAGGGCATCTCACTAGATTCAGATTGATTTACTAAGAGGTCCTGGAGACTGACGAAATAGCAGAAAAGAGGTTGCTTAGGTACTTTGGATATTTTAGTGAAAGAAGGTGACATGTTTGGAACAAATAGGAAGAGGCACTCTCATTTTGATTTTGGGGAGCCTTTGGCATAGAAGCACTGAACTTGGTGATGACCTGGGGCCATACACGAGTTATCTGCCAGTGACATCTACTTATCATCCAAAGGATCAGAGGTTGCTGAGGGCTGATACTGCAAGCTGTCTCAGCGATGGAGGTGTGTTCTGAGGGGAAAAAAACAAAAGGAAGTTTAATATAGGCATAGACATTTAGACAGTGCAGAGAAGCTAAAAAGTTCTACCGGAAGAAGGTTATATGACTTATTGCTGAGAAAAAACACACACAAATATTTTGAAAAACTAAAATACTACAAAGGGATCCTTAAGAAATGAGTGTTTTAGGTAGATGACAAGGGATAGCAGTACAAGCAGCTAATACGTTGAACGTTACAACGTACTAAGCTTTGTACTCTTACTTATTTTATTTCAGTTAACTCTCAAAATTATACTATGAGATGAGCATGTCTCAGGTCCTTTCTAATTTCTTGGTTATGGGCTCTGTCTGGCATTTGTAGCAATAATCATAAATATGTGTTAAGTGTCTATAGGACAGTCTCCATCCTAAGTCTTTAAGCCCGTGTTGGGCAAGCAATTGAAAAAAGGTAAGAAAAGAAAACCATTGCAACACACTTCATACTATATTGACTTATCCATGTATTTTGCATAATCAATAATCTGAAAGCTCTTGTGTTTTACAGTCCTGAAGGGGATAACCTAATATATTTCCTGGGATCTATTAGGATCTAAATATTAACTTTTTTAAAGATGTCAACTTCCTAAGTTCAACGTACATAACAAACTCTTGGAGTATATGAGATGCTGTGACCTCATGGACATTGAAATGAGAGATAATGAAACTTATTTTTAGTAGAGTACTTAGAGGAGCTCCATGTGCTAATTTTTGCTTAGGGCTGCTCATATGGCAGTTGAAGATGTGCTAATAGGGCACATGGCCAAAGTCTATGATTGTTGTTATTTAGCACTTTATTCTAAGTGCTTAAACATCATCCAGAAGTATTTATTAAGTGCGTGTATATGCAGGGCAAAACCCTGTGAGTGTTGGACAAGCTTTGTAGATCTAAGAAGTGGATAATGTTAGCCTTCAGCACATAAGGCGTGAGGGCCACTATTCCCTAGGCTGCGTTGAACAGAAGAGAGCATGATTTGCTTAGTTTTTTCCACAGAAGGTTTCAGGGTTTTAAAAATTGGGAATTAAGCTTTTACTACTCAAGTTACCTTTTTACACACTACATTTTACATATGCAAAATTGAGAATAAAAAATAACCTGGATAGTTTAATGAGTATGGCCAGATAGTCTGGGTCAATGTAGTGCAAACTCTTTTTTCTTTTAGCTTTTTAAGTTATTTGGTGGGTTTTGTTTGGTGGGATGTGTTGGGTTATATGTTTTACTTTTCATTTCTCCATTTCATTGTGTGTGGTAGGATTTGCCAAACTTAGAGAGCTACCCTATATGGAAGGATACTAATTTGATTCTTGTGATCACAGTGGGATAGAAATACCGGGATATCAAAAGACAGATTGATCAAAGAATTTTATATGCCCTGAACTCTATCAAATCCAATTGCCCTGCAATTCCAGATAAAACCCATGTTTCTTCCAGTTTCTGCAGAAATGTGGAAATCCTAATCTTTAGAATAATCTGAAACTCCAGAGCTGGTGAAGATCATTAATGGTAAGGTTGAGGATACGAGGTGTTTAGCCACAAGGTATTTAGCCTTGTATCAGAACCTGGTAGAGATTTTCCAATGAGGTGTCCAAAAAGGAGTGAGATGTTCTGATTGCTCTGTGACTTTTTCCTGAGGAAAAATGTTAGAGTCTGCAGAAATATTTGCTTATAACTTCTTTTAGCCTTATTTGGACAGATAGGTTTCTCCTTCCTCTATCGGTAGTGAAAAACATAACTAAAAAGTGAGGAAACAATTCATAGGCAAAGGGCTTTCAGCCAGGTATTTGCAGATATTGCTTCATTTTCTTCTCTGAAAATAAGCACTTAAATATAGGGAAAGATTTAATGACTTCAGCATGCCCTAAAATAATGATCATAATCTAATTATACTATGCATTGCCATGAAAAGAAAATCTCATTACACAGTGGTGTCATAGATATAAGATCTCAGGTCTCCATACAGCTAGTCTCATAGGTATCTTGGCTAAAGTTCAGATGTTTTCTAATGACCAATAATAATCAATAAAAAAATCACATGGTCCTTACCTTAATATTTATTTTCTTTGCCCAATGATTTATTTAATTCTCCTTCAGTAGAGATTCTTAGCATAGCACATACTGCAAAAATTGCACATTTATTCAATAATTAGTCAAATGGGCAAAGAATAAGCACAAGCATGCCAGACTAAACTGTTAGTATTGCATAAAATAAAAATCACAGCCATGAATGAAAATAATTTCACTAGAAAATTGTTATAATGATTAAATAAGGTATTTCTGTAAGGCCCTGCACAGTGTTTGGTATGCGTAGGTTCTTAATAAGTCTTTAACAAAATGTTTTTTGAAAAAGTTATTGCTCATTTATTAAGGGAAGATGAACTGCTTCCCTTGCACTCTAACATCTATTTCTCATGGTATGGGTTGCTTTTATTAGTCTTCATAGTCAGTACTCTCCAAAACTATTTTTTGAAACTTTCCTTCATTTCTCTCTTGTGTCAGAGCCACCAGTTCTTTGATTTTATGTCTTTCTTATGTCTTTATTCTATTGGATGGAGCACATACACAATATTTTCTTTTCCTCTGTTTTTAATTATTAATGGATTCACACCATTTAATTAATAAACACATTCATCACCTCATACATATATATGTATTCTTGTGTGGGAACATTTAACTTTTACTCTTAGCAAATTTCAGTGACATAACATAATGTTAGCAACTATTGTCACCATGTTTTACATTAGATCCTCAAGTTTTATTCATCTAATAGCTGAATTTGTGTATCCTTTTAACAATCTCTCCCTATTTCACTCACCATCAGCATTGAAAACCACTTTTCTACTCTGTTTCTATGTTTTGACTTTTTTTTTTTAGATTTTGCATATCAGTGATACCATGTAGTCTTTCTCTGTCTGACTTATTTCAACAATGCCCTCATAGGTTGTTTCCATAACTTGACTATAGTGAATAATACTACAATGAACATGGAGTGTAGATATCTTCTGATATTCTGTTTTCATTTCCTTTGGATAAATATCAGAAGTGGGATTGCTAGATCATAAGGTAGTTCTATTTTCAATTTATTGAGGAAACTCTATGCCAGTTTCCATAATAGCTACATCAATTTACATTACCAACAGTGCACAGAAGTTTCCTTTTCTCCACATTCTTGCCAAAACTTGTTTTTGTTTTTTGTTTTTTTTTAAATAGAGATCAACCAAAGGACTTGTATGCATGCATATGAGCATAACGAATGGACACAGACTGGGGTGAGGAGTGAGGGTGAGGAGAGATCAATGGGGGGAAAAGGAGACTCATGTAATACTTTAAACAATAAAAAATTAAAATAAATAAATAACCACTGCTAATAAAAATAATAGCCATTCTAATAAGTGTGAGATGGTAGATATCTTATTGTGGTTTTGATCTGCATTGCCCTACTGGTTAGTGATGTTTAGCATCTTTTCATATATCTGTTGGCTGTTTGTAAGTCTTATTTGGAAAAATGTCTATAAAGTTCTTCTGCCCAATTTTTAATTGGATTGGTTTTTATTGTTTTTGTTGTTTGGGTTACTGACTTGTATGGGTTCTTTATATATTTTGAATATTAATCCCTTATTAGATATATAATTTGCAAATATTTTCTTCCATTACACAGGCTGCCTTTTCATTTTGTTGATTTTTTTCTGTGCAGAAGTTTTTATAGTTTGATATAGTCGCACTTGTTTGTTTTGCTTTTGTTGCCTTTGTTTTTTGTGTCATATCCAAAAAAAACACATCACCAAGATCAATGTCAAGGAGCTTACCACCTGTATTTTTTTCCAGGAGTTTTATGGTTTAGAGTTTCATGTTCAAGTCTTTAATCCATTTTGAGTTGATTTTTGTGTGTGGAATAGATAGAGTTCCAGTGTCATTCTTTTGTGTCTAATGCTCCAGTTTTCCCAACACCAGTAATTGAAGAGATTATTCTTCCCTTATTTTATATATTTGGCTCCTTTGTCATAAATTAATTGACCATATATTTGGGGGTTTGTCTCTAAGCTCTCTATTCTGTTCCATTGATCTATGTTTCTCTTTTTATAGTAATACCATACTGTTTTGATTTATAAGGTTGTAATACCGTTTGAAATCAGGAAGTGTTATGCTTTGAAATTTGTTCTTTTTCAGAATTGCTTTGGTTCCTTGGGGTTCTTTGTGGTTCTATACAAATTTTAGGATTGTTCTATTTCCATGAAAAATTCCATTGGAATTTTGATAGGGATTGAGCTTAATCTGTCGATTGCTTCAGATAGTATGGAAAATTTAACAATATTAATTTTTCTAATCCATGAGCATGGAATATCTTTACATTTATTTGTGCCTTCTTCAATTTATTTCATTAATGTCTTGTTTTCAGAGTACATGCCTTTTATCTCCTTGGTTAAATTTATTTCTAGGTATCTCATTCTTTATTTTAAAAAATAATTTTTATTGACTTTTAGAGAGAGTGGAAGGGAGAGGGAGAGAGAGAAAAACATCAATGTGACAGCAGAACATCAATTGACTGACTCCTGCATGACCCCTACCGGGGATAGAGCCTGGGAATGTGCCCTGACTAGGAATCAAACCAGCAAACCTCTGATGCATGGGACAGTGCTCAACCAACTAAGCCACACTGGCTAGGGTGGTACCTTATTCTTTTTGATGCAATTATAAATGGGATATTTTTAAAATTCCTCTTTATTAGTGTACAGAAACAGAACACTATATTAATTTTTTTCTGCAACTTTACTGAATTTTTTATCAGTTATAATAGTTTAGGTTTCTTTGGTGGAGTTTTTGGGGTTTTCTATATATAATATCATGTCTTAGCAGTCACATTTAATAGTCTTCATAGAGCTCTTTCTACTTCTCTTAGTTCCTTTTATAATATCTTGTTTTTGTTTAGAAAATACAATGTCTTCCTAAACCATTCTGAAGATAACTAATATATATATATATTGTTTTCCTTTAAATATCAGTTTTCTCTCTCATTTATTTCTGTTTTTTCTTGGTTCCTCTTTTATGTTCTACAATTTCCTTAAATGTCTGGGGAGCCTTGATTGAAAGTTTATATTGAAGAATGAGACAATAAAAAGCTACATTAGAGCTCTAGATTAAAAAATAAGCCTTGCCAACATTTATGCTTCAGGTTAGTAGATTCAAAGACCTGTTCATTACATCAAGGGATCTCTAAACACAGAGGTCTTTTCACAGAAGCCATTCTTGGGAACTAAGGAATGGGAAGAGTGAGATCTGGCTTCTGAGAGTTCCATGCCATGTAGTACAGAAGTTTGAAGACATCACACAGATTTAAATCTTGTCTTCAGGCCCAAGCCCCAAGTCCTGAGCCTCTTCCGAGTTCTGGAGGAAGGTTGACTTGCTTGCTGGTTGTATTCCTGTCTCTGTGTACTCTGTGCTTCACCTACTCTGCTTACTAAGATACCACTTCTCTATTTGTTGTTTTCCAAAAGTCATTGACAACTTACAACTATTCCCAAATCCTCTGTCCTTGTGGGATTATTCTCTTATGTCTTTATAAGTCACTTTACTGTCATTTTACCAGGGTCTCAAAGAGTGAGCATTTAGCATGTGGTTACTCTACAGTATTGAAATAGAAGTCTCAAAGGGGCCTCATATCGTTCACTTATTCTAATCACTTAATAGTGGATACCTAGGGTGCTGTGTTCAGAAGGATTGTAAGACAATGTCTGGGCTACATGATGGAGCACAGAAAGGGAGAGAAGTAATACCTGTCCAATGTAATGCTGTCCTAAATGCAACATGATATGTACAAAACTATAACCCATAATGTACATTTATATACAGGATATATGAAAAAGAAAAGTTGGAGCTGGAATAGAATGAGAAAATAACCAAAATGTCAAAGTGGACACAGAATCTCTAATTTATAAATTTATACCTTTTCATTACAAAGAGATAAAAGCCATAAAAAACTTTACGAGTAACCTCATAGTTTTTTTTTTTTTTTTTTTTTTTTTTTATTCTTAAATATATTTTATTGATTTTTTACAGAGAGGAAGGGAGAGAGATAGATAGTTAGAAACATCGATGTGAGAGAGACATCGATCAGCTGCCTCCTGCACATCTCCCACTGGGGATGTGCCCGCAACCCAGGTACATGCCCTTGACCGGAATCGAACCCGGGACCCTTCAGTCCGCAGGCCGACGCTCTATCCACTGAGCCAAACCAGTTTCGGCAACCTCATAGTTTTAAAGTTAATTTTCAGTTAAAAAAACATGGAGCTCTAAAATTGGTGATTGTCCCCAGAACTTACACAAACTTAAAAAAAAAAAATTCAGGAAGGGTTTACATAAATTTATGGACTGAGGATTTATAGCAGTGAATAAAGGAAAGTGGGGATATTTACTGATTTATATCTAAGATAAACTTATCATTATTGAAAAGATATGTTGGTACCACTGTCAATTTGATAAGAATGGGTTTAATCAGCATGGCATTTATTATGTAACTAGGGGCCCAGTGCACAAATTCGTGCACCTTGAAAGGAACTGTGGGCCACAAGGCTGTGGTGGGCACAGGGGTGGGTCTTGGCCCATCCTCCGCACCCCCGCCCGGCTGCTCCTGCTATGGCCCCCAGTCCCCTGTCTGCTGGCAGCCCTGCTCCTGCTGCCACCACTCCCACACCCTGATGGCGCTGGCCCCACTCACAACCGCTGACAGCACAGAGTGATTGGGGCCAGCACCAACAGTGGGTGCGAGCAGGGCTGGTGCCGTCAGTGGGTGCAAGTGGCGGCTGCTGCCCCAATCAACCTTCAGGAGCAGGGGGAGGTGGAGAAGCCCTCAGGGGTTATTGGGGCCAGCAGCTGCAACTTCCCACTGACTACTGCACAGAGCAGAGCGATCAGGACTGGCGCCGGGTGCCTGCAGTGGGTGTGAGCAGCAGCTGCTGACCCCAATCACCCCTCAGGAGCAGGGGGAGGTGGAGAAGCCCGAAGGGGTGAGCAGGACCAGTGCCAGGTGTTGGCACCGGCAGCAGGTGTGAACGCCGGGCAGGACTGTGGCACGTGGGAGCAAAGAATTTTCAGTAACTACCAGAGACTTGCCCCGATGACAGCGACTGGCGCCCTGCCTTGGTCTGGTGCCCCCGCTCACCTGCTCCACCATTCCACCATGGCCAATGCCCACCATGTTCCATGCTCTGCCACCTGCTGCCCATGCAGGCCATGTTCTGCACACACACCCTGGTGGGCAGCGCACGTCATAGCGACTGGTTGTTCGGTTGTTTGGTTGTTCCACCATTCGGTCTATTTGCATATTAGGGTTTTATATATATATAGATTACTATCCAGAGATATTGTACCCAAGTAGGAAACCACCCAAGCTTTGCAGTGATCTTAAGAAACTGTGTACAGTAATGGAATGGGCAGTGAAGTAAGAGTTAGGACACCTGGGTTCCAGTCTTGGATAAACAGACAATTCCCTGAAAGCCTGGGGTGGTCATGTAGGCCTCTCAGCAGGACTTAATATTCCATTAGTGATGGGACTGCTATAGTTCTAAAACTTCAAGTCATACAGGAGAAATCATACATCCCACTGTTCTTGCTCCACAGGCTACATACCTCATAGCTAAAAGGCCCACATCATAGAGCATAGATCAAAGTACCACTAACACTTGCAAGAGTCACCAAATGCCCCCAAATACTTCTTACAGTTACTTCTTTATTATCCATGTTAACAGACAGAAAAAAAGGCCCACTGGATAATCTTTTTTAAGCATATGAGCTTTTAAAAATGCACTTGGCTTGAGATAGCATCACACTTAATAATATTTTTATGAGAATTTTCCTTCCAGGCTATGTTTTACTTTGGCTAATATAAAGGTTGGTGGGTATTTTCTGAGAACACAACTATTTCACGTTTGGAGCAGGCCGACTCAGAATCGACTCGGTATGAACTGTTTTACATTTGCTGTTAATAATCCCCAGAGAGAATGATCTGCAGCTGGATAAAATTAATAATAACAATGCCTATGTTTTATAACAATTTGTGGTGGTTTTAAAGGATGTCTGTAATTCTCTGACACGCCTCCTATGAAGGGGCGGAGTCTATGCCCCCTCCCACCCGTCTGAGGAGGACTTGGTGCATATAAGGCGGAGGAAGGGAGTTCAGGTTAGGAATGGCTGTGCCTCTTCTGCCAGTTTTTCTTGGGATACCAACTGTTGGAGCTTAAGCCATCATGCAGAAAGTGTGGCTATCCCGCGGCTGCTTTGTGGAGAGCCTGCATGGAGTGGTGACATCTGGAGAAAGAGAACAGCCCCAGGCCTTCCACTCCCCGGATGTATGGGTCGTTTCAGCCCGGGCACTGCGAGTGAGGGAGCTTTAGAAGTGATGAAGCGTAGTCCCTGTCTGACTCCAACTCCATGAGAGACCCGAGCAAAAATTGTCTACCTGGGCCTTTGTCAAAACCAAGATTTATTATCAAAATAAATAATTGTTGTTGTTTTAAGTCATTGTTTTTATGGGTTATTATGCAGCAATAGATAACTAGAACACACTTTACAAAGTCACTTTTAGCCCGGCTGGTGTGGTTCAGTGGTTGAGTGTTGACCTATGAACCAGGAGGTCTCGGTTCGATTCCCGGGCAGGGCACATGCCTGGGTTGCAGGCTTGATCCCCAGGGCGGGATGTGCCAGAGGCAGCCGATCAATGATTCTCTCTCATCATTGATATTTCTATCTCTCTCTCCCTCTCCCTTTCCCTCTAAAATCAATAATAACATATCTTTTAAAAATCACTTTTATCTCCCAAATTTCCCTGGACAGGCAAGTGTACATTTCTGTTTCATACCTGAGGAAATGGAGACCCAGAGAAATGAAATGGAGAGGTGCTCTAGTCTAGTCCAAGTTCCTCGTTGCACCAATGAGGAAAATAAGAACCAGAGAGGTAAGATGATTCACTGTCAGAGGAAGCTCTGAGACTTTTTCCAGTCCTCTTTCCAGTACTTAGCTATATGTATGTCCCTGCTCTATAGCAACCAGAGTTGCTTCTCATCCTGGGAGACAGAAGTGGCCAGGATCACTTTTATACTCAGGTCATATTTTCCTCAGGCCCATAGAAATAGTGGAAAGAGCATAGGCTTTCTGGTGACAGAAGAATTTAGTTTCAGCTAAACTTGCTGGCTGTGTGCTCACAGTTAAGTTATTTAATTTCTATGAACCACATCTTCATTATCCATAAAATTGGGATTAAAGTGCTTCCTTTGAAGTATTGTTAGAAAAACAAGATATAATGAATATTAATTGCCTGGCACAGTATAAGTACCCAGTAGATGCCTCTGGTAGAAAGTCTCTTGCAAAATAACTTTTCATCATCACCATCATTATTCCCGCAGAGGGCCTAAAGCAGTGGTTCTCAACCTTGGCTGCACATTAGAATCACCTGGGCATCTTTTTAAAATCCTGATTTCTGGGCCTCATCCTCCAGAAATTCTGTTTCTTTGTTATGGGGTGGGGCCACAACATTAATAAGAAAGAAACAGAATTTCCGGAGGATGAGGCCCAGAAATCAGGATTTTAAAAAGATGCCCAGGTGATTCTAATGTGCAGCCAAGGTTGAGAACCACTGGCCTAAACTGATAAAAGTGATCATATTATAGTATAGTAAGATGGCAACTATGGCTCAGCTCACTTAATCCTCGCAATCAGCACACGAGGTAGGTAGTATTCATTGTTAGATGAGGAAATAGGCAGGGAGTAGTTAAATAATGTGTTCCTGTTCGTTGGGGTTTGAGTCTTGGCAGAGTGGGAGGGGAGAAAAAATGATGTCTTAGCATGGAGGTAAAAAATATATTTTGTTACTACTTGACCTCCCCTAAGGCCCTTGAGGGAAAGAAAACTAAGTGTAGTATGCCTGAGAGTAGCCAAGTCTTCCTCCAAACCAGATCACTTTCCAATCTTGCTGGGAAGTGAATCAGATTCTATACAATTACATCTCATGTTAACGTTCTGGGATGTTTGGGATTCATTGTCTAAGGTCCTCAGTGTACTTTTGAGGCTCCAGATAAGGGCTCCCGGCCTGAAGTGTGCATGCTCTAATGATCCTATGAAGCCTGTTTGCAAACTGAAGCAGAAAATATCACCATGAAGGGCTATTCAGGCTCAGGGTGAACCTGAAATGTCTGAGTTGCACTATAATTTTCAGATTTATGCTTTAGGACATTTTTAGTAACTTGTCTTTATTGTGCTGTTACAGCTATCTAGTACATGTGGATTATATTATTTTTAAAATATCTTGTGGTTTTTACATTATAAAAAGCCTGTCCTTGGCCAATGGTCACATTGTTTTTTAATACATAATGTAATATGGTTATTACTCTAGTACAAATTTCTAGTGTGCAAGTTGCATGTTGTCATGAAATGATTCTAATAGCTTTGATTATTTCCCTTAGCAGCTCCACAAGCATTGCTCTCTGGAGAGGAGACTGGGAAAATAAGTAATGTACATTTTATCTGCAAGTTCTTGATTTACTCAGAACTCAGACTATTATAATAGCTCATGCTCCATCCTTTATCTCCTCCTCTCCATAACCATCTCCAGACCCTTCCTATCATTCCCTGCAGCTCAGATAGCAAATAAGAAGTCATTGCTTGACTAATAATGTGTATGCTTTTGATTCAAGAGAGGAAAACTGATGATCAAGGCCAGACTTTTACTTGCTAGAAACAGTTGGTGTGTATATGATATCATCTAAGAGTGCAGGGAAGCCAAGTGTCCCCTCTAAATTTCCCCCCAGTTTTGGTAGCCATGTAAAAAGCTTTAGTAACGGAAATTAATGCCTTCAGTTTTGACAACACGAACAAAAAAAAGAGTAACGTACATGTGTTAGAATTAAGAGTGACCAATAGCTATCACGATAATCAGGTGACCCCATGCAGCCAATTCCGAGAGGACATAGTACCTAGAGGACCTAAAATCTACTCGTGGAAAAAAAGAAAGTTGACTAGACAAAGAAATGATTCATCAAAAAAATGGAGAAATAACACAACAAAAAGGAGAACTTGTACCCTAAGAACCAGAAAAGATAGAGCTGTCCCCAAAACCCTATAAAAGAAATATATTTAAAGAGATTAAAGAGGTAAAATACAGAAATAGAGATTGTGGAGAGCGGCTACTGTGTTTGGACAGGTTCAAGCCTCGGACTAATGAGAGGGCTCAGTCCTCTCATGGCCACGTGCAAGTCCCAGCTTGGAGGGCAAAGCTTGAACCAATGGTTCGAACCTGTAGTCCAGTGGTTCTCAACCTTGGCTGCACATTAGAATCACCTGGGAATTTTTTTAAAATCCTGATTTCTGGGCCTCATTCTCTGGAAATTCTGTTTCTTTGTTA
>NW_005363836.1:4508260-4536688 GCF_000412655.1 Myotis brandtii | reverse complement strand
TTTTTAAAATCCTGATTTCTGGGCCTCATCCTCTGGAAATTCTGTTTCTTTGTTACTTATGTTGTGGCCCCATCCCATAACAAAGAAACAGAGTTTCTGGAGGATGAGGCCCAGAAATCAGGATTTTAAAAAGATTCCCAGGTGATTCTAATGTGCAGCCAAGGTTGAGAACCACTGCTGTAGTCCCATGTGGCTAAGTGATATGAGCTGCAGGAGGTGCAGCAAGTAAACAAAGCTTGATCAGGTGCATGTAATTGAGTAGATTCAAAACCCACGAGAACGTTATAACCACACCCTTACTTTGCTTTGTGGAATCTGGCTATAAAATAAAGAGACGGCTTACAGGCCGTGGCACTGTCGCTAGCTCTCCATCAGAGGGGACAGCATCCCACTCAGACCCAGCTTTCTTCTCTTGCCTGTCTTTTCTTAATCCTTCACCACCCCCTCTCAGGCTCACCGAACCTGGCTTAGCTGACTCGGCACATATGGCACCCAACGTGGGGCTGAGTATGCCATGGCCATGCCGGCTTGCCACAAGGGATATTTATAAAATTATAGGACTCTATAAGAACAGAACAAGATGATTTGAAAAAGGACATTTTAGAAATTAATAATAGTCATGGAAATGTAAAAGTCAATGACCATCCTATGAGGAAACTCATATCTTCACCCTCTCTGTTTAACAGATAAAGAAATTGAGGCTCAGATGGTTAAATAATTTACCCAAGTTCACGTAGTTTATAAATAGTGGAGCTGGACTTGAACTCAGGTCTCTCTGACTCCAAAGTTTATCTTTTTAACTATTATGCTATACTGCCTAACAAAAGTCTGAATTCAATAACTATATATATATTATCTATATAAACATATATGTATGCAGACATAGGGATATAGTAATGCTAACAGTAGTGAATTATGGTGGTTGATTTATTTGTGACTTTTCTTGGAATTCAGAATTTCCCACATTGAACACGATAATCTATAATAATAAAAGTGCAACATGCTAATTAGACCAGATGGCCGAACAGTGGAACGACCTTCTGGACGGAGCCGGGTCTGCAAGGGCCAAGGCAGCCGCCCCAGCTGCGAGGGCCGAGCCCCTTGCACAAATTTCGTGCATAGGTCCTCTAGTAGAATAATAAATACACCCTAAGTTTTCCTTTGGTAAATACATTAGATGAAGCAAACAAAAAAAAGTGAAATAAAACAAAAATACCTCAAATGATAAGGATAAAAAGCAGATTAGACTCAGCTAGAGAAACAATGTGTGGTATGAAAAATAAATCTAAGAAATTACCTAGAAGGAAAGAAAGGAAAGTTACCTACTCTATTTATAAGTTTTAGAGGCTTCCCTTATATTTTTAACTTGCAGGCCTGATTTTATATAATTTCAAGGTAATCAGTATCTTTAGCTTCTTCCCAAGCAACACAAGTTCTAACTTTTACCTCTGATTATCTTTTTGTTTCACATATAATTCTTGCTAGGATTTTGCTTCCACCTTATTAGTATGATATTATTGGTGTTATCATTTACATGTTTTATACTGTCTATGTACATATCTTATACTGTCAATTCTTCTTTGGAGTTAATCATCGCCTTTTATATTTTCAGTTTCCGCCCTCTTAAAATATACTGTGTTAGTATTCCATGGCAGTGTAACAAGTTACTACAAACTTAGCAGTTTAAAACATCTCTGTTTCTGTAGACAAGGCTAAACATCTTGGACCTCTGCTTAGTTTCTCAAAAGGTTGAAATCAGGTTGTCAGTTGCTCTGCATTGCTTTCTGGAGGCTCTACTTCCAAGATGTTTTATTTACTTATTTTTAAAATATATTTTTATTGATTTTTCAGAGAGGAAGGGAGAAGGATAGAGAGTTATAAACATTGATGAGAGAGAAACATTGCTCAGCTGCCTCCTCACGCCCCCTACTGGGGATCGAGCCTGCAACCAAGGTATATGCCCTTGACTAGAATTGAACCCAGTTGTGGGCTGACGCTCTATCCACTGAGCCTAAGTGGCTAGGGCCCAAGATATTTTAATATTTTGTCAGAATTCAGGTCTTTACGGTTATAGGACTTAGATTCCCATTCTATTGCAGATGTTGGCCAGGGGTCACTCTCAGCTCTTACAGGCTGCTCACAGTCCCTTGCCATGTGTCCCTCTCCATAGACTATCACATGTTTTGAATCTCTCTGACTTCCTGTCTCTGATCCCTAGGCCCAGATTTAGAGGACTCATGTGATGTTCTCTCTATCTTAAGATCAACTGTTTTAGAGGATGTCAGAACATCAGCAAAATCTTCTGTCAGAAGTACTTAGATTAATATTTTTCTTATAAAATTTTTATTATATAATTTATATAATGTTATGTTAGTAAAAATAAACCTTTCAAAACATTATTTAGTCCCATACGTTTTAGGCAATATTTTATTTAATTACTAGTAGAAGGTGTATTTACAACAGGGATAAGTACCATGGGACAATTTGAGAATTCTGCCTACCATATAACCTTTTAAAGATTCTTTTATAAGGGAAATATCTTATTTTATTTATCTTTATTTTTTAAAGTATTACAGATGGTCCTAACTGGTTTGGCTCAGTGGATAGAGTGTCGGCCTGCTGACTGAAAGGTCCCAGGTTCGATTCCGGTCAAGGGCATGTACCTTGGTTGCAGGCACATCCCCAGTAGGAAGTGTGCAGGATGCAGCTGATCGATGTTTCTCTCTCATCGATGTTTCTAACTCTCTATCCCTCTCCCTTCCTCTCTGTAAAAAAATCAATAAAATATATATATATTTTTAAAAAGTGTCTACGGCCATACCACCCTGAATGCGCCCGATCTTGTCTGATCTCAGAAGCTAAAAATGTATTACAGATGTCTCCCCCATTGACCCCTTCTAGCAGGCATCCATGCCCCCACTCCCTATCTCCCCTCACACCCCCCACTCCTCCCATTCTAGGCCTTCACCACACTATTGTCTGTGTCAAGTATGCATATAAATTCTTTGGTTAATTTCTTCCCACTCACCCGCCCACCCCTGCCTTCCCTCTGAGATTCAACAGTCTGTTCCATGCTTCTATGTCTCTCAATCTATTTTATTCATCAGCTTATTTTGTTCTTTAGATATATATTTTTAATAGTAAAATCTTTCAGTATTTTCTTATCTTAAAATCTTTATATAATTTCACTCTTGAATGATTATTTAAGATATAGAGTTGACAGTATGTTGACAGTAATATTCTTTCAGCTTGAAAATGTTTTGCTATTGTCTTCTTACCTCTGTTATTGCTATATAAACGTCAGTTAAATTTTCAATCTTTGTAGCAAATCTATCCTTTTTTATAGTTTATTCCTTAAATTTTCTTTAGTTTTTTTATTTCCTGCAATTCCACTAAGGTCTAGGAAGTGTGGACTTAGTTTATTTATCCTGCTTGTTATATTTCCTGAGTCTAAGGATACATGTCTTTTAACAATTTTGGAAAATTCTCAACCACTATCTATTGAAAATTAATTCTCTTTTCTTCTTTATTTCCTTGTGAAATACCTATCAAACTTTTGTTCTGAAACATTTACTAGACATGTATAACCTTTTTATTCTATCCTCCATTTCTCTGCTTTGTGCTTTAAATTGTATCTTTTATTTCACTGGACAGGATTCTGAAGAAGTTCATTGATCCATGTTCTAGTGTATTAATCCCCTTTTCAATTGTATTAATATGTACTTAATTCACCCATTGACTAGTTAATTTAAATGACGTTGCCTTTTATTTGTAGTCATTCTCTTTGGTTCTTTTTTATATTTACCTGGTATTTTTTCTGTTTCTTTTTTAAATTATCTTACTTCCTTATTTATATCTTAATGTATTAAAATATACTAATTTATCATCATTTGGAAACTAATATAGCAATGATTGTTTCATGCAAGAATTATCCATGGATCCTAAAATTAAATCAGTGAAAGTTTGATAAGAAAGTGGATATTTGCATAATCTTAAACTATCTCTCCATAGGAAATTTATTTATTACAAAGGCGGAATAGCAATTCTATAGTGAAGAAGCCTGGCACACATTACTCAGTGCTCAAAGTTAACTTTCACATAATAGGGAAAATAGACATGATTTGCCTCCTGATAGAATGTACTAAGACGGATACAATATTACCTTTGTGGAATGCCAGCCAAAAATGCCTATCCTGAATCTAGTCATAAGGCTTTGTTCCCCACCAAGTGTAATTTCCTTTTTGAGAGCTATCAAGCTCTATGAATCTATAATGATGTAATATACATGACCTATTTATTCAGAGTCCATGATTTGAAGTTATATGAACCTGATTTTGAAATCATGATCCACAATCCACTTTGAAGATACACAAAATTAAAGCTGAAATTACTCTGGAGAAAGCTGTTGATAAGTTGTGCATTTCTACTTCTGTGGGGATAAAAGTGTGATGCCTCCTCTACCTTCATCTAAATAAGAAAGAGAGCCTCAAGGGAATTATTCAGAAGGAATATCCTATTATCCTTGAGTTTGGAAGTCTAAGAATGGCAAGAGAAGCTGGAGCTAGATTGGCTACAGGCAGAAGAAGAGAGAGGAAAAGGACTACCTTGGGAATTAAAAGCTCTTCCACCAAGAACGTGGTAGGACAAGGATGAACCAGGTGTGCTTCTGGATCAAATATGGCCACACAGGAGCTACTTTGAATTCCACCTCCCACCCTGAGAAACTGAATGGATGAAGGTGAACTCTGATGAAATAGTTAATTGCCACAAGCTCAGAGGCTGAAGGAAGCAGCCAACAAGCAGCCAGCAAGCAACAAAGAAGCGTCAAGGAAGTTGCAATTGAAAAGATCCAGTGAGATATCATTGAAGAACTCACGAAAACATCCTACAAGAGTAAGAACTGGCTTTGGAACACTGCCACACTCACAGATTACTTCCATGCTACTCAAGTAAGATCTTTCCTGTTGCTTACCTGTCTTCCCACCTACACCCTGGCTTATTGTTCCTCCCTCTCCTTTTGTTAAATAAAAGTTACATCTCTGCCAGAAAAGGCCTAAAACAGTGAGAGGAGGAAAAAAGAGAGAAGCCAAGCATGTTCTCTGTCATTCTGAACTCCCAGCCTAAAGCAATACCAAAATGGGGAAGGAGGGTGAGGACGGGGGTGGTGGTAGTGATAAGAATAAGAAGCAGTGACGATGACATTTTTAGTTCTGTAATGACATTATGATTATGCATAAAATTGACTGGAATACTGGCATTATCTGAGCTCACTGAAAAGATTCTGCTATGATTTCATTGTAGCAGTGAAAAAGAAAGCCCACAGAGTGAGTTTGAAGGGACAGCAGTGAACAAGAATACAGATATATGTTCTTTGTTTTGTTTCGTCATGGTTTCTGCTCATATGCTATTGAATTCAGCCCATTCAATATCCAGATTTCATTCACAACTGTTCCTGGCCATTTGGTAGTTAACTGGCAAAACTGAAACTGAAATTCGGGTACTATTTACATTATATGAGGATTTTCTTTTATTGGAGAAAGAGAGAGAGAGAGAGAGAGAGAGAGAGAGAGTGAGAAGAGGAGAGAGAGAGAGAGAGAATGATTGAATATTTAATATTTATTTGCATAATTAGAAAGCTTAGCTTCATCTCTGGATAACACTTGGCCCAAAGGATAAACACATGCAAAGTCCTAGATTTGCAAAATCGTCTCTTCTAGAAGGACCAGCCAAGTCCTGGCTAGCTTGGGTGTGGAATTCCCCAGACATGAGTCCAGGACGTTGAGAGGCCAGGATTTCCCTGGGGAGCCAGTCCTCATGGAGAGAGCAGATGGTTTCCAAAGTAAAGCCCAGAGAGAGAGCTCCCCAAGGGGGACCAGATCTTAGGGTTTTGGCAGGGAGGAGGTTGTTTCTCTAGTAGAGTGAAAACATCCCCACGCCCCCAAGTTCACTTCCCTGCGTTTGTACAACTTGCAGAACACGCACTCCACCACGACAACACACAGCAGTGGTGTTCACCACTAAAGGATGATCATATTTTCCTGTTGAACGCAGTGGGATTTTCAAACAGATTATGAGGAGCCTGTGTTTTGTCGATAAACCTCTAGTAAGATCCAGAGGGAAACCAGAACACAGACTTGGGATTTGAGACTGCAACTTGGCTAGTGACAGGAAACAGGCCTGGGCTGCCCTCCGTGTTGAGGGGCTGGCAGGGCGGGGGCGGGGGGCCAGGTGCAGAATGGGAAGGGGGTTCCGTGCAGGATCCGCTTTCAGCTCTGCATCAGTTGGAAACATCGCTCTCACTGGAAACCACGTAAATGAAAGGCAATCACAGCGCACAGGGGTGTGCTGTTTTATAAGACAGTATTTGTTTCCCAGAGGCCAACTATTTGCATGCAATTTGTGTTTTAATGTAGTATGGCCCCTATGAATTGTGAGAGGCAGGGCACCAGGCATAAATTGGAAGTGAGTTTTCTGCAAGAAATTTGCCATCTAAGCACTTTGCCAACGGTAAAGCTTTGAAAACCAGCATGTCAGTTTCCTTCAAGCAAACCGTGTGACATGGACTGGAAGACTTGATATTGACAGGAGGCTTTGAAGTTAGGTTTATTGTTCTTCCCTCTCCTTTTGTTAAATAAAAGTTACGTCTCTGCCTCATGCCTCCAAAAACAACTGCAAGTAATTTTTATTTACTTATAGATATTAAAAAGGGAACAAAAGTAAAACTGAAAATAGTAGCCAGTGTTCTTTTTGTTTGAAATTTAAAAACATTCGTCAAGAACACATATTCCCAGCAATCATTCTTCATTAATGGAGGCCTTAATTATTTGTGCAAAATTTGATAGAGATTCAATGTTTAACTACAAAAAATGTAATAATAAAAGTATTAAATTATAACACAGAAAGTATTATAATAAGCTATCATAATAATAATAATAAATATTTCTCTGAATAATGATCCAAAATATATGGCCCATTTAATTTCTTTATATACTCTTTTATTTCTAGCATTAAACATAAAAGAATCACCAATAAGAAATACTGATCAGATGTTCAGGCTTTTTATCCATCCTGATTCTGACTTTATTATTAATGTTGACAGTAAAATAATATTCTTTATGTAGGTTTGATGTATTTAAAATAGGTGGCTGATGGAGAGGTATATTTAAAACAGTTTCACTGAAGTAGCCTTTGCTCTCAGGCCTGAACTTGGTATGGCTAGTACATAAAATAACCATTTATGTATATGGAGTCACAAAATAGTAAATGTGAAATCTTGCTTTTCTTGCTTTTCCTTTCCCGATCATTCTCTGAAGGTGTCTACTATTAGTGAGCTGGCCTATCCTAATTTTAGGAACAACCAGAGTAAGTTATATGCTGATCTAAGAAAATATCTGATGAGAATATGAATTATTTTAATATATTGAGAGAGATAAAAATGCATCGGTGCCTGACATCTATTAAAAACAATACCCCCTATTAAATGTTTAAGGAAGAAATAATATTACTGCTACACAAACTCTTTAAGAAAACAAAAAGGGAAGGACTATTTCTCAACTTATTTTATGAGGTCCACATTACCCTGATAAAGTAATATTTCTTGTGAACAGAAACTCAGAAATCCTTAACAAAATATTAACAAACTAGGGGCCTGATGCATGAAATTCGTGCACGGGGGGTGTATGTCCCTCAGCCCAGCCTGCATCCTCTCCAATATGGGACACCTTGAGAGATGTCCGACTGCCCGTTTAGGCCCAATCCCAATCCAGGACTGCTGGCTCCCAACTGCTCACCTGTCTACCTGCCTGATTGTCCCTAACCGCTTCTACCTGCCAACCTGATCACCCCCTAACCACTCCCCTACCAGCCTGACCGTCACCTAACTGTTCCCCTGCCAGCCCAGTCACCCCCAACTGCCCTCCCCTGCAGGCCTGGTCACCCCTTGCCCTCCTCCCCTGCAGGCCCGATCCCCCTCAACTGCCCTCCCCTGCAGGCCTGGTCACCCCTAACTGCCCTCTCCTGTCGGCCATCTTGTGGTGGCCATCTTTGACCACATGGGGGCGGCCATCTTGTGTGTTGGAGTGGTGGTCAATTTGCATATTACCTCTTTATTTGATAGGATTACATACAACAATACATAGAAAGATAATAAAGCATGATGATGTGGGTTTTATCACATTTATGCAATGTTGGTTTTTAACATTTGAAAATCAATCCATGTAATTCATCATGTTAATTGAATTAAAATATATATTATTATTTTAATAGATATTGGGAAAGTATTTAACAAAATCCAGTTCCCATGACTTTAAAAAACAAAACTGTCTTCAAACTAGGAACAGAAAGAAACTTCTTGAGTTTGACAAAGTGTATTGACAGAAAACTTACAAGTAATATTATCTATATATATAAAAGCATAATATGCAAATTGACCAGACAGCAGAACAACTAGTCGGCTATGACACACACTGACCACCAGGGGGCAGACACTTGACGCAGGCCCCGATTGGCCTTGGCTCTGATGGCCTGATGGGGACTGGGGAAATGGGGGTGAGTGGCAGTGGATGTGGGTGGCACCAGGGCCCCAATCGCCCCGTCAGTCGCTCCACACACAGAGGGTGACTGGCGGCAGTGAGGGGTAGGGCCAGCAAGCGGCAGGAATGGCCAACCTCTCTGACCCTCCCCCCAGCCGGCAGGCTCAGTTCACCTGATGGAAAACCAGGAACTGGGGGTGGGTGGCAGCAGATACAGGTGGCACCAGGGCCCCAATCTCCCTGCTGGTCGCCTCACACACAGAGGGCAACCAGCAGTGGCGGGGGGTGGGGCCAGCAGCCAGCAGCCAGGGAAGATTGGCCCTGATCTCAGGCCAGGCCTAGGGACCTTACCTGTGCACAGATTTCGTGCCCTGGGCCTCTAGTACTTGAAAATGAAAGATTGAATGCTTTTCCTGAAGATTCTACTCAACATAGTCCTAGAGTTCCTACTCATAGAAATAATAAATGACTTTAGCAATTTCTAAGGATAATAGATTAATATACAAAAATGAAATGTATTGTTATATACTAGGAAAACAATTGAAAATGAAATTTTAAAGTTCTTTATGTGAAGAGTAAAATAAAATAAAAGTGGATTTGAAAGGTTAAAAAAGTTTTCTTTACAGTCATGCCTAAAAACAATATACCTAGGAATAAATATAATAAAAGATGTGCAAGTACTAAAGCCCACAAAACATTGCTGGGAGAAATTAAAGAGGACCTATATAAATGAAGAGGTATACCATATTTGTGAATTGGAAGACTTGATCCTTTTCAGTTCCCCTCAAATAGTTCTACAGATTCAAATATGCAATTCCAATCAAACTTCTACCAGCTTTGATATAGAAATTAACTATCTGACTCTAAAATTGATATGAAAGAAGAAGAACCTAGAATAACCAAAGCAATTTTTAGTAAGAACAAAGTTCTGATTTCAAGACTTTCTACAGCACTGTTTCATAATGTATATGTTCTCTAATTATGTGCTGCCTGATATAGTAGTCACTAGTTACATGTGGCTGTTAAGCACTTGAAATGTAGCTTCTGTACCTAAGGAACTAAAATTATTATTTTATTTTGTTAATTTAAGTAGCCAAGTTAGTGACTATTGTATTGGACAGTGCAGATATATTATAAGGTTATATTGTTTAAAAAAGACTTAAAGCTCAATAGAACATATAGAAGTCTAGAAATAGATCAATGTGTATATAGTCAACTGATTTTTCACAAAGGAGCCAAGGAAATTCAATGGAGGAAGCAAAAGCCTTTTCAATAAATGGTGCTGTATTACCTCAATATCTTCATGGGGGGGGGAAGAATTTTGATCTAAAAACGCTAGAATTTCTATTAAAAAACATACGAGAACATCTTTGCACTCTGGAACATGCAAAGATTTTCTAGATGAAACAATGAAGCACAAAACATGAAAGGGAAAATTAATAAATTGGGCTTCAGAATTTAAAATGTTTGCTCTTTGAAAAACATCATTAACAATACAAAAAGGCAACATAAACTGGTTGAATAAAATATTTGAACAATACTTCACCAACAAAGCAATATAATACTAATATATAATTAACAAACACTTATGAGCCAAACATTACTTTAAGAACTTTACCTTTATTAATTAATTTAATACATTTAATGTAATATTTAAGGGCATTGGCTCCTGACTCAAAATGCTTAGGTTCACATTGCAGATCCACTCTTTATTAGCTTTGTAACCTTGGATATGTTTCTTAATTGCTCAGTTGTACAGATTCCTCATTAACAAAAGAGGGTAATAACAGTACCTACCTCATAAGAGTGTTGGGAGAATTAATGACACAGTAGATATAAAGCATTTAGAATGACACTTAGCATACAGTAAGAACTCAGTAATGTAAACTGTTACTATTTTCTTTGGAAGGAGATATTGTATAAAACCTGGTATAAAACATTAGTTCTTTCATTTACTTATTTGCCAAATAGGTATATTTTAATATGAGTCCTAACTCATAAGGTTGTTCTTTCATTTATTTACTTTTTATTCAGTAGCACCAGCTATTTGCCACCACTATGCCTGATAATAAAGATATAATGGCGAAAAAGAAAGTCCTTGCCTTCATGGCCATATGGACAACAAACATAAACAATAAATATCTTGTATAATAAGAGAGGGATATGCTAATTAGCCTGGATACGCTAATTAGCCACAACCAGTATGCAAATTGACCATCACTCCAACACACAAGATGGTCGCCCCCAATTGGTCAAAGATGGCCGTCCCCATGTGGCCACAAGATGGCCAGCAGGGGAGGGCAGTTGAGGGGGGACTAGGACTGCAGGGGAGGGCCATTGTGGGGTCCAGGCCTGCAGGGAAGGGCTGTTGTGGGGGACCAGGCCTGCAGGGGAGGGCCATTGTGAGGTCCAGGCCTGCAGGGGAGGGCTGTTGTGGGGGACCAGGCCTGCAGGGGAGGGCAATTGGGGGGGACCGAGCCTGCAGGAGAACAGTTAGGCATTCTGTTGTGGGGGACCAGGCCTGCAGGGGAGGGCAATTGAGGGGGGACCGAGCCTGCAGGAGAACAGTTAGGCATCGATCAGGCTGGCAGGGAAACAGTTAGGGGGTGATCAGGCTGGCAGGCAGAAGCAGTTAGGGGCAATCAGGCAGGCAGGCAGGAGAGCAGTTGGGAACCAGCAGTCCCGGATTGTGAGAGGGATGTCCGACTGCCCATTTAGGCCTGATCCCCACACCAAAATGGGCAGTTGGACATCCCTCGAGGGGTCCCAGATCGCAGGCTGGGCTGAGGGACACTCCCTCCAGTGCATGAGTTTCATGCACTGGGCCTCTAGTGTAAGCAAATAAAAACATATACTTTGTGAGTCCCTGAAAAACTAAGCAGAGTAAGAAGTGATTGAGAGGAGGTGCTAGGGTAGTTAAATTAGGCCCCTTTGAGGAAATGACATATGAACAGAGATATGACTGAAGTGAAGGAAAAAACTATGCCAGGTACTGGTATAAATACATCCTAGGCAGAAGAACATCATAATTTTGAGGTACCTACCAGACATTAGAATAGAATTTTAAATATCTATTTTAGTAGTAAGGAGAAAATTATGGTAGCTTGTACTAGAACGGTGATGGTTAACTTGTGAGAAATAGACTGGCGACATTTTCATAAGTTGATAAACATTGGTGATATATTGGCTGTGGATGTTAGGGATATTGAGATTCAGAGATAATACCAGCTTGCACAGCTATATGGATGGTGGTGCTTTTGAATGGAGAAGGAAAATATTTAGAGGAAGATAATGAATTCTGTATTTGGATATTTAAAGTTTAAAATGTTTGGGGCCTGGCTGGTGTGGCTCAGTGGTTGAGCATCAACCTGTGAACCAGGAGGTCATGGTTTGATTTCGGGTCAGGGCACATGCCTGGGTTATGGGTTTGATCCCCTATTGGGGGTGTACAGGAGGCAGCCAGTCAATGGCTCATTCTCATCATTGATGTTTCTATCTCTATCCGTTTCCCTTCCTCTCTGAAAAAAAATACATTAAAAATACAAATCAAATAAAATGCTTGTGAAAGACAAGTACCACCTGATCTCACTTATATATGCAATCTAATGAACAAAATAAACTGACAAACAAAATAGATCCAGAGACATGGAAGCATGGAACAGACTGACAAATCTCAGAAGGAAGGGGGAGAGAAAGCAGCAAGAGATTAAAGAACTTAGATGTATATATGGATAACCCATGGATACAGACAAAGGTGGGTTGAAGGCCTGGGGATGGGGCAAGAGTGGGGTGGAGGGGATCAATGGGGGAAAAGGGGAGACATCTGTAATACTTTCAACAATAAAGATAAATTTACCAAAAATGGTTGTGAGACATCCAAGATGTGATGTCAAGCAGGCAGTTAAACAGGTACCTCTGGAGATATAAACTTGGGTATCACTGGAATGTACAAGGTAATTGAAACCATGGTTGTTTTTTAAAAAAAGTGATCATCTAGGGAGAGAAGATAGTTATAAGAGAAAGGGATCTAGGGCTAAGCCTGGAGAGATTCCATATAAAAAGATTAGTTAAAGCAGGCTGAACTTGAAAAAGAGAATACTGAGAGGCCCAATGATATAATTTATGTAGAAGCTATTTTACAATTTGTAAAGGTCCAGGCAAATGATATTTTTAATAATTAAATTGGTCCCACACCTCTCAAATGGGAATATGAGTGGCTCCAGATGTAAGCTGATTGAATCAAGAGACACCTCAAACCCCAGAATAAATAATGATATGATTTCCTTGAACATGAATTTTACACAATGGTAAGTAATTGTAGGTATTTTTATATGGAAAAAGTTATTTATTATAGAGTAAAATGGAAAATCAAGTCACTTTAAAGATTAAATATGATTTCAAAGAAACTTTATACTTGAGATAGGACACTGTGAGAAATTCCTTTCACTGCCTACCTCTTCCTCATCTCTTGCTGTGAGCCTAGGAGTATTGGGTGGGGACATTTGAGAGAGCTAGGTGAATTAGAGGCAAAGAGTCTTCCTGGCAATAATGAAGGTTGTCCTCACTCTACTGTACATGATATCAAACAAGTAGGGAACTGTTGAAAAGACATTGGTCCTTTTAACTTATAATTTTTAAAAGTAACTTAAAAACACTCAAGCAATGTATATAAAAGTGCAAAGAGCAAAACCAAAAATGTTTAGCATTCAGAAATTACTAAAGTGAATGTTATATAAATATTATTTCCAACAATCCTCTTTGCCAATATACCAATATTAGGATAGATACTTAAAGATAATTATTTTAAAAGATGATTCTATAGACTGAATTGTGTGTCTCCCCCATGCCCATTTCATATGTTGAAGCCTTAACCCCACAAAGCAACAGCATAGGATCTTTAGGAAGTAATGAAGTTAAGTGAGGTGGTAAATATGGAACCCTAATCCAGTAGACTGTGACCTTATAAGAATCTCTCTCTCTCTCTCCCTCTCTCCCCCCCCCCCCCCCCATGTGAAGATAAATGAAAAGATGGCCATTTATAAGCCAAAAAGAAAGCCGTCATCAGAGAGTGATCTTCCTGGAATCCTGATCTTGACTTTCCTGCCTCCACAACTGTGAGGAAAAAAATTTGTATTTAAGGTACTTACTCTATAGCATTTGTTATGGTAGCATGAACTGACTAAGATGGATGAAAACTTTTAATTAAAAGTATAAATTTAATTGTATCTTAACATAAAAGAAGCAAAGTGAGACAAAAAGGAATTATTGAAGGTTCCTAGAAGAATTACTTGTTTCTTGATACAGAGTTAAATTATTTGTACAAGCTTCCTTCATAAGCAAGAATTCACAATTCACTACATCCTTGTGAAAAATGTGTATGGTGTTTAAAAATATTTTTCATATTTTTTTCAGTGAAAGACTGTATTTTTCATAATTTACATCTCATTGATTCTTGGAGAGGTAATCATATTTTTATTTTGGGGATCCATTCATATTCTCTCTTTTAAATATTATCTGTCACTTTATGTTTCTCTGTTCTGTTATATTGAGGTGTTAGAGATGTGTAAACTAAAGAAAGGAAGGAATTAGAAAATGCCTTTCAGCAAAACTAACAGTTGTTTCCAACAGGAATCATCAGCAGTTGCTAAAAATCACCCTCTGCTGAAGATGTTGCCTTGTCTAAGGTTACCTTCTCCCAGGGGACAGTCCCCATCCAAAAGTCCGGAGAGTATATATGGGACTGCACCTGCGGATACTGAATCAAGGGGTTAGCAGATACAATTGGAGAAAAGAGAGTTTATGGGTATGAGAGCACTTTCCCAGTACACAGAATTTAAGCCCTGGTAGAGACCCTAGGAGACAGCACTAGGATGCTTCTAGAAACACTGGTAAAATCTTAGAAAAAGTAATAGCCCACACTAAGTGGAAGAATGCCCAGAATTTCCCTGGGAGAAGGTGGAAGAAGGATACTCTGTCAAAGCAATAAGGAATGTGCTCCTGAAGGGGGCATTAGGGTCATTAGAAGATTAATGGTGGCTGTCCTCTATAATTCAGGGCTGTTCCAGAATTAGGCTCCCTAGTAGCAACAGTGATAAAAGTATTCAGAAATAATAGAAGAAAAATGGCAGCAGCAAGTAACCATCAGAAGCAAAATGAATAGAATTATGAGTGGCAATTTCAGAGTGACAGCCAAGGTAGAAAGGAAGGAATGGAAAACCTCCTTTGAATAGAGATCTATATTAGAGCTATAAAGATAATTAATAGAACATAGTGTTTCTATAGGCAGGATGATGAACAGCTGATAAGGGTATACTTAATTTATTTAACCAAAAGAAATGAAGATGGATAATAAGATGGCTGAGGGCCCTAGCCCCAATTCCTGACACCTGATTTGGACCTGGACTAGTCCATTTTCAGACTTGCCTAAAAGAAAGGACCTGTCCCCTGAGAAAGGATGCTAGAGCAGCAAGGCAAGTGTCCATGGTAATGGTTTCCCGCATCCTTCTCCAAAGGGACTTAGGCCTTTCACTTAGTTGATCATGCTTTGGGGAAATGGAAATACCCAGACATTTGGAGGACTGTTGGACATGATTGTACAAACTGACATTGAAGGAAGTGTTACCATAGCCCCTCCCATTAGAGCCAAGAGGAATCCTAATTTTGGTCTTGTTCACAGCAGGTCCATTGTGTTCACAAGCCTATCCAGTGGCCAGTTCCCCAGGCCTTCAGTGAATAATTGAAATGCACATACCCTCCTATAGGTTCCTTGGCCTGTGTGATAAAGAATAGCACAGTGATAAGCTTCTGGAACTGCCTCCTTCCTTTGGCCAAGTAATCAAAAGTATTATTATATTTTGGGTTGGGTTTTTAATGGCCCCAAAATATATAAAATAACTTTGGAAGAAGTGACATTGTTATGATATTCATCTATTAGTTCCCAGACAAATATGCCTTTCCAATTAGTCAAAGTTTCTTTATGTTTCAGTTCATGTGGTTTCCTACATGTAAATATCACATTTTTTTGAGAAAGTTATTCTAAACATTTTAGATTTAATTGCCATCATGAATAGAAAGCTCATTCCATTTCCTGAATGTTATTGGTTTCTGAACAGTTCTTCAGCTTCCATTCTCATTCCTTAATACAGGATGGGGATTGTCCTCCATGATTCAGAAACACACTCAGATGAGGAGCACACATAAGGACAAAGAACCAATTCAATGTTGTTTTGTTTTAGGGAATAGAACAACTAATCATTTATTCAACAAATATTTATCAAAGGGTTGAACTAGGTGCTTTGTATATATACAAGGATGAATATGTGAGAAGCTTATTAGTTTGTAAGGGAGATGTCTCCATATCAATAATAGTAACAATGACAAGAAAGGTAAGGCGTGATTAGGTTAGAGGTCAAGAGAGAGGGAGGAAGGGAGAGAAGAGAAGAGGGGGAGAGAGAGGGAGAGTGGTGGGAATTGGAGTGGAGGTCCTGTCTTCTGAATGATGACATTGTAGGTGGATCAGGTACAGAGATCGCCGTCAACCTTGGATAGGAAGCTCTCTTTCGTCTGAGATAAAGAGAAGGGTGGCAAGATGAATTCAGGGAAAAAATAGACATTCTTAGTGGTTGTTGAGATATAGAAACTGAAGAAATTCACCTTAGTTACCTTATTCTCTCTAAAGTAATATGCAAGGTCTATAGATAATGGATGTTGGGATTTAAGAAGAAAGAAAGAGATTTTGAAATTGTTAACACAGGAGGTTGTACTGAGAGCAATGAAAGGTGGTGAAAGCAGGATTCACTAAGTGTGATCTCACAGAGCACCCACACCAGAATCACTCCTGAGTATTTGGAAAAAACGAAGAGTCCCCAGTCCCACCCTAAACTGAGTGTTCAGATGAAGTTAGGTAGCTTGAAGTTGTATAGGAAACATTCAATTAATTCAAATGTTATATTAAGACCAAGGAATAAGAAACAAAATCTGTCTTTAATGCTAATGGCCAAAATATATTCTTAATATTGTGATAAAGCCCAGTTAATGACTTTGTGGGAAGGTGACAAAAGACAGGAAGTGAGGTGTGTGCGCGATAAAAAGTTAAAGAAAGAGTGGGAGGAGGAGAGAAAAAAAGGATGACAAAAGAGAAATCTTGGAGAAAATGAGAAAGAAACAAGACGGAGGAATTGGAAGAAGAAAGGGAAAAGGGGTAGGTACACAGTTACACAGGAAGAAATTCTTAAATGTGGGAAGGGATTAAGCATATTTTTGGTTAGTAATAGCACAGAATGCTTTTTAAGTTAGCTTTTAGAATAAATTATTTCCATCTTCTTCAAAATTCTGATTAGTAAATTTGCTACCTGTCTCCTATTTAGGAATTTTAGCTAGCAATGTGTTGGCTAAATCACAGTTTCCTGGAGGGAGGATATTTTTCTGCAGCACTTTTTGCCATAGTTTGGCAAAATTACACCCCGATCTAGTATTCTTGGAGATTTCATATTCTGACTAGCCCTAGGACTCAAATAATAGGACATACTGGAAAAAATCTGAGATGGGGGTTATAGATGGTTATTGTGGTTGGTAACCCAACCTTTGGTCACATACAAATCATTGGGTCAGTACTTTTTCTGTACTCACTTGTTACCTAGGTAACGAATCAACTAACTCTCTAATCTGGATGCTATATCCCTAAAAGCACCATCACACCTGATTTAGATTCCTCTATAGGATAAATTAGAACCAAAAGTCTTCATTATTATAAGCCAACATTCCCGTGTTAGATCTACAGCCTAACAGTGGTTGGTACCCATCACAGAAAACTTGGTACCTAGTCGATGAATGATATGGTGACTTTCTTGGAAATTCCTAAGTGAGGACTTGAAGAACAAAAGTAAAAACAATTAGGGAGAATTTTTCTTTCAGGTACTAAAATTTGGTATAAATGAAATTGTGTATTTTTGTAATGACCTTCTATGGAGTTGGGTGAGATTCAAAGAGGCATCTGCTGGAGGAGAAAGGAATTTCTTTCAGCACAAGTTAAATAAGGCCTGTGGCCTCTATATACTTTATACCCATCACAACACTCAACCCATTTTCTTCACGGCCAACAAGACACTCTCCTAATCCCCAAGGATTCAGAGTATTCTTTCATGATTTTCCTTCCCCACCATTTTACTGTCACCTGATTTAATGAATAAAGAGATCTTTCCAACAGAATGGGGCAAGTATGCAGTTCTTTTCTTCCAGAGATGGTCTCCTTAGCCCCTGAGCAATGTACTGTTAAAAGATTGGTTTCATTTGTTTGTTTGTTTTAATCCTCACCCGAGAAAATATGTTTTATATTGAATTTTTTTTTTTTAGAGAAAGAGAAGGGAGAAGGAGAGAGAGAGAAAAATAAATGTGAGAAAGAAACATCGATGGACTGCCTCCCACACATGCCCTGATCGGGGCTCGAATGTGCAACCTGAGCATGTGTCCTGATAGGAAATAGAACCCGAGATCTTTCTGTGCATGCGACACACCAGCCAGGGCAAAAGATTGTCTTTATATAGAAAAAATAATAGGCTGTTGCTATAACTTCATGGAAGATAGCCAAATTGGACAGAGATAGATTACTTTTTACATGAATTCTAATTGCATATTATTATAAAGTTTCTGAGGGCAATTTGAAATTATATCAATATCCCTATATCCATTGTATGCAAAAATAAAGCTTAAAAATAATATGAAACCATAAAAACATGCCTGTGTTTTGGCCCAGCAATTATAATTCCAAATAGCTATCCAAAGAAAACTGGCATACCACTAACAACTGCTATGTGTTTACCAATCCCATTTATCTTTCTTCCTGGGCACACAGCCCATGTCTTTCAGTCTTCTGTGCATACAGGTAGAAGTCCAAAGTCATGTGACTGAGGTCTGGCTAATGAAATGTGGGGGAAAGATGTATATGAATTGGCTCCACGATTATGGAAGGCAGCAAGCCCCAAGATCTATTGGGTTAGCTGGCAAGCTGGAGACCCAGGAGGCTGATGGTGTAGTTCTGGTCCAAAGGTGGGCAGGCTCAAAATCCAGGAAGAACCAATATATAAGTTTGAGTCTGAAGGAAAAAGACTGATGTCTCAGCTTGAAGGCAGTCGGGCAGGAAAGAATTCTCTCTTCCTTGGGGCAGAGTCAGACTTTTTGCTGTGTTCAGGCCTTCAGCTGATTGGATAAGGCTCACCCACATTAGGGGAGCAATTTGCTTTACTTATTCTACCCATGAAATGTTAATCTCATTCAAAAACACCTTCAAAGAAACACTCAAAATAAAGGTTGACCAAATATCTGGGCACTCTGTGGCCTAGTCAATTTGGCACATAAAATTAAAAATCACACAATGTTTATGAATAGAGTTAATATTCTGACAATGGCAGGGTTTGCCAAATTGACTAGAATTTAAAATAGTTCTCTCCAAAATTCCATTTTTTCACACAATTTGATAATTATTTTCAAAATTTAAGTAGAAGAGTGAGGGCCAAAAATAAACTAGATAAGCTTTAAAAAAGAAAACAGTAGCTAAGAGTGTCCTTCCACTTTTATTACCTATAAATAATAGTTATTTGCTATAACAAATTACTGCAAAATTAGTGGGTTAAAATAACTCAAGTTTATTTTCTTGCATTTCTCTAGACTAGAACCAATACAGGTGTCACTGGGGAAAGCAAGGTGTCTGCAGGGCTGCGTTCATTTCTGGAGGCTCTAGAGCAGCGGTTCTCAACCTGTGGGTTGAGACCCCTTTGGGGGTCGAACGACCCTTTCACAGGGGTCGCCTAAGACCATCGGGAAAACATATATAATTACATATTGTTTTTGTGATTAATCACTATGCTTTAATTATGTTCAATTTGTAACAATGAAAATACATCCTGCATATCAGATATTTACATTATGATTCATAACAGTAGCAAAATTACAGTTATGAAGTAGCAACGAAAATAATTTTATGGTTGGGGGTCACCACAACATGAGGAACTGTATTAAAGGGTCGCGGCATTAGGAAGGTTGAGAACCACTGCTCTAGAGAAACAGTTTCCTTGCCTGGAAACTGGAAAAAGTTTCTACAGGCTGTTGACACTCCTGGCTCAGGGCCTCCTCCCTCCCTCTTCAAACACTACAATGTTGTGTGTGTCTTACCAGTCTTCTGCAGTCTCATCTGCCTCTCTGATCTCAGCTGGGAAAGTTTCTTCCCTGTTCAAGGATTTGTGGATTAGATTGGGCCCACCTGGTTAATCCAGAATAATCCCCTCATATCAGGGCCCTTAATTTAGTCACATCTGCCAAGTTCCTTTTGTGACACAAGGTAGCATATTTGCAGGCTCCAGGGATCGGGATGTGCACATCTTTGGTGAGCCATTTTTCTGCCTATCACACCACTTATCAGATTTAAAATCATATTATATAAAACAGTTGGATATTGGCATAAGTCCATAGGATAGAGACTTAGAAAGAAAACTATGTATATTTAGAAGCTTGGGCTTTTACTAGTAGGGTTTCATAGAAGCTTTAGGCCTTCTATGAGAAATGAGAATTGCAAATAATTGGATGAAGGATAAATTATTTGATACTTGGCTCAGGGAAAAGCTATAAACAGATTTCCATATTATATTTTATGCAAAAATAAGTTTTTAAATAACATGAAAAGAGAAACTGTAAATCTTTTAGATGAAAACATTAGAGAATAGAGAAGACCTTTATAGCATTTTAATAAAAAAGCATTTTCTTAACAAAATAAAAAAGTAAATAAATAAAAGAAAAGATTGATAAATCTGAGCATTTAAAATGAAAGCAATTTTCATAAAAAAAAGACATTATAATTAAAGTGAAAAGACTGACACAGACAGGAACATATTTTGCAACCTATATCTTAATAACCAGTAAGAAGAAAAAGACATAAGCCAAAAGAGAAATGGGTAAAGAATATGATCAGACAATTTATAGGAGTGTAAATAGTCAATAAAAAATATTCTCAAAATCATGAGTAATCAGGGAAATTAAAAGAAAAACCTCAATGAGATTTAATATCATAACCATTACATTGACACAAATTAATTAGTAGGATAACATCAAGGGACAATAATGAAGTAAGGAAATAGCAATTCTTATTTATTGATGGTGGTAGTATCAACTGTTACAACCAGTTTAGAGAACCATTTGGCTATAATTGAGATGGTGGAAGATGATCATTTTATAGGATTTAGCAATTTGACTCCTAGATTTCTCTTCTTGGGAAACTCTCTTATGAATGCTTAAGGCAACATGTACAAAAATGTTCACTTTCACATTGTTTGTAATAGTAAACAAACAAAAAACCTGCCAATAAGAGTCACGTTTTTTTCTGTGAACTCTCATACATATGTATGTTAATCAAAAGAATTGATTTTAAGAAACAATCTGCCATCCTATGACACGGGGCCAATCTAGCAGTTACTGAGGAGTTGGACGGGTCCCTCAGCAGGGGAATGGGTTAAGTACACATAAAGGGATGCTATGTTGTTAAATTGAAGGAACTAATCTACATGTATCAATATGAATAAGTCTTAAAAATGTGTTAATTAGAATGTTGTAAAAGGATAAATACAGCATAATGACATGTATGAAAATTGTTAAATGAAATGACGGTGCATCGTGTTCAGGAACGCATACTTATGTAGTGAAAGTACAAACATGTGAGTAAAAATAATTTCAGATAAGTTTTTACCTCTGAGGAAGGGTGAGCAGAAAAGGATAAAGGGGTGAAGATGTGTTTATGTCTATAAAAGAGGGCAATAACAGGCATATATTGAAAAATGTTAACATCTGCTTAATTTTGGTGGTGGGAAGCAGAGACCTGTTACATTATATCCTGTACTTTCCTGAATATTTTATATTTCATGTGAAATGTTTCATACTTTTTTTATAAAAGAAAGAAAAGCAGAGGTTGCAAGAGATGAGAGAAAGACCAAGTGGTGAAAGACAGCAATTCCCTGAACTGCATATTATTTATTACTTTTTTCAACAGGTATTTATTACAGATTTGCTAAGTGACTTACTTTTGGGTTAGGAATTTGAACAAAATCCCTTTTTTTTTTTTTTCAAAAGCCATGCCAGTAGTAATTACACCAGTGCTATTTACTAGCAGAACCCTCTGCCTCTGACTTCAGCCAGCTGAAGTCAAACCCAATAGGGATGCTTTCTGTTGTATAATACAGACCAGTCCAAGAGTTTAGTAACTGCTAGATTGTTCCTGTGTAATTGGATGGCTGCTGAATCTTTTCAGGACATACCGCTGTTCATTCACTCGGCTTCTTCCTCATCATTCAGTGAAAACTAAACCATCTGTTGTAATGAATATAAGGCTTCCTGCTTTCAATTCTATCTCCTGATTCCCCCACTAAATGCCGGTTGTCAGTCTCAATTTAGAAAAACATCATTATACTCTCCAATTCTTCCTTTAAAATTTCCCTGCAAGGATCTCAAAGCACTTTATCCATTCCAGGGAGGCATTGCAGTTTGTCCGGGGGATTCAGCTGTGGTGTTAGCCCCAGGTTTAGACAGGACAAATGAAGATTTTTGAGAGTCCCAGGATTTTGTACCCATCACTTTGAAACTGAGAGCCAGTCCAGAAGCAAAGTATGAGTTGCTCCTCCTACACCTAAAATCTCAACAGCAGGCAGTGCTCAGGAAAAATTTCAGAAAAGTTTTCACAGCCTTAGAATCTAACCCAATGGACACTGTGTCAGCTGTAGCTGACAGGGTTTCAGCACTTTTCTGCTTGTAGGCTGTGGGTGGTCTCCAGGCTGCAGGGCTGGCTAATGACTTGTATGGGAGTGGAGCAGGAGAGAGGTAGTTGGGGAAGAGAGGTCTATGGATGGTGAGCTGGTGGTGAGGGAAGCCTTTTCCCACTGAAACTATACATTAGAGTGGAAAGGCTGGACCTTAGAAGGGAAAGTAGGTTCTACAAACAAGACATCATTAATTAATTAAGGTGCTGGTATTTAGAATTGTAAGAGAAAAGGCGGGAAATTCTTATTGAGCATAGGAAATGGAAAAGTTTGCCTAATCAGTGGTTCTCAACCTTGGCTGCACATTAGAATCACCTAGGAATCTTTTTAAAATCCTGATTTCTGGGCCTTATCCTCCAGAAATTCTGTTTCTTTGTTACTAATGTTGTGGCCCCACCCCATAACAAAGAAACAGAATTTCTGGAGGATGAGGCCCAGAAATCAGGATGTTAAAAAGATTTCCAGGTGATTCTAATGTGCAGCCAAGGTTGAGAATCACTGGCTAAGTAATCACAAAGCAAGGAGCTTAAACGTGAATTAATCAGTTCTCTTAATAATCGTGTTGTCCTCCTTCCCTGCTTTCTGCTTCTCTTCCTTCCTTTCCTCTGTTTTTAGAAGCCTCTCTATTATCCGATAAGCAGGATCCATGTCATATTGTCAGGAAACAGCTCAGCAGTCCGACCTTCTTTGGTCCTGAACCATGAGCTGCTCTCGATTGTTCTCTGAGACCCCGAGTAAGGATTCATTCGCTCAGTTCAGAAATGTAACTTTTCATTTTCCACTCAGTTTTAAAACTAAAAACCAGTCCCTTAGCAATCTGGGTTTTTAAGAAAATATAACCTGTATGTCATGGTTAGATATTAGCCTAATACAAATGAGTAAGCATATATACTGAACAAGACAATTAGTGGCTTCGCTGTGCAAGCACAGACGATCGATTTACTAACAAACTTCCATTCTGAATGACCAAACGGCGCTCTTCTTGTTTGAAGACTCTAAATATGGCCTCTCAGAAGAAACCCTAGGAGGCTCTGGCTTGCCCTTTCCATTGACAGATTCTGATCTCGACTCTATCAGGCCTATATCTTAAGTCTCTTTGTTAGGGACCAGCAATAAATTACCTGAGGTCAAGTTCTGTTTATACAGTGGACTGTTCTGAGAGAATTACCTTCTTGACTTAATAGCTTCCTTTCGGGTGACATTTCTCCCTGAAAGAAGACAAATTGTCTAAGGTCAGCCTGCAGATCAGCTCCGAGTGTAGGAGGAAATTGTAGTGGATCAGCCAAATTGCACCAGCTCTCCCCACCGGCATCAGACGGCACACGGCCAGTCAGAGGCCGCCCTGAGGGACTGCAGCCACTGCGCCGGGGGGCCTTTTCTTAATAAGCAAAAACCAGGTTTTTTCTTGGGCTGCTCTTGAGTCTTCTCTCTCCCTTCCCCACCCCCATCCACAAGGAAACGAAATGGTTCAGAGCTGAGTGGCTTTTTTATTTCCCTCCATCTACAAAGGCTAACGTGGGAGTCTGAATGGGGAGTCAGGGTGAGTCTCAGACAACTTGAGCTTGAATCTGCTGGGTTTCACCCACTGGGGTGGAGGCGTGAACTGCACAGTCATTTTGACTCCAGGGGAACGTGAAGTCAGCAGTGAGCTCAAAGCAATGAATAGGTTTCAGGGCACTAACAGCAGAGTGATTTATTCTTAAAGGTGATTGTCTTCTCCATGAAACAATTCAGAAGGACAATTGATGTAGCTCATAGTCACCTACAAAGGAACTGGTGGCTTTGCCAAGTAAGTGGGTATTTTCCTCCTTTGAAGGGGGGAAAAAAAACACAGAGAAAGGGAGAAAAATAGAAATGCAAGTCTCTTTTTAATTAAGCATTTTATCCTTTGAAGTTATTCTGATTCTTTTTCACATTGATGATGTAATTTATGTAAATAATCATCTATCTATGAAAGGAGTGTGTCTGTCAAAAGCCGAAATAAAAAACATCCGTCATTTTGAAGTGATTAACATTCTCCAGATGTTTAAATCATCAGATTTCAGGAGTTTCTCTTTGTTGTGATAATGATATAGTATCCAGAACAAGAATGTTTACTTTTTTGTATGGGTCAAACGCAGATTTTTCACAATCCTATTAAGGCATGCAGTTCATTGTAATTGTATGTGCAGATGAAAGCATATTCAGTTATTATTATTCCCCTTAATTGTAAACTGCTGCTGGTAATTTTACTGTAAAGCTCAAACAAAAGGAGTGTACTTGAAAGGACCACCACTGCCCACTTATGTAATCAATTTATATATGTCAAGTTTGTACCGGGATGCTTATCCCTTCTGTTACCAGGCATGTGACATGCTACCACCCTGCAGCTCGGGGCCATGCACGCACGCTGCTGGCTCCCTGTGCAGGCTGCTTGGAAATACAGTACATGTCGGTGATAATGTTAAATGACAGCTCCCTACTATTTCCCCGAGGCCTGTTTGACCCTTGGGTTCAGGGTAAAACAGGAATGGTTCCGCTTACCTTCAAGGCCTGAGCATCCTCACCACCGGCAGATTTAACTTGGAGGCTCGGGGAAGCTCCCTGGAGGCCCAATTACCCTTGTTAGGGGACCTATTGAAACATTAATGACATGTAGGCACTTCATTCATAAAGTTGGGCTCGACCCATATCTAGCATTACCCCACACACCCTGGCCGGCTTCAGATCTGAAATGCTTGTAGGGGTTTATTAAAACCGCTTGACTAGGGCACAAACCGACTACACGCTTATTATGTGTGCTACCTAAATGCAGACGAAGCTGAGAGGGGGGTCTCAAATCCCCACATGCCCAGCTCTGTCCCGTAGAACTGCCGTTAGTTAAGAAATAAGAGATACGGAATAATTCCTTAAGAATGGTGCATTAGGAGTAATATCGCTGGCATTTTTTTCTCTCTATGGAGCCTTTAATACATGTGCTCAGGAATTTAATGCAATATTATCCCATCAGTGGCCACACAGTTCTTCTCTCTTGAACATCAGAGAGATCTCTTGGCATCGACAGAGGGAGGAAATGTCTTCCTTTACTGTTCTTACAAGAAATCAAAGCATTACAAGGGTTACATGATAATGAGTCAGACATAGAATACCTTCTTCCTTACTGCACTGAAGCTTTGGTAATAGGCTAATAATTAATAGTTACCATCTGCTATCCCTTGTGCCCAACCTTCAAATCATTCTTCATTTGTATTTGAACACACACATTCCTTTTCATCATCCCATGACCATTTAAGTACTTTGATAAGCCTTGGGTCCCTAAAATGTTTCCAAATCATCCCCATCTGACATAGACCCTTAAATTAGAACTTCATTAAAGAGGAAGTATGTATAGTAAGTGAGAAAGGGCTGTAGCATTGGGCTGGGAATCTGGTGATTTCTGATGTCTTCCTTGCTATGTTCAAGCTTCAAAGCAAGCGCCAAGCCAGTCCATTAGCATTCTTGTCCTTGCCTTTTTTGAAGAATTTTAATGGCCTCTCTGTCACCTACAGATGAATGTTTAAACCCTTCTCCCAGGACCCCTCATCTTCACTCATCTAGAATAATGTTGGGTCTGGGATTATCATGGGACCTGAATATCATTCTTTCTCTAACTTAGAGAAAAATATTTACTTCCAGGCTTTTACACAATGTCTCAATTCTGTTTCCTTTGGATAGTCAAAGGGTCCAGATTTTCCTGGGTAAAAGAAAAAATGTCCAGAGAAATCTGGGTGCATCACAATACCCTTTCCTGTTCATCATCATCATCATCACATTAAGTCAACATAAGTCTTACTAGTGATAGAGCACATTTTATTTCTTTGTATCAAATCAAAATGGTAATATTATTTAGAAATTTAAAAATGGATCCAGGTAGGGTAAGTGACTTACCCAAGGTCTTATATTTGTTCATTCATTTACTGAGCACCAATGATCACTGGGCACTGTGCTTGATGTTTGTAATAGAGCAGGAATAAGGTAAGATCCCCTGTCCTAAAAAAGGGGGATCTTACCATATTTAATAGAGCCAATACTAGAAATTTAGGAGCAGAAAAAAAACACACACTGCTTCTGCTTCTACTTCTGACATTCCACCCCTACCACTACCACCACCACATACACACACACCTAAACTTGTTGTTTTTCAGCATTAAAGGATTTTCTGTCATGTTCTGGTTCTATTTTGACAACCCCATGTGTAGAAGATAGTCATATTTCTGCAGGCAGGAAGGGGGATAATCATAGAGGATAATCACAAAATTCATTTTTCCAAAGTATTATCCCACCACCTCTGATAATTGTTATTTGCCTGAGATTCACAACTAATATTTTGCTGGCACTGAAAAACAAATCCTGTTATTGCTAGAATGGATTTCTTTTAATAAGCCAGGAATTTCTAACCCAACTTTAGGCCCAGTGGAAATTTTGTGAAAATTTTCAGAGTATTGGAACATAGCTGTGACTGTTTGCTTTTCTTATACAGTGGCAGAGTTAGAAGTTAATGGCAAACGTTTCATCTTCAGTAATTTCCCACTAACAAGCTAGTACTAAAGGCGAGTGATGCTAAAGAGCTTCAAAGGTCATGAAAAGGTGAAGCTGGACAATCAATGGGGAAATATCAACAAGACGTTCTCAAGACTGATCAGTCCTCCTGGATCCCTGGGAAGTCATGTGGCAAGAGACGGAGACAAACTTGCTTATTCTTATAGCAATATCATATTAAGCATTTCTTACCAAATCCTGTAGGCAGGTGTTCCCTTGCTTGGCTTTTGAGGCTTTTAAATTAATATCCTTGAAGTCTTAGGCAAATCTTTCCTGCTTCATATGCTTGATCAAGAAGTGTGATGTTCAGTGTAAGCCTCAGTATTTTTAAGATTTCAGTGTGACTGGCTACAGCCTGTTAATAATGTTTTTTGGTAAACAAGTCTAAAAACATATCTCTTTCTAGCTCTCCTTCTCCCTCTCCTTCTTCTCTCTCTCATCCTCAGTCTCACTCTCTTTCCTTTCCTCCTCTCCCTCATTTCTCCTCCCCACCATTTGTTTTCCTTGGTATATTGCTCATAAAAACCCTTCCTCCTTAGTCTGTGCTGGACCTGTTTCTATGATCATACCCAGGCTCTAGCACACTTCTCAGCTCTTAACTTTCGGTTTATTTTTTCATCTCCTGCATCACTGCCAAATTAATCTTCCTCTTCTTCCATTTTCATATTCACTACGATAAAATCCAACTGCTTATAAGGTGTTCCATCACCTCACCCTCTTAGAACTGATTTCTAGGTAAGTATCAGGTAACACTTTACTGTTTACAATGTATTTCACATCTGATAGCCCAGGCGAGCCTCATAAAAACCTCAGCTGAAGCTCAGAGAGGTTAAGTAACTTTCCAAGGTCTCACAGATATTGAAGGAGGGTGCTCAGGCTTGAACCTTGGCTTATTGCATCCAAACCCTACATACGTGTGCAAGGGTTGACACACTACGGCCCGGAGGCCAAATACAGCAGGCTGCTTTTGTAAATGAAGTCATATTGGAACATAGATATGGCCATTTGTTTTTCCTCTACAGTGGCAGAGTTGAGTAGTTGCAATAGATACTGTATAGCCCACATAGCCGAAAATGTTTAATATCCGGCCCTTTATGGAAAAAGTTTGCTAACCCTTGGTCTAATGTCTCAGACTCTGATCTTTCAAATAAAAAAATACCCCAAATATCACCCTTTAAAATTTATAAAAGTAATACTTTGCAAAATATTTTAAAAACTTCAATTCTCATCCTATTCCTCTTTCCTTTCTCCTCCCTGGCCAATTGGATTGTAGAGCCAGGCACTTAGTGGAACCAAGCAGGCACCTGTGCCTGGGGGTGGGAAGTTGCAATGGCCCAGAGCAGGGTGCCTCCTTACACCATCCTCTTGAAGTCCTAGAGGGAGTAGAAGGGTGTCTTCATAAGAGGGCTGCCCTGCATGGGGAGTCAGCCCGAGCAAGGTGAGGAGGGAGGGCATCACTGTGGATGGACAGCCCAACACATGCTACAGAGCTCCATGCTACAGGGCTGAGAGGGGCTGGGAGTGGGTGGACTATTGGGGGGGGGGGG
>NW_005363836.1:4496219-4506217 GCF_000412655.1 Myotis brandtii | reverse complement strand
AAAGAACTTATATGCATATATGCATAACCCCTGGACACAGATAATAGGGTGGTGAAGACCTGGGGCAGGGGGGGCAGAGGTGGGCTGGAAGGGGTCAATGGGGAAAAGAGGGGACATATGTAATATTTTCAACAATAAAGATTAAAAGAAAAAAGAATAGTGAGAGATGGGATTCTCAATGTCCGGAAGGGATTTGCAAATATAAAAAGGGAGGAAACTAGAAAGAACCCTGTGATGTTTGGAATGGAGGCTTAGATTATAATAACTATAGATATTCTGGTAAGTATAAATGTAAGCATTTCTGTAAATACCTATGCTCCCCCTCTCTGCACATTGAAAGAGCCTGAGAACAGTGACACAACAATAATAATGAGCACTTTTAGTTCCAAGATCTTGGCTTTTAAATGCCATTCTCCACTGAAAGGATCCAGGGTTTCTTGGCGAAAGTACTGATTCTAGGACTGGGGTAAAGAAAGTAAAAGATGAGCCCCAAACATCTTGTGACCTGGAACTGAACCCATAAGCTTTGGGTATATGGGACAATGCTTCAACCAACTGAGCCACACTGGTCAGGATTGAACACATATATTCTTACTAGAGGCCTGGTGCACGAAAGTCGTGCACAGATAGGATCTCTAGGCCTGGCTGGTGATCAGAGCTGATCAGGGCCTTCCGGCTGCCGGCCAGGACCTTCCTTCACTCCATGCCACCCCCTGGTGGTCAGTGCACATCATAGCGAGCGATTGAAGTCCCAGTCTCCCGGTGGAACTCCCAAGGGGACACTTTGCATATTAGCCTTTTATATAGAGAGATAAAAACATTAAATTAAATGAGAAAATGATCATCCTATTGTTGAGTGAAAAAAGAAAACTATGAAAATTAAGAATGGTATGATCAGATTCACTAAAATCTACACTAATAAAAGAGAAACATAAGTGAAATAAGTCAGTCAGAGAAAGATAAATATCACATGATCTCACTCATTTGTGGAAAATAATGAACAAAATAAACTGATGAGCAAAATTAGAACCAGAGTCATAGAAGCATTGAATAGATTGTCCAACCTATGTGGGAAGGCGGGGGCTGAGGGGATAAGAGATCAACCCAAGGACTTGTACACATGCATATGAGCATAACAATGGACACAGACTGGGGGTGGTGGTGAGGGCATGTGCTGGGGTGTAGGGGTGGCCAGGGAGAGGTCAATGGGGGGAAAAGGAGACTTATGTAATAGTATAAACAATAAAGAATTAAAAAAAGAATAGTGGAAATCTTAGAGACAAGGTGGGGGTGGGTGGGAAGAGATCAACTAAAGAACTTATATGCATATATGCATAACCCCTGGACACAGATAATAGGGTGGTGAAGACCTGGGGCATGGGGGCAGAGGTGGGCTGGAAGGGGTCAATGGGGAAAAGAGGGGACATATGTAATATTTTCAACAATAAAGATTAAAAGAAAAAAGAATAGTGAGAGATGGGATTCTCAATGTCTGGAAGGGATTTGCAAATATGAAAAGGGAGGAAACTAGAAAGAACCCTGTGATGTTTGGAATGGAGGCTTAGATTATAACTACAGATATACTGGTAAGTATGAATGTAAGCATTTCTGTAAATACCTATGCTCCCCCTCTCTGCACATTGAAAGAGCCTGAGAACAGTGACACAACAATAATAATGAGCACTTTTAGTTCCAAGATCTTGGCTTTTAAATGCCATTCTCCACTGAAAGGATCCAGGGTTTCTTGGCGAAAGTACTGATTCTAGGACTGGGGTAAAGAAAGTAAAAGATGAGCCCCAAACATCTTGTGACCTGGAACTGAACCCATAAGCTTTGGGTATATGGGACAATGCTTCAACCAACTGAGCCACACTGGTCAGGATTGAACACATATATTCTTACTAGAGGCCTGGTGCACGAAAGTCGTGCACGGATAGGATCTCTAGGCCTGGCTGGTGATCAGAGCTGATCAGGGCCTTCCGGCTGCTGGCCAGGACCTTCCTTCACTCCATGCCACCCCCTGGTGGTCAGCACACATCATAGCGAGCGATTGAACTCCCAGTCTCCCGGTAGAACTTCCAAGGGGACACTTTGCATATTAGCCTTTTATATAGAGAGATAAAAACATTAAATGAAATGAGAAAATGATCATCCTATTGTTGAGTGTAAAAAGAAAACTATGAAAATTAAGAATGGTATGATCAGATTCACTAAAATAATAAATAATATTTTAAAATGTATACACAGAAAACAAAAGCTGGAAAGCTATAAATCAAGGTTATCAGTGGTAATATGTCTCTAGATAGGAAACTCACAGGTGACTTTTTTGTTCTTTTTTTCCCAACCTAAAAAATTGTATGTGTGTATCATGAAACTGAGTTTCTTATGAATTTAAAGAAAATGGGAAAAGAGAGGCACTATTTACTGGAGAAAACAAATTGATAATTAAACATCATTATGAAATTAGGGGATAAATTATTAACAACAGTGAACAGAATAGTCATTGCTGAAAATTAATTGATAAAATAATGAAACTGTTTAAGATAAAAAAAAGATTAAAGCAGTTAGGAGGTGCTAGTTAACAGGTATGCAAGACAGAGATGGATAATCAATGTCCTTACAGTAGAGCGTCTGATTAGAATGAGTTAGCAATATAGAAAGCATAAAAACGTTTGCTGAATAAGCTGACATTTGAGTTGGATGAGCAAAGTGTTTATACCTGTTTGTTAGTTTTAGTTGTATACATAATTAGCACTCCTAATGGAGAGTTTTCATGTATTTAAAGTGCTACTTTATGTCCATGTTATACAGGATCAAATTTGCCACAGGGAACACAGAATATGTTGGGCTTTGTTTTCTTTGTTTATTTGTTTGTTTGTTTGTTTGTTTGTTTTTCATTGTTTGAGACTCTCCATAACCCAAAGCATATTTACTAGCCCCTATGCCATAAATACTTGGGGTTAATAGTGCCCTGGCATTTCTTTTTCTACCAGTTAAGTACGGTGTTTACCCAAATTCAGCTGTGTTTGTCCTCAAGCTGATCATGACAGCTACTGGTATACAGTTGTAGCAATCACCTAACTTAATTGAATATTATATAGGCCTATGAAATATGAAAGTGAAAAAAGATTTTTTTAATCTGCTAACCAATTTGGGGAGATTCCTGGGCAGGATGTAAAAAGTTGTAAGAAACCATTGCTCTCTAGCTAATTATCAAAACAAACTGGATGAGTCCTTTGCAGGGCTCTGAGGTCTTACAGAGCATGTGTGAGCAGAAAACAATGAAGCCTGGGTGAATGCTGTTACTATTCCAGCTATAAATTAGGCTGATGAGGCCTGCTTACCCTCAGGTTTTGATAAATTATAACAAGTCTATTTCCATTTCTCTAGAACTTTCATGATAGCAAAAGTGGCTTAATTCCTTTCATTGTAAAGTTGCTTAGTTGACAGCATCTTAAGAGATCAAAGAATATTCACCTTGTTTTACAGTAAATCTTATTGATCTAAACCACAGATGTAGGTGGATTCTACTAAGGTTCCATTTGTTCCTAGGAGAAATCAACACTACTGCCCTCCTTCTCTTTGGCCTTCTTTTCTTTCCAGAGCACAGCTTATTGTGTGGGGCTATGCCTTTCCTATTTTCATTTTATGAATGCTACTGGGAACTGCTTCAGTGACCAGACATTTATCTAGACAATTTCTTGTTCTCAACTCACTGTTTTTATTCCTGGTGGAACTTGACTATACTTAATAGGCCTTTTTGTTTTTTTTTTCTAATTAATTACTTATTAGCACTGCATTTCAACTTCACTAGGTTGATTGCAATCAATAGCCTTAACTTCACCATCCTTCAGTTCAGTTTTCAGTGTTAATTTGAACAAATAGGCAACTCTGTCAAAAATAGATTAACTGTGTTCTTAGGACTCAGTTATATTCTTAAAGGAGTTTCTATTGAAAATCACTTTTTAAAAGAGAATTTCCAGGTGACACATAGTGCTAAATTAAGTGTAAAAATGATACAGGTAATGACTTCTTACTTATGTGCAAGAGAATTTGATGGAAACATTTAGGCCACATAACACTTACCGTTTTTTTTAACACTATGTGTGCAACAACATTCAAAGAGAATTTGATGGAAACATTTAGGCCACATAACACTGTTTTTTTAACACTATGTGTGCAACAACATTCGCATCTATAAGATAAAATGTAACAATGATTGTTATTGAATTTTTAATTATATCCAGAGTTTTTGTTTAAAAAAAAATAACAAACAGCTGAAGTTTAATATAAAGTCAAATGGGAGTACTCCTCAATAGTTTTGCAATTAGATGTGCTTTTTGGATATTGATGGGTAAGTCCATAATGGTACAAAGGTGGGAAAGAAGCAAGATGTAACCAAACAGCATTATGGGCATATCTTGTTTATGATGCTCAACAAATGCCAGATGAAAATCTGGACTTGCAAAGAAAACTTAACAGTCAATTATTTAATTTTCTGAAGATTGCATTGCTGGGTACTTTGAAACTATAGACTCCGAAAAGCATTGAAATGCTTGCCATTTTATTGCTAAAAGCATGGCACATACACCTCTGCTGCACTAGAGCTAAGCCATGGGCATTGCAAACAAGTTCTAGGTCTGCCTCAAAGTAGGCTTCTGTTTTCTTCCTCTTTTCCCCTAGAGGAACTCCCAAACAGATGCATTTATTGGTAGTCGTTTATCTACATCTCTACCAAATTTGTCAGGAAAACATGGCATTCAGCAATGGTTGTAAAGTTGCTGCTGTTACTAATCACTTATGTGGGTGGACCTAAGAAGAAGGCATTTCACAAATAAGGTAAAGCTGTGGTCCTGGGAGGGTAAAGTTCAGGGGCTCCTGCCTGAGAATAAGCTTCTTTGCATCCTAATTTTTTTCTTCAGCCATTTACTGTCACTCAGAGGTGGGTGCACAAGGAGTCTTGTTTGTGGCTTTGGGTTCCCTCAGATATGTCCATTGTTCAAAACCATTTGTCACCAGGGCAAGGCTGAATTTTGAATTCCTCAACCCTAGCTAGGATAAGATTCAAATAACCCACATAAAGTTAGCAATGAAGAGTTAAAAAACACACAAAACTTTTTCTCTTGGTGAAAGCTTTCAGATTAATTTAAAGGCAATGGATTAGCAAGACAATTTATTCCTCTTCTCACACTGACCCAAGTATAATTATTGATTTTTGTTTTTAAGCTTTTATTTCTCTTTCTCTCTGACTCTTTAAAGAATTACATTCAGAACTGATGCAATGTTGTGCTCCATTAGGAGTTCAAAAGTGAATTGCTCTAAATTAAAATTTTTTGTGGTTTAAATACATTAGCAAGAAACTGAAAACTTAACCCACAGACTTGAAGGAAAATATTTGCAAGTCATAAATCCAATAAGGCACTTGTATCCAGAATATATAAAGAGTTTCTTACTGGTCAATAATAAGAAAACAACCTGATTGAAAATGGACAAAAGATTTGAATAGACATTTCTCAAAAGAAATATATAAATAGCAAATAAGCCCATGAAAAGATTGTTATCATCATTAGTCATTAGGGAAATACAAATCAAAACCACAACGAGGTAAATTTTTCACCCACTAGAATGGTTATAATGAAAACAATGGACAGTAACAAGTGTTGGCAAGAACATGGTGAAATTGGAACTCTCATACCTGGCTGTTGGGAATAGAAAATGATGCACCCATTTTGCAAAAACAGTTTGGCAGTTTCTAAGCTAAACATAAATTTACTGTATGACTCAGCAATTCTATTCCTAGGTATCTTAAGACTCATTATATTCTTAGTAGAGCCTAGAGACCTTAAATTTGGTGTGAAACTTATGAAATGCCCTCCAAAACAGAAGCAAAGAAAAAAGCCCTTGTTTCTGTATCATTTCCCAGAGAACAAAGACTACACTAGTGCAAAGCTAAAAGTGCCCTATAATGCCTTAGTGTCAGCTTTGTCTCCCAAACCTGTTTTGTTTGTTTGTTTGTTTGTTTTTGGTGGGATAAATAAAGAAATGGAAAATAAACTCTAACAAGCTTCAAGTCTCCATCCAAACTTATTTATTGAGTGTAGAAGTCCAAGTTCCTACATGATTGTTCTTGAATGAAAAAGTTCTCTCTGAAAATATAAAATAGGTACATCAAGAAGCCAAATGTACATTAGTTACCTGCTCCCATCCCCCATCCTTTTTAAAGAATATATTCTGCATGATGGAGGCTAAAAGGTGGCAGCTGTGCCAAAGTAGTGGACCCTAAATCGCTAAGCAAAAAATGAGAGGGAGGCTCTGATTGCTCACAGTACAGGAGTGAATGTTCGCTCTCAACCACAAATCAAGCAAGCTGAAAAAAAAAAAAAAAAAAAAAGGCCCAATCAAGACAGTAATGGCCTCCACTTCACAATCAGACAAGTGCTTCTTACTTGAAAAATCCTACCATTTATAGCTGATTGCTAACCCTGGCCTCATTTCTAACCTAAAGGGCGAGTAATAATTTGGAAAAGGAATTATAACAACTTCCCAACAATTTAGCAAATTGTTATTATTTCGGGGGAGGGAGGAGGGTGGAAAGGAGGTGCTCTTGTAATGTGTTTCTCTTGGGGGCTACCATTTTTATGACACCAAATCTTGTTGCTGCCATTCAAGAATAGCAACTAATAGATATTGGAAATACGTTTTTTTAAATGGTGATATTTTATGCCATGTCACCTGTTCCAATAAGGTCAGAGTTACGAGTCTCCAAAGAAAAAGGGAAAAAGAGGAGTTGTCAAATTTTTTAATACACATTTACAAATAAGTTTGAGTGAATATCCATGAGTATCACTGTTTTGGAAAAGACTTTGACCTTTCAGAGAATTTGACTTCATAAAAAATAATACTGTTAACGGCTCCATTGGGTTTTTCTTTCAGAGTTGCAGTGTTGATGGATTTGGCTCCAGTAAGGTTTCTGTTACTAGAAACATAGTAATATACAGTTATCTTCTACACTCTTATTTTAGAGCTTCTACATTAGAATGACTATCTATGTGCTAATCCCTTCATTAACATGTTACATTCATAACAGTGAGGTACCTTTTACAGAGGTACTATTTTGAAGATTAATGTAATTATATCTACTGAGGAAGACACACACTGTGTGTACACAACATTCTCATTACAAAGCAGCTGAGCATGTTTATCTAATACTGTCCAAAAGAGCGTAGGGCCATGCTGCCTTCTGAGAAAGAAAATTGGTTGTTAAGACTATAGGCCAGAAATATACATTGAATCACCAACACAGGAAAGATAGTGGAGACCACAATTTTCAGCCTCTTAATTATTATGTAGGTGAGGGAACAAAAGCTGAGAAAGGGTAGTAACCTCCTAAAGGTCACGCAGCTGGTAAAAGACAGAGATTAAGTTAAAACTTGGCTAAATTAAAACTCCCACCACCACACCTTTTGCATTACATCCTATTCTTTCAACATCATTCTTCCAAATGACTTTAAATTATGGACTTTTTAGGAATGTGGCAGGTTAGCTTCATCTAGTACAGACATCCGGATTTTTGCAACAGGATATGCTAACCATCAACGTGTAACTTTAAGCCTATAGTGTGAGCACTAATATTGTTTATGCATGTTTTGCCATTTTCCATTAAGCTTGTAATAAAACTTCCCTGCAGTTTAGAACCCTTTGGTCCTTAGGTATGAGAACATTAAAACTTTATCTACTAAAAATATACTTTAGTCTCTTTTATTTTCCCCAGTTACTTGAAACAGAATGGACAATTAGGAGCAGAACCAAAACACAGTATTGTTCTTTCATTTTTCTTTTCAGGTAGGCAAGTCTTGTGAGCAGAACACAGGCCTGTGCAGCCATAGCTCTGAACAGCATCATTGACATGTCTGGAAATTCAGGCCATAATTCTAAGAAAAAGTGGAACTCCCTATCATATCAATGTAAGCTTAATGGACATTTTTATTATATGCTCATTTTTAGTAGAAAACATAACTTTCTCTTGGTATATTCCACAGGTCTAAACATACTAGAAGTAGAAAATATATCTAGTTTTTGAATCAAAGGAAATACTTTGACTTTCAATTGAAAATGTTAAACAGAATACACTATGCTTTCTGAAGCACAACAGATTTTGAGCAGATTTTTAAAACTGGATTTAGAAAAACAAATACAACTATCTTTATTTATGTGTGTAACTAGAGTAGGAAGGCTACATTTTTCAGATACCCAGAAATGATTTATAGCTTGCAATTACACACTCCATTCAATATAAACAAAATCATAATTCATATTACATAATCTATAGTGCATTCTAAAATACATAACGCTACTCTGAAAAAGAACACGGCATTTCCTTATATCATCTTTCATGTCCAGTACCATGGCCTTAAAGTGAATTTTCACACAAAAAAATAAGGGATTGATATATTATTAAGTGCCAAAGGGAGAACACAAAGTACTTCCAGGAAGGAGCTTGCAATTTTAAAAACTTCAGAGTAGGGAAATCTGAGATATAGTAATGGAAAGTATTCATTTTGTTATGTGGGGGGGAAAAAACAAACACCTCCACTCTAATGGATGCTTTTTGCTATCCTTCATAGCATTTTGAAAGTCAGTGAAAAACATGGAAGACTTTCACTGAGGCTCAGGAGGATGGGAATGTGGTCCTGAAGAAAAGGACCAAGCAAACCCAAGAGCTGACAAAATATTAAATAGCGAACACAGCCAAAAAAACAGGATCTGAACCTCAAAAGCAGCCTGAACATGTTAGTAGAAGTAACAAAAATGAACTTTAGATAAGAAACTCAAAGCACATTTTGTTTGACATTTTAAAAATTAGACCAAGGAATGGAATCTATTCGTAGTCCAACTAGGGGAAAAATTAGGGATCTAAGCCCAGGAAAATGTTTTTCCAGGATAGCACTTTTCTAGGAAATATCATATTCCTGACCTTCTCTTTCATTAAAACTAAATATCTTACAATATTACCACAAGCTAAAATGACCCCTAGTGTTAAGAAATAGATTTCTTAAAGTAAATCATAAGCTCCAAATATTGTTTATAAATATAGTAACATTAGTACACACATTCTGTCACTGCTTGTAATACAATTAACGGCTTTCAACACAAAAAGACACAAAGTGAATGATAAAAGCAATTTCTTTTATTTTTCCCATTCAATAAAATATCTAATCTTCAAATCCACTCAAGCAATATTAGATTTTTGTCATTCAGAAAGGAATTTTTCTCTCATACAAAATACATATATTTATAGCTATGAGTTACAACATATATACCTACAAGGGAAAAAGGCAGGATTTTTTAATAAAAATTCTGGTAGCATCGTCAAGGGCAATGTGTGTGGAACAATTTCAAGGCAGACTTCTTGAGTAGTAAAGTTACCTGTATATAAGGAAATCCTAGCTTTTATGAACTAAATGGAAAAGTACTCAAGTTGTTTTAACTGTGTAATTCATTAGACACGTTATAAGGAGACTTTAAAATTCGTAAGTATTCAAAAGCATTTGTATCATTAAATCTGCACAAATGAATTTGGTAGCTATTTAACAGTTAACTTTTGTATCTTAAAGAGCAAATTTTTGGGAGGAATATAATATTAAGGAATACAGTTCCCACAGGTATCGAAGAAGTGCAACACGTACCTTGTAAAGGGATCTCTTTAATAAGAAAACTGCTCCTGAAAGAGGGCTGCATGAACCCTTGAATACCTAAACTCTATTATACCTTTCTTGTGTTTGTGCCAAATAAGTAAAACTAGTAAATAGCAGTCAGTGTGGTTTATAGAAGCAAGGAGGGATTAGAACGAAAAGGAAGTAAAAACCCGAACTTATTGTAATAAGTGCAAAATCAAACATTAAAATACAAAATCTTAGTATATGTTTAAGCTTTTTAGAAACTATTGATTGTAAATAATATATAATTATATTAAAAATAAGAAATTTAATTTGCACTGC
>NW_005363836.1:4487149-4496115 GCF_000412655.1 Myotis brandtii | reverse complement strand
GTGATAAAAATACACAACACCAATTTCAAATATGTATTCTGAATTCTACTCTGTGCTTAATTTGAAAGCTTTCCTGGGAGAAAAAAACACACAAAAAAACCCAGCATGCTTATTCCTATGGGCTTATTGCCACCAGAGTAATTATCTAAGAACATGCCATGATAATAAACTGCATTACTCAATAACATTAGTAAACATTAAAATAGGCAAAGAATACTGTACTGCATTATGGTTTATTCTATTTAAGTATCACAATTATAACAGCCTTTTCTTCTTGCATTTCTCTAAGGAGGCATTGCTAGGATTTGATAATCTGCTGCCAACGCAAGCTGATATTACAGTCATATGACCTAATTAAACATCAGGATTCATATTTAAAATACATAATTACCAGAGTGTCATTTAAAAAATGTAATTACTAGTTTCTACTTTAATAGGAAAAAATAATGTTCATGTCAACAGACTATGGAAAGTTTTCTGAAAAACGTTTTTCTTCTCTGGTTATAAAGAAACAATGAAAAAATCTCTGTATCAAAACCCGCTATTAATATTATTTTCATGGAATAAATTCCCTTGTCTGTCATCATGTGGAAATTTCTCCTTCTATAGGTATATTATGTGTCATTTCTTATTGTCACTTGTAATCTATTCATCTTTATTCACAGGAGCATATTTTCATTTTTGGATTTGAGATATCCATGCACAACACTAGTGTGAAAGGGAAGTAAGCAACAAACTTCCATTATTTTAAAACAAAATAGACTCAAAGAGTTGGGGCTTTGGGAGGAATTTTTCACTTTTGAATTGCACAAAATCATTCATAATTACCTCTTAGTGATTTCCATATCACAAATCCCTTCTGATTAGCCCTCTTAAAAAAAGAAAAGCAAAGAAAAAGACAAACCTGCTTCAGAATTGTTTGGCCCTGTTGGAAGCCCTGGCTAAGAGAACGACAGATTATGTAATTAAATCAAATCATGTATTTTCCATAGAAACAAGGCATGATACTGGAACTGATGCAAGCTATACGCTCATTTCTGTATTTAGATTGCTCAACATCAACAGGGCAGCAGCCCGCTGACCGACCAGCCAAGGATTAAGGCATCAGATGGAGCTTTTCAGCTTTAAAAATATGGAAAGAGAAAAAAGAAGGGACTATCAATACGGCTTGTGAAATGCAACCCTTCTAAAGAACCATTCTTCATTCCTTGAGTGGAAGAATGTCCCCACGAATAGTATTTTCTCATTTAGAGGACTGATTTGCTTAGAGTGCATTATAGAGAAGTCTGGGTAAACAGTTAAGTTTAGGATCCAAAATGGAGATCCAAGCAAGAAAGAAAAATGTAAGTTCACGGAGGAACACGTGCCAAGTACCTCCAGAAGTTTGTAAGTGAAAACACAGATGGAATATTTAAGAAAAAATGTCCCTTTGTTTTTCAAGTGCAAAGTGTAAACTAGAGATTAAAGGGATAAACCGGATGTTACTGCCACTGCATCTAACACACACTAGCAGTAGCAGGAAAACAATTGTTAAAATTTCTCAGCATTTGATTATCTTTATTTGTGTATTAAGGGACACCGTGTCCTATCAGCCTTCACTTAGAGATTCTCTTAATTCACCTCTACTTTTTCACCACCAAACCACAATTATCGTCTTAAGTATGCAGCTGTGCTGTATTTTGAAATCCTTAGCATGGCTCTCTAAATTGAAAGTGTACTATTTACATTTTACATACATGATCCTAAAGAAAAGTCAGTGTCATAAAAGTCCCTCAAAAGCAAGGGATCCAAAATAATCTGTCAACAGTTGTATAAAATCAAGAATCCGTTGTCATCTGAATCAGTGAACATCAATGTTAGAATGATTGTTTTAAACCAACAGCAGTGGATTATATATTACAGACTTGGTGATTGAATGTAGATATTTAAATTTTATAATGACTTGTCTAAGTATTGAACATTATATTTAACATAAAGAACAAACATAACAGCATGAGCAGTGGTAACATTCAAAATTCTAAAGAAAAAATTTGACACGGAACTCTGTAATCCTGATCAATTTAACTACAATTACTCACTCTTTTTCTAGGACACCTGTAGATTTCATACACATGTACAGAGGGAGGTAGCAATTTCCTTAGAGGCCTGTACACAAATCAATGTATAGATTCATCTTTTGAATTTGTAAAACAATGATGTTTGTTATGAATTCTGTATACATACATTTTATTCATGTTTGAAAATACTTAAAGATATGACAATTCTAACTACATATAGATTTTAAACTCAAACCTACTAAAATTTGAAGTAAAGCTTGTTCCAAATATTTATTTTATTTTATACTATAATTAGATAGACTATAATTTTACTGGCACACTACAACAACAAAGGTGAAAACTTCCGGATATGTGAGTTTTATTAAAATGCCAAGTGATGAAAATATAATTTGACATAACATGATGTCATTTTTTAGAAGAATAAGAGGAAGAAATATTTTTTCTAAATAGCAGTTAAAAATGGAAATATTAAGGTATTCTGGAATTGGTTTTATAAAGAAAATAAATCAAACCAAAGCCCACACTTACCACCTCAGTCTTAAATGAGGTTCAAGCTGCTCTGCCGGGTCCACTGTGTGTAGTGCTCTGCCACCTGGTGGCTGCTTGTGAAAAAGCCAGACCGTGTGTTGGGGAATTCTCTTTCTTTACCCTGTATAGAACTAATGACTTAATCTTCAATTTGACTACATGCCTGTTGCTGTGGGGAACATTGGCTAGTTCATGTGACTTACTAATTTTCTTTTGCCTCATTTTAAACTATTCGTACAAATTAGCTGCAACATTAACAGGCAGTTTGAATAAGTTATTGGCAATTGTTAAGTAAAATGAAATGAGCCAGAATTTCTTGATCTCTACATAGTGCTTTTCTCCAAGGGTTTAAGAACAGTTTATTTAAGTCTCACCATATCCTGAAAAATAGGTAGTATCGAGTCCTGAAAAGCTGAGGAACAAAAAAATTTATTAAATTAATTATAATGAGACAGCATTTCTGTGTAATTATATGAACATTCCTGCTGATACATCACAGAGAAATGAAATCTTAGATGTCATTTATGTCAACATAACTTATGGGTCATGTAAACTACAAGATCCAACTTTTGAATAATTATCACGTACTGACTATTATACACTGATGAATCATTTCATAATTATTAAAAAAAACTTGCTGTCATAAACACGCTTAGGGTTCAGAACATAGTTTCTCAATGCAAGGCACGAAAGCTCTTCCACTTTTTCTATGGCTGGGCCGAACCTGGAACATTTTGTGTGAAATAATAAGGAAATGCTCAAAACCTGAAGGGGGCATGAAAAGAGCACAGAAGCCAATTTGAAGTGACCCCCCCCCCCAATGTCCACATCTGGGAGAGTAGAAGCATTAACATAAAGAATGATAGCATGAATTAGAGCCCAATGAATAAAATAAGAGTCCATGCATCCATATTGATCACACACATACACGGGGAAGGGGAAGCTTTCTTTATAGAGTGTCCCCCCCAAAATGTACACACACTTTGAATAATTTTAAAAGCAGTGTTTATTAAATACATTTCATTTTCAAAATTGAGCTATCCACTCTTAAGGTGTGTATGCATTTTTGGGACATCCTATAAAATGTATACATTTCATTTTCAAAATTGAGCTATCCACTGTTAAGGTGTGTATGCATTTTTGGGACATCCTATAGAATGCCAGTTTGTAAATGTAGAAGGAATAATGAAAATAGCAATTTACTATTTTGCCAGCAAAGTCATCACAGTAATAGCTGATTATGACAAAAATTGTGACTAGATGGCAAAACTAGTAGATAAACGTTTGATGAGAAACATGGCTGGCTTCCTGGGTGCATAGCCTGTGCCATGGCACAGGGCCCCATGCTTAGACGTGCGCCCCCCCACCCCCTGACTTAATGCTATATTGTCATTTTGTAATTCTTAAACAATTTTTTAACAAGGGGTCCCACATTTTCACTTTGAACTGGCCTTTGCAAAGTATGTAGCCAGTCCTTCTCAAACATTTATTGTATAATATACCAACGTCATGACATAGTTTAGTTCTCCCCAAAGTTCTAACCAGGAGTTGCTAGCATTGGGGCCCACAGGACCAGGCTTTGAAGGTGGAATGACTGCAGCAGGTAAGCCAGGGAGCCAGTAGGGGGTGCTGCGACTGTGCTGAGCAGGAAAACAAGTCTTGTCCAAAGGGACAGCCGGTACTTGGCTCTGCTAAGTGTTGTCATGTGGGTCTAGTGTAGCCAGATCTTCCAATTTTTAAAGAAAAGCTAGAGATGTACTTAAAAACATGAAATCATCGTATTTTAAAATAATTGGCTCAATTAGGAAAAATACCCTCTGTGTGGGCCAAACAAAACACATCTGCTTGCCCATCCCTTGGCCACTAGTTTATGACCTTGGCTCAGAATTTCAAAAACAAAGGCATGTTTCTTAGTTTCCATCTCCATTTCTCAACAAATCTGACTTTTTTTTCTCTTCTAGAACACAAAACTACAAGTGACCCTTTGCAAAACATGGTTCCACTTATATGTGGATTTTTTTTTCAATAAATAGTGTAAATGTATTTCCTCTTATAATTTTCTTAATAACATTTTCTTTTTTCTAGCATACTTTATTATCTATAATATTAGAAGTGTAATATGCTAATTAGACCGGACAGCCGAATGACCTTCCAGACGTCATTCCGGATGATGCCGTGGTGGCGGGGGCTGAGGCAGAGGCAGTTAGGGGCAATCAGGCAGGCAGGCAATCAGTTAGGAGTAATCAGGCAGGCAGGCATGCAGAGGTGGTTAGGGGCGATCAGGCAGGCAGGCGAGTAGTTAGGGGTGATGAGGCAGGCAGGCAGGTGAGCAGTTAGGGGTGATGAGGCAGGCAGGCAGGTGAGCAGTTAGGGGTGATGAGGCATGAAGCCGCCATGGCGGGGGCCAAGACAGAGGCGGTTAGGGGGGATCAGGCAGGCAGGCGAGCAGTTAGGGGCAATCAGGCAGGCAGGCGAGTGGTTAGGGGTAATCAGGCAGGCAGGTGAGCAGTTAGGGAAGATCAGGCAGGCAGGCAGAGTAGTTAGGGGCAATCAGGCGGGCAGGTGAGCGGTTAGGAGTCAGCGGTCCTGGATTGTGAAAGGGAAGTCCAACTGCTGGTTTAGGCTGATCCCTCAGGGGGCAGTCGGACATCCCCCAAGGGGGTCCCGGATTGCAAGAGGGTGCAGGTCGGTCTGAGGGATCCGCCCCCCCAGTGCAAGAATTTCATGCACTGGGCCTCTAGTCCTATATAATAAAAGCCTAATATGCTAAGTGTTTGGTCGCCTGGTCGGCCGTTCAACCAATCAAAGTGTAATATGCTAATGATATGCTAAGGCCACTCAACCACTTGCTATGATGTGCCCTGACCACCAGGGGGCAGACACTCTGACCGGTAGGTTAGCTTGCTGCTGGGGTCTGGCCGATTGGGACTGAGTGAGATGGGCTGGACATGCCCTGGAGCCCTCCTGCAGTCCCTCCCCAGCTGGCCAACCTCCTACATCCCTCCCCAGCCCTGATCGTGCACCAGTGGGTCCCTTGGCCTGGCCTGCGCCTTCTTGCAATTTGGGACCCCTCGGGGGATGTCAGAGAGCCGTTTTTGGCCTGATGGCAGAACGACCGGTCACTATGACGTGAGGAGTGGGCCTAAGCCTTCAGTTGGACATCCTCTGAGGGCTCTCTGACTGCGAGAGGGCGCAGGCCGGGCTGAGGGACCCCCCCCAAGTGCACAAATTTCGTGCACCGGGCCTCTAGTAAGATATAATATATAATATATGATATATATAACATACAAAATATGTGTTCATCTATTATTTATATTGTTGGTAAGTTTCCAGTCAACTGTAGGCTATTATTATTTAAGTTTTTAAAGAGTCAATAATTATATTCAAATTTTGACTGTGCAGGGGTTGGTGCCCCTAACTCCAGCATTGTTCAAGATTTAACTGTAGTTAATTCATAGATGATATAGAGAAATGGAGAAACAAAGCCTTAGGAATAAAAATGCTTGTCTCCATCCTAGGGGAAGAAAAAAAATTCTTTTATTTTGGGGTAGATCAACAACAATGAAAATAAACCAGAAGGTATTTCTCAATAAGATCTTATATATTAAGTTTTTACTAAATTGCCCACTTGTGGTTATTATTTTTGATAAGGTATGTGGATTGAACATATAAATAAAATATATTTAGGGATGCTAAGGAATGAATGGGATTCAATATCTCCTTGGTTTGATGACCAGCACATGGTCTCCCGTCTCTACTAACCTACGAGGTTACCCTAGGTAAAGGCATTAGGAGGCAGCTCCCCTCTTCCAGATTCTCAGGCATATACTCAGGTTATAGACCTTTGGGATACATAGGTCCCTCAGGGATCAGTTTAAATGAGTGAAGGAAAGTCACTGAATTATGAGCCCTTTAGACATATTTCTAAATAGCAGAATGCATAGTCATTCTACCACAGAACGCCCTTCCCCAACCCCACCCCAACACTTTTCCTATAGTCCCCATGTATGTAGGACTTATTTTTAAATTCTCTTCTTTTTCCATCTACCTGCATTGCAGGTTTTTCCATATTCTATTCATGAAATTAGAAGAAATGTTCCAGACATTCTAAGAATATAAAGACTAAGATTTCTTTCCTGGCCCAATTCCCTTCTGGCAGAATGGCTGTATATGTTAGTATATAGGAATGTGCACTGTACAAGTTCATGGGGTGTCATTCATATTGTCATCGATGGGGAATGTCCCCTCCTGGAGTTGTGCAGAGTTCAACTTACACAGCTGTATAGGCTGCCATTCCTCCTGGCAGCTGCCTTAGACCTAAGGATAAGGACAGCCACTTAACTAATTAATATTTTGGAAGCTTCTGCTTAGCCTTCACAGATACATTGCAACATCTAGTCATGTTACCTTTTTTGTAATTAAAAAATCTTTAATTAAAGATTCTTTCAGTACCTTTAGGATTAAGTCTGTTACCAGTGAATTCTAAGAGTGCTGGTCTAATTTTATCCAAATCACTTAGATGAGTTGTTTAAAAAATAAAGATTTCTCACCTGGTCAGCATGGCTCAGTGGTTGAGCATTCCAGATGATGCCGGATGAACCAGGCGGTCATGTTTTGATTCCTGCTCAGGGCATATGCCTGGGTTGTGGGCTCGATCCCCAGTAGGGGGTGTTCAAGAGGCAGCAGATCAAAGATTCTCTCTCATCATTGATGTTTCTAACTCTCTCTCCTTCTTATTTCCTCTGTGAAATCAATAAAAATATTAAATAAATAAATAAATAAATAAAAATTTCTGGACTCCAGATTGAAGATTCTGGCTTGAGAGATACAGGGTACAACCTGGAAGTAGGTGGTTTAGATTAGAACACAGCCCCCATGCTCTGTCCTACCCTGGGTAATTCTGATGCACAGCCCTGTTTAGGAAACACAAGTCTACCTCCTCCCTACACCACAAGGCTTCACCATTGGCCTTCAAGCAGCTTCACTGATTTCATACCACATGCTGTATTTCAGTTTTCCTGGAATCTTTACACTACTGAATATACATCATGCTGTTAGGTGCATTGATTATGTTACGCATTCCTCTGCCTGCAAGAGGTTTTTTGAATTTATTATTTATTTATTTATTTATTTATTTATTTATTTATTTATTTCTCTGTCAAGTGAACCTGTCTCTTGTTCTTTATGACCTAAACAATATGGTATCTCCTTGATTGGACTTCTAGTACTCCTTCACCTAAAATCCATTATTCCCACAACTAGGTTCCTATAATAGTACTGGAGGCCCGGTGCATGAAATTCGTACCCTGGGGGGAGGGGTTGTCCCTCAGCCCGGCCTGCACCCTGTCCAATCTGGGACCCCTCAGGGGAAGTCTGACTACTGGTTTAGGCCTGATCCTGCAGGGACAAACCCCTCACAATCTGGGACCACTGGCTCCTAACCTAACTGCTCCCCTGCTGGCCTGGTCGCGCCCAACTGCCCTCCCCTGCCAGCCATCTTGTGGTGATCATCTTGTGGCAGAATCTTGTAGTGACCATCTTGTGACAACGTGGGGGTAACCATCTTATGGCGGCCATCTTGTGATGATGTGGGGGGTGGCCATATTGTGGCAGCCATCTTGTGATAACATGGGGGTGGCCATCTTGTGATGACGTGGGGCGGCCATCATTGTGATGATGTGGTGGCGGCCATCTTGTGACGACATCACTTGATGCCACCTAGGCTTTTATTATATACGACTAGAGGCCCGGTGCACGAATTCATGCACCAGTGTTGTCCCTTGGCCTGGCCTGCAGAATCGGGCTGAAACTGGCTCTCCGACATCCCCTGAGGGGTCCCAGATTGGGAAAGGGCACAGGCCAGGCCGAGGGACCCCACCGGTGCATAATTAGGGCTGGGGAGGGATGTGGGAGGTTGGCCAGCCAAGGAGGGACTGCGGAGGGCTCCAGGGCATGTCTGGCCCATCTCACTCGGTCCTGATTGGCTGGACCCCAGCAGCAAGCTAACTTACTGGTCGGAGCGTCTGCCCCTTGGTGGTCAGTGCCTGTCATAGCAACTGGTTGACCAGTCGACTGTCTGCCCCCTGGTTTTAAGTTCAGGTCATAGCAAGCGGTTGAGAGGCCTTAGCATATCACTAGCATATTACACTTTGATTGAACAGTCAACCGGGCCACTGGACACTTAGCATATTAGGCTTTTATTATATAGGACTAGAGGCCCGGTGCACAAAAATCTGTGCACTCGGGGGGGAAGGGAGGGGGCCCTCAGCCCGCCCTGTGCCCTCTCGCAGTCTGGGACCCCTCGGGAGATAACGACCTGCTGGCTTAGGCCTGCTCCCGGGTGGCAGAGGGCAGGCCCAATCCCTAGGTGCAGCCCCTGGT
>NW_005363836.1:4468241-4486564 GCF_000412655.1 Myotis brandtii | reverse complement strand
TTTCTGGGGTTTTGTTTAGCTTCTATATTTGTTACAAAGTTTCAAACTGCCAGCTCAGAGGCCGGCAAGGCAGGCAGGGAATGTTGGAGTCCTCCTTCACTGAAGCAAGCAAGCCTCATGTTCGCTTCCAGCTGCCTGGCTGCCGGCCGCCATCTTGGCTGACAGTTAATTTGCATATACTCACTGATTAGCCAATGAAAAGGGTAGGGGTCGTACGCTAATTACCATGTTTCTCTTTTATTAGTGTAGATGTATTATAAAAGTGAACCTCAATAGTTACTGCCCCAAAAGAATTTTTAAAATCATGTGCTTAACATCATAAATTTGCATCATGTTTACAGCGTGTCTAAATACCAAAAATATAAATTCTAGCATATTAAAACAGCAACTCTTTCAAATAAGTATATGCCATCACTTTTTAAAATACATCCAACATAATGTCAACACCTGTGTTAGGTCATGTTCTTCCAGAAGACACCACTGCAAGTGATGGATTAATCAGGAGCTCCCAGAAGTGAATCAGGGAGTAGAAAACATGTGATAGGATTCGGGTGAAGTCCCAGCCTCAGCCTGATGCCACTCGAAGCTCAGATGGCAATTGCACATCCAAGTTCATCCCCTTTCTAGGCAATGAAGTCACCATGTGCAGCCTTTGTCATTATTGGCTGTGCGGTGGTGGGTGTCAGGGCAGGGGGACAGCAAACAGACTTCTAGGCACTTCCTTCTGTTTTAGGGTGGAGGCTCCAGCAGCCTAAAGCCAGAGCAGCCAAGCAGGCCAGCTGGGAGATGGGAGCAGCATTGAATAAAGGAATCTGTGGCTATGTGGCTGGGTACCAGAGTCCTCAACCATAACCTGACATGATACTAGCAGTAATTTAACATAGACTTCTGATTCTGGGAAGATGGTGTATATATACTTTTTCCTGTTCTTTCCACTAAGTGTCATGAAGATGACTCTAAAAGCTGGAGAGGGAGGACCAGCTGGAGTTCACAGGACCTGAAGAGCAACAGAGTGAGTTCACTGGGTTTTCCTTTTGCCTTGCATACCCCCAGCACTGGAAAAGCCAGCAACCAGAAATGCCAATGGGCTCAGAAAAAAGAAGAAAAAGTCAATAAAGGCCTGCTCTCTCTAGCCAAAGAACCAGGAAAGGAACAAAAACTTCCATCAAGTAACAGCTCTACTGAAGGGGCTCAGCAGTTAGCCGGGCATAAGAGTCTGGGCAGGCAGGAGAGCTGGGAGTGCTAGAGAAGTGAAGGCTGATGGAATGGATGAGATGGCTTGAACAGAAAGCTGGGAATGCTCACGGGGTTGTCAGCCTGTAGTTGACAATTAAAGCACTTGAGAGCTTTAAAAAAAATACACATGCCAACTGTCCCTGGAGATTCTCAGTTCCTTTCTGTATTTTTTCATAATCTACAGATGATTCTGAGGTGTAATAAATGTTAAAAATAAGTTAAACATTGCTATAATTTTTATTCAAATATTCCAAATGTTCAGGTTCTCTTGAAAGGGTATGATAGTTGTTTTACAGAAGTAGAAATTAAAACTTAAAAGAGGAGATGTATTAACAATCATAATTTTATTATTGTAATGAATTTCAGTGATTTAAAAGATGGTACTTAATGAACAAATACTATACATAGCTATTTTAAAAAGGCATCTATGTTTATAAGATAGGTGTCTCTAAAATATAGAGAAAAATTAAATTTTGCTTTTCTGAATGTCTGATACACTCAATAAACTAAAATACTCTTATAAAGAGCAGCTTTGTAATAATTATTAGAAACATTATTCCACCAAAGACACTGTAGAACCAAATCTCAGTAATCTTCAGGGAAGATAGTTACATTGACTCCAGGATCATCATCATTTTCAAGTTCTTTATCATTGTCTTCAGTAACACATTTGCCATCTGCTTTTTCTCGGTTTCTTTTTTTCTTATGAGAATATGAATTACTTTTCTTGATGATTTTCTCTTTGGGATTTAAGTCAGTAATACTTTCTCTTTCCAAAGCATGTTGTAGGCAGTTGTAAAACCTATAAAGACATAAGTACTACTGTTACATCAGTATTTTGAAACTGGATGACTGAAATATCTAGAACTTAAATTATATAAATTTGATCTCATATTAACCTTAATATAAAACGAGTCAAAGAAATATCATGATTTTTGCTTTTATTATTGTTTAATTAGGGAACAGAATATGTTTTTTCTAAGAACAGTCTTGAAAATTGAGTTGGAATCACTTCTTTTTAAAAAAATATATTTTTATTGATTTCAGAGAGGAAGGGAGAGGTAGAAAAATCAATGATGAGAGAGAAACATTGATTGGTTGCCTCCTGCATGCCCCATACTGGGGATCAAGCCCGCAACTTGGGCATATGCCCTTGACTGGAATTGAACCTGGGACCCTTAAGTCCGCAGGCCAATGCTCTCTCTATCCACTGAGCAAACGAGGTAGGGCTGGAATCACTTCTTGACAATTTCTATTTTACCTCATGTTCTATTCCACATATACTTGTCAAACAAAGAAGGTAAAAACAATTTTTTTCTTTATAAAAAAAATCATACATGTAATAGAAACTCATTTTAGAGAATTTGGAAATAATGTGCAGTTATAAATATAAATAGTGATTCTTAATATTTTTATTCTTTCTAGTTTATTAATGTATTCTGAATTAATGTATTTATACATGTACACATATACCTACCGTCTTTTACACAATTGTGGTATTACATATAGTTTTATACTGTTTTTTAAAGTTTCTTGAAAACATTTTCTATATCAATCAAATGAGCTATAAAATAATGCTTTTTAATGATAGTATAACATTATGTCATCTACATTGGTTGTAATTTATTTTCAAATTTTCCCTAATACAAACAATGTGACAAACATTTTTGAAAACAATGTGATCTGAATTTCTAGCTCTTCCCTGAGGACAGACACCTAGAAATGTAACTACATGGTTAAAGGTATAAACATTTTAAGGTTCTTGAAAAATACTGTTTTCCAGAATGGATACTTAGTATGCTTCTAATATTAATACCTGAGAGACCACTTCACTCATATACTGAATATTACCATAAAAATACATGCTTTACTTGAATAGGTGATAACAGTATCGCATTATTTCTTTTTTTAAAATATATTTTTATTGATTTCAGAGAGGAAGAGAGAGGGAGAGAAATAGAAACATCAATGATGAGAGAGAATCATTGATCGGCTGCCTCCTGCACACCCCACACTGGGGATCGAGCCCTCAATCCAGGCATGTGCCCTTGACCGGAATTGAACCCAGTCTGCAGGCTTACACTCTATCCACTGAGCCAAACTGGCTATGGCTCATTATTTCAATTCTCATTTATTTGTTGGCAAGTGAAATTGAATGTTTTGCATTAGCTATTTGAATTATTATTTTTTTAATGTGACTTGTTCTTTTCCTTTACTCATTTTTCTACCGGAGTTTTAGTGTTAATTTTGTCATCCGATGTACTGTTTTCTCCCTGAAAACTGGGCTTCGTTTCTTTTCTGCTCCCACATTAACACCTGACAAGACGCTGCCGGACAGTGGCCGTCAGCATCTGCGGGAGGCATAGAGGTGGCAGGTGTGCTGCCTGTGCTTCACACCAGCTTGTCCTGGGAATGCTGAGGCTGGCTAATGCCAACCTCCCTGGTCCCGATTTTTTCATTTATAAAATTGGACATTATTCTGTATCTAGAAGGGTTGTCAGAGGTTATAGAGGATACATGTAAGTACCTAGCACAATGCCTGGCACAGAATAAGTTCTCTATAATGACTATTTTTATAGATGATAAACTCCATGAGACCAAGACTCCCCATCTATCTTGTTTTCTGTTATATTCTTAGCATACAGTACAATGCTGACACACTCAGCAAAAATATGCCAAATAAGTGAATAAATACCTTTCAAAAAAGGTAACTTATTAGCCTAGGTCCCAAATTAGAATGCCTGGGAGGTTGAGACCTCCCTTGTTCTCTTATCGCAAATGAGAAATCCATCGTAGGGATCTTGTCATGCATATGTGTCCTATTTTAATGGGAGACTATGAAAGGAAGTTTTTGACATCTACAGAATAGATTGCTATTTCGACCAATTTTCTTCTTTCTTTAATTCAATGAACAGGCTTAGTTCTACTTGCAAAGGCTCTGAAATTTCCCTAAAAAAACTAGGATATCCACCTATTCCCAAATACTCCACACAATTCTAATTATACCTAACATGATTGCTACACATCCTGTCCGTATTTCAAGAACTTAACATACTCAACACTCTACACTTTGATATCTAGCACTAAGTCTGGCATAATAGGTGTTCATAGATATTACTTCAATGAGTAAATCAATCTCAGTGGTGGAGGTATAATAAAAGGAAAAACTGTACAGTAAGAGTTACAAGCAAAAGGCTTTGAAAAATATTAACTGACATACAATTCTGTAGACTCTGTTCCATGGTAACCTCTTCATTAAATGCATCCTGTACATCTTACTGAACTGAAACTTGGCTCTCCCACAAAGACACCATTTGCCCTGCATTCCTTTCAAGTGGAGGCTGCTGACTCCACCACCACAGAGTTGAGACAAGGTCAGAATTCAAATGGCTCAACAAAACTTTGCCAGACTAAACTCCTGCATCTGCCCCTTACGTCATCTACCAAAATTCTGTTCAGTCCCTTATGTTTATGAAAACTTCTACACTTGGTTTGATCTCTCTAGGTCTGACCATCATCCTGGGTGACTTCAATGACTGGTTTTCGTCTCATCTTCCAAACTGCCTATTTAGAATGGCTTAATATAATGACCCAACAGAATGACTCATTTAATCTAAAAACATAAATGCAAGCATGCCACAAAATGGTGAGAATCATCCTTGCTGATCATAAGAGGCTATCCATGATATGCAACTTCATCTTCTATCATTCTCCACCCAACCCTGTACGTTTGACTCAGGCAACCATATTTTTTGTTGTTGTTGGTTTTTTTTCTTGACTATATTCTATTTCTATAAAATTACAGATAAGATTAAATTGCTCTTTTATGACCACAGAGAATTAACGGCTTGTGTAAAATATCTTGTCTATCACACATAAAAAAAGGAATTAAAGAGGAACAAATGCTTTACTTTAATCTTCCACTAAAGAACCTAAGAATTCAAAGCTACATCCTTCAGGTACCACAAAACAACTGGTAAATGGAACAAAGATACTTTTGTGCTAAAAGCCAAGAATAAAAACTTCAAATACTTTCTCCTTTTCCTTTTTTAAGGGAACTTTCAAAAAGTCTTTTAGGAAACTATCTTACACATTAAGTCAGAAATTTGTTTTTCAATTGCATGCTCTCCACTCATTCTATGACCCTCTACACAGCATTCTAAAGTTCACTTCTCAAAGTGTAATTTCCTCAGCTCTCACAGGCAACAAAAAGAGCTTGGAGTGTAAAAAGAAATGTATACTCAGGCAACTGTTTCTTTTCTCTCCTGAAAAGAAAATCAAATTGTCCTCAGATTTTCTACCTCTGCTGTCAAGATTATCATGCCGCAGGGCAACTTGTACTCAGTTCTCTTCATTAGAGAACTTTTCAGGCCAGCGCTGTGAAAATGAATCCTTGTCTTTCAGATCAATTACAGGACCACTTGCAATAAAAAGCTGATATTTCTTTGACTTCTGAAATAGAAAGGAAATTTTAATAAAATCTAGGCACAATTTCATACCATTTTAGGCTTCCATTATTCATAAGTAACAAAGAAGGCTATTTTCATATATTACGCATTTAGATTTTAACTAAGCTCTAGCATTTTTATTTAAAAACATGTAAGCAAAGGCCTGTCTCAGGTGCTGGAAACAGAGGTAAGGAGGGCAGGGTCTAACGGGAGCTGCAGAGCTGTAAGGACACGTTCAACACACCATGAGAAAGATAAATTAAAGTGGGGGCACACTGGGGGCACTTTACTCCAAGTGAGATCATGAAAAGCTCTTTGGGAAAACCCAATTTGATTGCAAGGGCGAATGCAAAGCTGGCTGGGTGATGGGAGTGGAATTATGGCAGGAGTTTGCCATACAGAAGGGGAGAGGATATCGAGGGGAAAAATTATCAGAATAGAAAATATATATTTTTTCACTTTACATTATTTACCTTTTGATCTTAAGTATACAGGGAAATGTACAAGTTGTTTATTTATCTGCTTTAGTTCCACTTTTAAAAATAAGACTAGTGCCCTCCCTAGCTGTTTTTGCTTGGTGGACAGAGCGTTGGCCTGCGGACTGAAGGGTACCAGGTTTGATTCTGGTCAAGGGCACATGCCTGGGTTGCGGGCTTGATCCCCAGTGTCGGGTGTGCAGGAGGCAGCCAATCAATGATTCTCTCTCATCACTGATGCTTCTATTTCTCTCTCCCTTCCCCTTACTCTCTGAAATCAATTTTTAAAAAATTAGAAAAAAAAAAAGACTAGCAACTCTGGGGAGTCTATGACATCTGCTATCCTGACTCCTCCTTCTCTTCTGCCATTTCTAATCTGTTTTGGTTGATATTCTGCAGTATCACGCCATTCAGCTTGTTACTCAGGGTCCTGTTTCTTTTATCTAGACCATGTAGCCAGAGCCTGCTCACCTTATGTCTCAGCCACCTTTCATGTGTTCCAGAATGATCATCCTAAGGCTTTGAAGCCTTAAAAGTAGCACATGGATGGAAAAAAATCACTTAACTAAGTTTTGCAAACATTTATTAACCACTATTCTTATGAAACTGTCCTTGCTTTTGGGGAACTCTATATGTGTTAACTTTTAAATTCCTTTATTGTTTATGATTAATTCTATAAATACTTATTGAGTTTCTACCATGAGCCAGGCACTATGTAAGGTTTTAGGATAAGATATAGAGAGACATTTTTGTGTGCGCGCATGCACGCATGTGTGTGTGTGTGTGTGCGTTTGTGCATGCATGTGTGTGCAGTTGGTTGTGAGGGAGAAGTCAGTCCTATCTTCAGTGTGACCATGTAGTGGAAAAAGAAGGTATATATGTAATTAAATAATTGCAAGTCACTATGATTCATATTTCTTTTTTCCACTGAAGCATAAACTGTAATGATACTGGTAAATGATAATATGAATCTGAACCAAAGAAATTGCTTTGGGGTTGAGACTAGGCTAAGAAAGGGATTAAGGAAAGACTGATAGGATATTTTAGTTACATATCTTCAAAAAATTATTGGGTATATGGGCCTATGACTTGGGGAAGATTTGGAAGACCCATCAGTATACGGGGAAGTAGCTGAAGCTATGGGCCAAGGGAGAGAATCCTAGAGTACAACAATATTTTACCAATAGGTAGAATAGTAAGAAACATCCAGAAGGAAGCTAAGAAGAAAGGGATGCAGAAAAGAAAGGATATAATAGAAATTCTTATCAACTGGTATATGAAAAAAAGCTCAATATCACTAGTCACCAGAAAAATACAAATCAAAACCAAAATGAGGTATCAACTCACCTGTCAGAATGGTCATTATTAAACACACACACACACAAACAACACACACATACAAAAAGACAACATATGTTGTAAGGATGTTGAGAAAAGGGAACCCTTGCTCATTGCTGGTGGGAATGTAAAATGGTACAGTTCCTGTGGGAAACAGTATGGCGGTTCTTAAAAAAAATTAAATGTAAAATTACCATATGATCCAGCAATTCCACTTCTGGGTATACACCAAAAGATTCAAGAGCAGGGACTCAAACACATATTTATACACCCATGTTCACAGCAGTATTATTCACAATAGTGAACAGAAAAAAGAAAAATCTGATTTTCCATTGACAGATTAATCGATAAATAAAATATGGTATATAAATACAATGGAGTATTATTCAGCCTTAAAAAGAAATGCAGTTCTGACATATGCTACAACATGGATGAACCTTGAAGACATTTTGCTAAGTGAAATAAGGCAGACACAAAAGGGAAAAAATTTTAATTCCACCTATATGAAGTATTTAAAATTCAGAGAGTAAAAATAGAATAGTGATTAATAGGGGCTGAGAGCTTGGAGAATGGGGAATTATTGTTTAACTAGAGGCCTGGTGCATGGATTCGTGCACTGGTGGGGTCCCTCGGCCTGGCCTGCAGGGATCGGGTGTCAGCTGACACTGGCTCTCTGATATCCCCCGAGGGGTCCTGAATTGTGAGTGGGCGCAGGCCAGGCTGAAGGACCCCAGGGGTGCACAATCGGAGCTGGGGAGGGAATGCAGGAGGGCTCCAGGGGGTGTCTGGCCCATCTCACCCAGTCCCTATTCACTGGATCCCAGCAGCAAGCTAAACTACTGGTTGGAGCATTTGCCCCCTGGTGGTCAGTGCACATCACAGTGACTAGTCAAACAAATGGTTGGACACTTAGCATATTAGGCTTTTATTATACAGGATGGGTACTGAGATTCAATTTGGGATGATGTAAAGGTTCTGGAGATGGATAGTGGTGATAGGTGGTTACATAACAATTTGAACGTACTTAATGGCACTGAACTATACACTAAAACGGTTAATATGGTAAATTTTGTTATGTATATTTAACCACAAAAAGTTAAAAATAATAATAAAGAACACCCAACCACTAAAATAGACTTATTTACTTCTCTCCAATTTACTTCATTTTTACCAACCATATTATATGCTAATATATTCAGCCCTTTTATTCTATACTTTATTGAACATTTATTTTTCTTATTACATAGCTGGTAAAAAGAACATGGCTATTTTCACTGTGCTTATAGCCAAATGGTGGTTTCATCTGACCCACGTCAGTCCTGTCTCTTATAAACTGAATCAAAGACAGCCTTCCTCTGGTAATTGGTAAGTAGATCTTCAAACTTTACGTTTTTCACGTAGAAATCATTATGTACAAAATTATCTTACTTTTCCCAATAAAAGGGGCTTGGAAATTAGTTTTCACAAACAAGACCTTTTATCTATTAAAAATATTTTAGCCTTTGGCTTTCATTTTTCACATTGGCAGAAAATTTCTTATTGATGAAATATTACTCATTTGGATCTTGACTTTAAAAAATTCTCTTATTATAGCTATTTTAATTGTGAAACTTTGGTCCAAATTTAGTACTCGATGTCTGATTGCAGAACTCATTACCTCCAGTATTTATTATTTTTTTCTCTTTTCAACATCAGAAGAGTAACTTTTTCTCTGCATTTGGTTGAAAGTACAGCTGTTCCCAAAGGAGCTCCCTAATTTGTACAGCCTTTCTGAATTCACTTGTAATCTTCTAATCAGTCTCTTAAGACACTTTTTACCCTTCTTTAATTTTTCACTGATTTTACGTGATGAGCATGGCTCTCTTGATAGCAGCATGCACACTATAATCTCAAAACATATCTTTGAGTCAATGGATTTAAAGCATAATTTGATTTTATAGCTGGTGAACATGGCTCAATTAACTTCACCAGGTGTACTAATATAGTTACTTGATCTTGGGCTATATTTATAATCTTGTTGAAATTCAAGTAAGGAAACAGAAAAACTGATTTGCTACCTCCTATGCTTTAGCAACAACCTCACCGGAATACTATTGAATGGATGTGGTAAGTGTTTGGAATGGTGCCAATAAGTACCTACATAGATTTCAAACACTACAGTCTGGTGGGATGACAGGGTACTCTTCAGTTGCTTACTTGAAATTATTACTTTATTTAGAATGTTTGTTCAAAGCATTTTGTGGCCAGGTAACCTCTAGCCTTTTCTCAGCCACAGTTCTGTTAGAAATTAAGCTTAATGCCTTGAGACATCCACTGTATATAATAATTAATTTCTCTCCAATGTATGGAGAATGGGACAAGTACCGTTGTTGGGAGAACTGAGAAATAGTCACTTGAATAATTTTGTGAATCTTGTTGTTCAAATAAGGAGCCCTGGTTGAGAAAGCCTGGATGGTGATACTGATGTGATTATTGGTTTACTCTCTTCATGTGTCATTGAATAAGGGCTATTGGATCTGAAGAATCCATGACACGACAGGGCCAGGACTAATCATTATAGGTATGCTATTGAATATATACTACAATTGTTCTTTAAGATAAGTATTTCCCCCTAGTTAGATATAAGAAAAACAAAGCCAAGGGAGTTGAGTAAGTTGTGGTAGAATCTGGATCTGAACTCAGCTCTAGCTCCAGAGAAAAGATCTACCTCTTTCCACCACAAGACTGCCGCCATCAGCACTTCCAGCCTTAGCTACTTCAAAAAAATTCTAGGTATTAAAAAAAAACAAACTTAAGCAGGCAAGTTAAGCAATAGAATTGCTTTGTATTTTACAGATAGGATTCTGATGGTGATATGGAGAATCGCTTAGCAGAGAAACACACTAGAAGCATTCTACAATGAGACAAGTGAATATTGCAATAGTCTTGAATGAAGAAAGTGGCAGATGGGGAGAGATAATGATTCAAGAGTTACTTGGGTAGAGATTGACTGATTAAGAGGTGGCCAAGGGAGGTGGGGAGAAGGGGAAAAGGAAATTATAAATGATATCAAGTCAGCCAACACCAGCCTGAGTAACTCAGAGATGCACATCTTGTTGATGGTAGGTCAGTGGTATTATCCTATACTAGGGGCCCAGTGCACAAATTCGTGCACCTTGAAAGGAACTGTGGGCCGTGAGGTTGAGGTGGGCACAGGGGCAGGTTTTGGTCCATCCTCTGCGCCCCCGCCCGGCCCCTCCTGCTGCAGCCCCCAGTCCCCTGTCTGCCGGCAGCCCTGCTCCCCCCCGCTGACGGCGCCGGCCGTTGGTACCAGCTGATGATGTGGAGGGATTGGGGCCAGCGCCAGCAGCAGGCGTGAGTGGTGGCTGCTGCCTTGATTGCCCCTCAGGAGCAGGGGGAGGTGGAAAAGCCCTAAGGGGCTACTGGGGCAGGCAGCCGCCGCTCGAACCCACTGATGGCACCAAGTGATCGGGGCCGGCGTCAGGTGCTGGCAGTGGGTGTGAGTGGGGTCAGTGTCGGCAGCAGGTGCAAGCGCCAGGTGGGACTGGGGTGCACGGGAGCAAATAATTTTCAGTAACCAGCAGAGGCTCGCCCAATGACAGTGACCAGCGCCCTGCCTTGGTCTGGCACCCCCACTCACCTGCTCCACCATCCCACCATGGCTGATGCCTGCCATGTTCTACTCTGCCGCCTGACAATGCCCGCCATGGTCTGCACGCCTCCTGGTGGTCAGCGTATGTCATAGTGACTGGTTGTTTGGCTGTTCTGCTGTTTGGTCTATTTGCATAGTAGGGTTTTGTATATATAGATAATAAAAGGCTAATACGCAAATCGACTGAACTGCGGAACGACCAGTTGCTATGACACGCACTGACCACCAGGGGGCAGACACTCAATGCCGGAGCTGCCCCCTGGTGGTCAGTGCACTCCCACAGGGGGAGTGCTGCTCAGCCAAAAGCAGGCCTAAGCCATCAGTCAGACATCCCGAAGGCTCCCGGATTGTGAGAGGGCACAGGCCGGGCTGAGGGATGCCCCTCCCCCCCAGTACATGAATTTCGTGCACTGGGCCTCTAGTCCTTATATAAGAAAGGCAACATAAGAGTCACTTCTGTATATAAAAACTATTATTTGAAAAAGGAAAGCACTGTAAAAATTGTATTCATCCTGAGTGAAATTTAAGAACAGGAGAAGTATAAAGATGTGAACTAATAGCCATAATCCTTACTACTAGGACAATTCTGGTAATGCTAGATCTAATCCATGATAAGAGATGGGTAGTAAACTCACCAGAGATGTAAAATATTTATCAGGCTAAAAATTAACCAGTCTATATTCTCCTAAAAAGGAGATTCTGGGTTAGGTCATCTCTAGGGGATCACACCAAGGGGCAGTGTGCACCTCTTCCATGGTTGCTTTTAACTTGATCAGTTATGGTCCCCATGGCTACTGGGCTTTCCTACCTGAGTGATTATGTTTAGCTCCCTTATACCCATTGCTGGCAGTCAGTTGTCCCATTCTCCTCCATGTAGCTTATGCTCCCATTTAGTACCCATTACAGTCTGGCCTACTTTAATCATCTTTTTATTATTCATGATAAGGCTATAAGTAGAAAAGCAGTTGGGAGTCTAAACTGAAGACAGTGTATATTAATATTTTCAAAGATGATCTAGGCATAGAAAAATAACATGAAAATATCTAATAAATGTACCTTTCAATTCTCTTCTTGTTTTCCTCCATTTTTTGATTTGCTATCTCTAATAGGAAGTCAATATATTCCTCTGTCACCATCAGTTTTCCCTTATGGCTTAATGGAACTTCTAAGCCATGTGTGCTCCGGACAGCCTTCAAGGAACAAGCAATTCAGACATGATGACTCGTGCTAGAGATACTGAAGATAACTAAAGAAAATTCCAAGTTAGGGTTGTGCTTAAACATAGTTTAGCTTCATTACAGCATTTAGGTTTGTGCTTTGATATAAGTTAGCTAAACACAGTTGGATCACAGGAGATTAAATAGATTTTCCCTTCATGTAAAGTCATTTCTAAAAAAAGTCATTCTACATTGTTTTTCAAAGAAGCAGATACTATCAAATAAGGCAATAACTTTAACAGTTTCAATTTCACTAAAGCTTAGAAAGCTTTAATAGACTATTTAAAGAAAAGAAATAAATGAAATCTCAACAGAAGCTTCAAGGGAAAATCAAAATGGACTGGATTTGAAAGAGCCTCTTAGTGCTCCCTGAGCCGAGTGTGGTTATAAGAATAAGGCATGCCCGTTCTATCTCACAAAGTGGCTGCTTTCTCGATGCTTTAGGGCCAACCTTAGTAATCCTGTTGATGAAATAGTCAGCACGTTACAAGCAAATCCAAACACTGGATATAGATTAAGAACAACCACCAAAACTATCATGAGGAATAAAAATGAATTCAATGAAACTTTACTGAGCATCTGCAATGTAGGCCCTATGTAAGATGTGAAGATACAAGATGAATATAACATGGTTCCTTTAAGAGCTTACACTTTGGAATAAGACATAAACAAGTGAACAAAAAATTGTAACACGACATAGGTGCTATGACAGGGAAAACACAAACATGTCCGCCCACGTGCACGCACAAACCATTAAAGAAATGTAGAAGAGATACAACTAAATGAGACAGGCCTCAGTTTCATGGGAAGGTGGCATTTGAGTTGGGATTTTAAAGGATAAGTTCAATTTTACCACATGTAAAATGGGGGAGGAACAACTTATCTACAGTTATGGAGACATGACAGAGCACGATACATTTTTATTTGGCTGGAATATAAGTATGCTAGCAGAAGAGCATCAACAAGGCAGATGGAAAGTAGTTTGGGAAAGGCCTTGAATATCAGGGAAAATATTTGGAGACCCTCACTTTTTCAAAAGGGGAGATTCTGACAGTACTGGGTGGAGGGGCTGAAGAAGGAGGACAGCAGGAAGACCAGTCAGGAGCCCACTGTAAAGACAGGTGAGGGACACTGAGGGCTTAAGTAGGGGCAATGGCAGAAGGCTTGGAGAGGTGGACTCAGGTGTGAGAAATAAGAGGCAGATGTGATAGGACTTGTAACTAATTGAATATGGAAGACAAAGGAGAGGAAGGTAGAAGAATGGCTCTGTTCTTGCTAGGTCACCAGATGCAGCAGGGAATGAGATGGGGACACAAACCAGTACTATGGGTTTTGCTTTTCTAGTTCGTCATGCTTTATAGGGGTCTTCTTTTTTCCCTAAATTTATTGATACTAGGAAGAAAGGAAGAGAAAGGGAGAAAGAAATATTGATGTGAGCAGCATAGAAAATAGGAAAAGTCTAGGGAGCTAGAATGGAGGACAATCTGAAACCAGTTCAAGAGCAAATAATACATGTCCTGTCAAACAATAAATGCAATCAGTAAATACTACAGCAGATCAGAATAAGGCAAATTCACCAGGGGCTAGCTTGGCCAGGAAAAGACTAAGAGAGGATGTGGAGCTTAGAAGGCACCTTAACGGTTATCCAGTCCAGGGATCAGCAAACTTTTTCTGAGAAAGGACAGATAGTAAACATTTTCAACTTTGTGGACCATATAGTATCTGGCATAACTACGCAATTTTACCACTGTAACACAAAAGCAATCTTAGACAGTGATTCATCCAATTGGTGTAGTGGGATCTGACACCCCTGTGGGCTGGACTTGGCCCTATGGCAGTAGTTTGCTGGACCCCTGGTATAGCTGAGAAAATTCAGGCCCTGAGGGAGCTTACCCAAGTTCATTTAGCATAGCCGGGGGCCAGCCAGTATTTGTGCAGAGGACTTCAGATCCCCTATCTGTGATTCTTTCCATGATATCATGGTGCTTATTAAATTGGGGCTATTTAAGATGAGGAGGGCACAGAGAATCAGGTTAAAAGTGGAGGAGTATACAGTACTATGAAATAAGACCGCAAATGTACATCTAATATCTCTGGGACTTTGCCCTGTAGGAATAAATAAGTCACTGAAGGTTTCTGACACAGGGAATGGCAAGAAGATCTGAGTCAGGAGACACTAAAGGCAGGAGTCTAAGTACAAGTCTAAGTTATTTCAATAACCTGGATCACTTCATGCTCAAAGAACTGCTTTTTGCCAAAAGGTATCTTACCAACATAGTCTTTCCTCTCTTTCCCACTGTTATGCCAGAGTTCCTGAAACCAGAATCTATTGCCACTGAATGCTGTAAAAAAATAAATTTGTTAGATTCTGATAACCTGACTAATCAGACAAACCATTAAACTCTACAAACTGCAGAAACATATATAACCCCAAACCTATAGTTAATTAAAAACTACTTGATTAAACTACTGCATTAAATTTTGGCAGAAGTTGTAAGGCTTAAGATTAAGTCTACCCACATACTAATAAATTCAAGTGTAATTACAAAGTTTTACCAGAATCTGTGCATCCTGCAACTCTCGACACTGCACATGAAGAATAAGGGGTTCGAATTTCAAAGTGGCATCACCATTCGCTTTTTTCAGAACTGCAATCTAAATAAAAAATGTTAGTATCAGACACAAATATATGATCCTCTTCTTTTGAACCCCGGGACTTTTAGATTCCTCCAGCATCCTGTTCCCGAAATAACTTTTCACTCAGCTTTCTTGGTCCTTTCTCCAAAAACTTATTAATCTGCTTATTCTTTTAAAAGACTTGATTTCTAATTCTCCCATATACCTCCTGTGTCATTCTTTCCAACCACGTTTTACAAAAGTAAACTATTACTGTATTTAATTCCATAACAGATTTTTCCATTAAGGAACTGGGTATGTAAAGACTATAGTAGAAAGTCTGTTTAAATACTTGTTAGACAGAAGTTGGACTGTTATGTCTGAGCTAGAATTTATATAGGGCAGTTGTTATTTCTGTTTGTCTAATATTCCTGGGCAGCATCCTCCCTCTTTCACACGGGACTGTTAATAATGGCCCTGTCACTCATCACTCCCACTATCATAATATCAGAGATGCCAAGTGCCTAGGTCTGATCAAGGATAGCATTCCATTCTATTGGCAAAAATAACTGTTCTCGGGGGATGGCTCAGAGTCCTTTGGGAATGGTACATGAATCTTCTGAAGTCTTTTTCTGCTGGGGTTGCTAGTAGCTAACTTTCCTGACACAAAGATAATCTGTAGCAGAAGAGAATAAGGACAAATATGCACAGAGAATTAGTACCCAAGGAAGGAGATGGAAGTTGAATGAGTACCCACAGGACAACATTTGAGCACCTGAACCAGTAATGTACAGATTAACACAAACTTATATGAACTCATTTAAACATTTCAATTTAGGCAACTAAATCATCCAGCATGATACAAAGATTTTCAAGAAGCAATTCAGGTAATGTATAATTTATTTATATCAGTATAATGGTAATCTATCTACACTAATAAAGGGTAATATGCTAATTAGACCAGATAGACTGGATGTCTTCCGGACAAAGCCACGGTGGCAGGGGCCGAGGCAGAGGTGATTAGGGGTGATCAGGCCGGCAGGGGAGAGTGATTAGGAGAGATTAGGCCAGCAGGGGAGCAGTTAGGGGTATCAGGCAGGCAGGCAAAGGGGTTAGGGGCGATCAGACAGGCAGGCAGAGATGGTTAGGGGCTATCAGGGAGGCAGGCAGAGGCGGTTAGGGGTGATCGATCAGGCAGGCAGAGTGGTTAGGGGCGATCAAGCAGGCATGCAGAGTGGTTAGGGGCGATCAGGCAGGCAGGTGAGCGGTTAGGAGCCAGCGGTACTGTAAAGCTTAAGCAACCAAATGACTGGTTGCTATGATGTGCACTGACCATCAGGGGACAGATGCTCAACACACAGGATCGGGCTCCCTCCTGTCTAGATCAGGCCTGTGGGGACTAGGCCAACACTGGCTATCCGACATCCCCCGAGGGGTCCCGGATTGTGAGAGGGTGCAGGCCAGACCAAGTGACCCCACCTGTGCATGAATCCATGCACCGGGCCTCTAGTACATAGATAATGCTAATGACTTATTCCTGGCTCCCTTTCTCCCTTTTCCTTCTATGATTTGTACCAGGTTACTGAGTTATAGAATAGCTAAAATAAAATTCAATCTTTGGATCCAATATGTGTCCGATGTCCATGAACTCTCTGCTATGTCCAAGAGGATGTGTTGTGTTGAGCGGCTGGAGTATTGCTTGCATACATATTTTTACTTTTATCTCCCACAACTCAGAAAAACCATCATAATGAATTCTCTTTAAGCTTTATGAATAATATTCAGTCATTATAACTATGCACAAAAATCACCTTGAATTTTCTATTTTTCAACTGTATTTAAAGTGACCGCGAATTAAAAAGTGTGATTTCTTTAACTTTACATATAAAAACTTACCACATCATCTTTTACACAAGGCTTGTGTGTAACTAGGAGCCAGCAACAGTTTTGTTTCTGAACCTCAAAGCCATTTATATTCTAAAATGAAAAATAACATAATCTAATGTAGTCATACATTTACATAAATAGCAAGTACAGTGAATACATAACATATTGTAGGCTTTCTTAAATTAATAATCCCCAAGTGGTGATTTTTAAATTAATGACCCCATTTTCTCTACACCAGTGATTTTCAACCCTTTTCATCTCATGGCACACATAAACTAATTACTAAAATTCTGCAGCACACACACACAAAAATAATTATATTTTTTGCCAATCTGAAAAAACAACAACCAGGTGTAGTTTTGATTCATTCACACCGACTGACGGCTGTTGTCATTTTTGTATTTAACAACCTCAGGGAAAAGAGGTCAGGCACCTGACTAGCCAGGTCGTGCATGTTTTACAAATTAGTGCGGCACGCCGGTGTGCCTGTCGCTGAAGATCGCTGCTCTTTATTGTCCTCACTTCATGACCCAGGGAGGGCATGAGCTTAGATAACTGTCCTCAAGTCACACGGCCAGGAATTCCCAGAACCGGGCTGGAATCTACGGGGCATCACGCCACAGCCTCAGGGCTTCGCATCTCACACTAGATAAATAGATTCGATAGATAGATAGATAGATAGATAGATAGATAGATAGATAGAAAGAAAGAAGATAGATAGATAGATAATAGACATTGCGCTTCCGGGACCACCTTAACCCGGCCACGCCCCCCCAGGCCCGCTGGCCGCGGTGCAGCCGCCAGCTGGGCCAGGCTGGAGTCTACGTTCCCTTCGATTTGGGAAAATCACATCCTCAGCCCTAGCACCGCCAGGTCACTCCCGGGCCAGCAGCTTCGGCGTCACTCTGGGGTTTGTGAGAATGGCGGACTAGCAGGCCCCGCGCTACACCTACAGGATCAGACTCCGGACTTTCCAAAGATCTCCAGGTGACTCACAGACACACTCACGTTTTTAAGGCCCTGGTCTAATCCATCCTCTAAATTTCACCGATAAAGAAACCGAGACCACCCACTAGGACACACACAAGCAGGCTGCACCGGGGTGTCGCACGGGGTGGGTTCCCACTAGCGGGCAGGCGCCGCCGGGAGGGCACCGAGCAGGCTCACCGCATCCAGGAGGAGGATGCGCCCCGCGCAGGAGCTGGTGGTAAAAAACTGTTCTCGCCCATTCAGGAGCTGCACGAGCTCGGCCACATCCTCGTCCACGCTGCCCTTCCGGCTGAGGTCCGCTTTTCTCAGACACTGCGCCTTCCACCTGCTGAACTCCGCGCGGCGCTCCATGCGGGGAGGGATTTGGGGTCTGCACTTTGCCGGCGGCCCTCGCCTGCCCTGGGGGCAGCCATATTGGAGCGACGGGTGCCCGGAAAGGCCAAACTTCCTCGGCGTCGCGCTC
>NW_005363836.1:4461486-4468135 GCF_000412655.1 Myotis brandtii | reverse complement strand
GAGCTGGGGAGCCCTGGCGGGTGTGGGTTCCCCCGCTCCGGAACCGGTAAGTGGTTTTAAACGGCGCCCCGAGGTTCAGGCTGTGCGCTCGTTGGGAGCTGGTTTGTCTCTGGTTCCTGCAACTGCAGGGGCTCCGAGCTCTGTCTGCCGGGCCTTCCTCCTGCTTGTCCATCAGGTTTGCCATCTTACTTTTGGAGAGGAATGTGTGGTTTGTGTTTTTGTTCGTCTTTTTGTTTGTTTGTTTTGTTTTTTACCTTTTTCCTCAGATCTCCCCCACCTAGAATAATCTTCAAAGGAAAAAAAAAGTACAAAACACCCTGTTAACACATGGTTGGATGTTTACCCGGTCCCTCCAGGAGCCTTGCCGCCGTGACCAGGAGGGTGTTAATGATTGAACCACTGAAAGGCTGAAGTTTGGACTGTCTGTCCGCAGCTAGTGGGTGGCTGTGGGAAGGCCTGGTCAGCAGCAGCAAACCCCACGGAGCTCAGCTCCCCGAGGTTGCAGGGCAGGTGGCCTGCCCGGTTCAGTTCCCGCGGGAGAGCCTGGGGCGGGGAGGGGGGCGGAGGAGGTTAGAATTGTAGGTCACTAACTCCTCCTCCCCCCTCTCCTGTGGGGGGTGAGGGAGGAGGTCCTGGCCAGCACCCACCCGCCCAGGTCACAGCCAGGAAGAGACTTATCCTTGGCCACTTCTAACTTTTTAAAATTTCTTTGGGGTTAGGAATAATAAATAATATGCTTACATGAGTCATTCTTCTTTTTAAATTTTATTTTTATTTATTTGTATTGATTTCTGAGAAGAAGGGAGGGAGAAAGAGAAACATCAATGATGAGAGAAAATAATTGATTGGCTCCCTCCTGCACGCCCCTCAATGGGGATGAAGCAGTAAACTGGGCATGTACCCTGACATCCTATCCTATATCCTATATATTATATCCTAATGTGCAAATCGACCTAACGGCCAAATGACTGGTGGCTATGACATGCACTTACCACCAGGGGGCAGACGCTCAATGCAGGTGCTGCCCCCTGGTGGTCAGTGAGCTCTGGGGAGTGCTGTTCAGCCAGAAGCAGCAGTGGCAGAAGCCTCTCCCACCTCCACTGCAGGCTGGCCATAAGGAGCAAGGGGGTCCGCGACTGCAAGAGGGATGTCTGACTGCCAGCTTAGGCCCAATCCCTGGTTGACACTCAACCCCGGGGGGATTGGGCCTAAGCTGGCAGGTGGACATCCCCCAAGGGGTCCCGGACTGTGAGAGGGCGCAGGCCGGGCTGAGGGACACCCTCCCCACCACCCCATCCCCAGTTAATGAATCTTGTGCACCAGGCCTCTAGTTATATAATAATTATCTTCCCAAGGTTTTGTTTTGTTTTTTTATTTCTTGCCTAAAATTTTTATTTAATGTTACTTCTCTGTCTTTGCTCTGGCTTTGTAAATTGACCATGTTAAAATAGATTTCTAACATTTTCTTTATCCTTTACTTTTCATTTAAACCTAATGGATTCAAGTGTTGCATGGAGAAGATCACTGTTTGGGGAAGAATTTTAAATTCTGAATTTCCTAGATTTGCAAAGTATGGTTAGCAACCTTTCACAGATTAAACAATAAAAATGAAAACCAAGTTACTCTGGTGAAAAATTTTAAAGTTTATATTTGATCAATAGAAAAAGTCATTTGAAGTACACTTTAATTAAAAAAAAACACAAGCAATGTGACAGATCTGCTGACTCCAAGTGATTTACTCTGAATGACAGAGCTTATTGTATGCTAGGTGTGCTGTGACACACGCACCATGGGCCGCTGCTCTTACTCCTCACAAGGATTCTATGCTAGGGAGTATTGGTCCCATTTTACAGATAAGGAAATTAGTTCCCCTTTTAGAGTAATGTCCTGTATATCTCTAGTAGATCCTCTAACTTATGGGCGTTTGAGATCATTCAAATTGTAAGCAGATGCTTTGGTCATAAAATACGCAATCCTACCTGCAGGTTAGTTGAATTTCATATTTCTCTTTTTAAAAAAATATATTTTATTGATTTTTTACAGAGAGGAAGGGAGAGGGATAGAGAGTTAGAAACATCGATGAGAGTGAAACATCAATCAGCTGCCTCCTGCACACCCCCTACTGGGGATGTGCCCACAACCAAGGTACATGCCCTTGATCGGAATTGAACCTGGGACTCTTCAGTCCACAGGCCGACACTCTAGCCACTGAGCCAAACTGGTCAGGGCTCATATTTCTTTTTTAAAAATATATTTTTTATTTTTTAAATATATTTTTATTAATTTCAGAGAGGTAGGGAGCAGGAGAGAGAGAATCATTGATTGGCTGCCTCCTGCACACTCACACTCAAGATCGAGCCTGCAACCTGGGCATGTGTCCTGACTGGGAATCAAATCATGACCTCCTGGTTCAAAGGTTGACACTCAACCACTAAACCACATCGGCTGGGCCAGATTTCATATTTCTAACAGTCTGTCTCACTATCATCATAATAAAGTACATTCCTAAGAAATTAAGGTCCTCTTTGTCAACATTTCAAAGGGTGAGATGAAAAGGATTGTATAGTAAGAGAATAAAATCATCCAACAGAATTTAGGACGTAGGACTTGGGTTCTAGCGTTGTCTCTGTGTGACCTTGGTGAATCTCTTAACCTCTTGGAATATGTTCTCATCCATAAAATGGATGGTGATTTTATTTCCACTTTTTCATACAATTAGGTGGTGGTTTTAATAACCATTTCTTCTCTTCCTATTGTGAAAATAATTAAATCAATGGATGTGAAAGATGTGCTTCTGAGAAGAAATCAGGTATTGCGGGGGCTTAAGAATTATCATAATTTCTATTTGTGCGTTGTGTTATTTTATTCTTTTTATTATACCTTCTGACATAGCACCTGTATTATGAAGTGGATCATGACCCTGTGGGTCGCTGAGGGTGTTCAAAAGCAAGGAGTACAGACTGGAGCCTGATCAATCATAGTGGCAAAAGCTCAGTGGGAAATAAGATGGCCAGAAGCAAAGTGGAAGACAGAGCTGTCAAGGTCATGCCTGTCTCCTTACCGGCGCCACAGGATAATGTGATAGTTTTGGACAAAGCAGGGTATCTTCTAAACCCAGTATTAAGGATGAGTCTCCTCCTTACTTTGTTCTTTTCTCCCCATTTAGAAAATGTCAAAATGTAGAGGGGAAAAATGTACGTGCTAGATATTTTTGACAGATTCTATTTCAGGGTAATTTTGCTTTTATTATTGCTACAGTTTTTTGAGGATAATAGTGATGTCTGTTGGTGAAAAGATAAATGCGAGTGCATGAAAGAAATGAATAGGTAGAAGTGAGTAGATACTGAAAGCGGAAAAGGAGCTACAAATCTTACCCAGTGTGTGTGTACATGTGAGGGAGTGGGAGTGAGCAGGAGCTGGGGAAGGGCTGAGGCATTTTCTCTTTGCCCTTTGTGTTCTCTGAGTTTAGCACAGTGCCTCCCTAACAATTGATGCTAAAAAAAAAGTTGAATGAATAATGACCAATATTTGGTATTAATGTTTAGCTTAAATCATTCATCATTCTCTAGACTCTGAACTCTGGGGCTTAGGACTTGGTTTTACAACTAGAATCCTGTAAATATTGTAATAGTAAATCAAAGGTGATTATAGAATTATAGAATCAAGAATATTTTCATTAATAAGAAATTAGAAAAGAGAAAATAGATGGGAAAGGCATAATGGTGTCTTCTATACATAGGAGTAAACCTCGGCCAGGTTCTGTACTTGGTGCTTGCCATGTCACTAGCACAGTAAAAAGTGTTCGGATGAAGAGGCTCAAAAAACCTGACTGCCTTGCCCAATGCTACATGCCTAGTGAACGATAGAGCTGGGATTCATACTAAGAGCTGTCAGATTTCTAAGCCCACACTTTCCCTAACACCATGCTGAAGGCAGAAAGGAAAAAAGGAAGTGGTGTTCTTATTTTCAGAATGGTAAACTCTGATCTAGGCAATCTTTTTTTTCCCCTGTTTTATTTTTTCATAATTATTTTTGTCTAAGAAATACCCAGCTTAAGTGAAGATGGAAATACAGTAGTGAGGCCGTGGAGTAAGTAGTCTGCACAGGTCTTCCCACCCTCAGGGACTGCTTAGCTGCCCTACCGTGCTCTTAGATTTGTGCCTTTTGCCTGCTTCTGCCCCCTTTTATTCGAGGGTTGTCCTTCAGGATATATCATTGCTAAACAACCTTTCAGCAATGGAAGTGTTACTTTCTTCTCTGTGCTGGGTACTATGTTAAATCATTTTAAATAAAGGTTTTTTAATGATGCAACTTTTGACTAATTATACTTAGAGCTGTCTATTAAGAACACCATCAGAATGCTTTTTAAAAAAATTTAAATTCTTTATTATTTAATGTATTACATAAGTCTCCTCTTTTTCCCATTGACCTCTCCATTCCTGCCCTCCCTCCATACATGGAATGACATTTTGTAATCAGCATGGACTCTGTTCTGAGTAGCCCTGTGTTGAACTTCCATTCAATAAAAGTCTGAATTCTTTCATCTCAAGTTCTAGTTTCTGCCACTCTATTTTAAAACTTTAAGTTTTCTTCTCAATTTAATGTTAACGGGGGTAGGCCAGAAAGGTTAACTGTAAATTACCCTTGTAATTTATAAAAGATGGCATACAAAGCAGTGTTTTTAGTTTTTAATGTTTTTCCTCCTTTGTTAAACTGACTGAACTTCATAAAGCAAAGTGTTTTAGCATTGATAAATACCAAAAACATAACGCTAAGAGGAAAAAGCAAGTTGCAGAATTAAGTACAGTACAATCTAATCTAAACAAAGTTTGAAAACATGCAAAAACAATAGCATATATTGCTTGGTAATGCATTCGCAAATAGTAGTGAGATAACATCATGCCTGGGAATGATGAGCACTGGGTTTGTGGTAATAGTTACCTCGTGGAAGGGTGGGACAGAAGTGGGTTTGGGGATGGGTACCAGAGGCTTCAGTGATATCTATAATGTTTTAGGTTTTTAAAATGTTAAGATTTGTTAAAGGTGGGTGGCAGGTGAATGTGTCTATTGTATCTTTTTATTTCTTTATGTATTTGAAATTATAATCTAACAAGAGAAGATCTATTTATCTAATGTTAATAAAACTTGCATGAACTTCTAAAATGTCCAAGATGTTGCAGCCCAAGCTTACACACAAGGACGCCTATGATATTCATTATGCTATACCTATCCAGATGTTTTTGTGTGCATGTTGATTCCCTTGTTTGAAGGCATTGAATCTCTACAGGAAGTAACATTTTGCTTTGTAGCTGAAGGATTTGTAAGATGAAAGATGTTTAAACATGAAATGAAATCAGTAGTAATCTTGTGATTTAAATTGTCATATGAAAAATTGTTTGATCTAACCTTCCAGGAGGGGGAGAAAACATAGTGATAGCCTAGATACAATAGGACAATACATTAATATTTTTTCTTAGTCTCTAGATCACCATGGCAACTGGACAGAAGTTGATGAGAGCTATTAGAGTTTTTGAATTTGGTGGACCAGACGTGCTGAAATTCCAGTCGGATGTTGCAGTACCAATTCCAAAAGACCACCAGGTGGAAATAATTACTTTTAAAAAGTCAATAATTACAGAGTATGAGTCTCTAGCACAGTGGTTATCAACCTTGGCTGCACATTAGAATCACCTGGGAATCTTTTTAAAATCCTGACATCTGAGGAATGAGGCCCAGAAATCAGGATTTTAAAAAGATTCCCAGGTGATTCTAATGTGCAGCCAAGGTTGAGAACCACTGCTCTAGCACATCAAGTTAATATTCAAAAGAAGCAGACTCACAATGATTATAAAGACATTGAATTAGGACAAAGTTTACACTGTTTACATCTATGAGCTCTGACAAAGATGACATAATTCTAATAATTAGTGGAGCAGATATATGAAAAGGAATAACGTCTATATATATAAAAGCCTAAGTGACTATTACAACTGGTCGACCAAACAACCGGTTGCTATGACGCTGTGACGCTCACTGACCACCAGGGGGCATATGCTCACCTCAGGAGCTGTGCCCCAGTGGTCAGTGTGCTCCCACAGCCAACCTCCCTCGGCAGGCCAACCTCCCGTGGTCCCTCTCCCTGGCCCCGATCACCCTGATTGCTGGCCAGGCCAAGGGACTCCACCTGTGCATGAATTTGTGCACCGGGCCTCTAGTCTTGTTATAAGAGCCCTAGCTGACTAAGGTAACTTCTAAGATAGCCTTTCTGTAACTCCATCACTAGCTGTGTGGCCTGAGTACCCAATTTCCCCAAGCCTCAGTTTCCTCATCTGTCTAATGGGGATAATACTAGTAATCTTCACAAAACCAATGTGTGGCACAAATGCAATAATATGTGTAAAGCACATTTTGCAGTAGATACACACATATTCATTATTTTGGGGCCTTTACCTCTTTTTGTCATTCACATAATAACTGGATGACTATATTGGGTGGTGGCAAAGTACACAGGTTTGTCAAATGATCATCCACTTCATAAGTGAATTTGAGTAACTTACTAGCCATAGGGTGGTAGAGAGAACTAAGTAAAAGGTTCCTTGTAGAGCCCCTAGCGGGGGACCTGCCTGTGGTCACTGCTACTGGCCAATAC
>NW_005363836.1:4453293-4460780 GCF_000412655.1 Myotis brandtii | reverse complement strand
TTTTTTACAGAGAGGAAGGGAGAGGGATAGAGAGTTAGAAACATCGATGAGAGAGAATCATCGATCAGCTGCCTCCTGCACACCTCCTACTGGGGATGTGCCTGCAACCAAGGTACATGCCCTTGACCGGAATCGAACCTGGGACCTTTCAGTCCACAGGCCGACGCTCTATCCACTGAGCCAAACTGGTTAGGGCTATATAAGAGTTTTTTGAAGTTCACAGTCATCTATGCAGTGCAATAGTTGGATTTTTCTGAATGGAGTCATAAGTAGTTTTGAATAGTTATTCTTTTACAAACTTCCCCAATTTTTATTTTGTGTACAATAAGAAAACCATTTTCTTCTGCATGTTTGCTTTTCACATATGCTTTAAGAGAATTTAAATGTAGAGCTTAATCATTTCCAATAACTTTAACAATATACTTTTTTGATAAAAATTATGTACTTTTATTACTGTACCTTCCATGGCTCCTGAGTCTAATTTCCTTAGCAAGCCTTCTGAGAGTTTTTATAATTTGGCCATAACCCATTTTTATAGATTTATCTCTTATCTCTCCTTCTCAATAGATTGTGCTGTAACAACATCAAGCTTTATCCGGTTTCTCCATAAGGCCCTTTCATTCCTTCTGTCTTTGCACATAATAGTCCTTTAACTTGAAATATCAGTTTTTTCCAATTCCCAAAGAATTTCTGCTCATTCTTTAAGGCCCAGTGCAAGTACCACATCCTTTCAAATGCCTTCCCTTACTCTGACAGCAGAAGTAATTCTGTATTAGTTAAGGTAAAGTAAGCTTCTATAGTAGCAGTAACCTCAAAATCTCAATGAGTCAACAATAGAAAATTATTTATTATTCACTAAATTCCAAAATTCTAAAATACTGGTGAGTCGCTCTCCAACAGTGAGTTGGGGACCCAGGCTTCCTCCATCATGTTCCTCTGCCACTTTCAACACCTGTCTTCGGAGTCACATGAAAGGGCAGAAGCAGGAAGGTCTTTATGGGTCAGGCCTGGAAGTGGCTCTCATCACTTTTGTTCACATCCCCTTGGCTAGAACTCAGTCATTTGGCTCCTCATCATAAGTGAGGCAGGAAACAATGTTCTTCCTATGAGCCCAGGAGGAGGAAATAGATTTGATGAGCACATAGACGTCTCTGCCACACACATCCCCTCAACTATTTCCATCACTATTTTCTCAAAATGTTTTTACTATGTCTTAGAATTTTATTTATATGTGGGTTTGCAAAACTGGAATGTGAGCTCATGGAAGGCAAGGTTTTCCCCTCCATTGTTATAGTTCCCATAATCATGACAGCCCCAGCAGTCATGAACAGTCTGTGTAAACTAGTACATTGTCTTTGCAGGTTCTAATCAAAGTCCATGCATGCGGAGTAAACCCAGTGGACACATACATTCGCTCTGGTACTTATAGTAGGAAACCACCCTTACCTTATACTCCTGGTTCAGATGTGGCTGGGGTAATAGAAGCTGTTGGAGAAAATGTATCTGCTTTCAAGGTATTACATTTTTTATTATTTCTATTTTAGCTTAATATTTTTCCTTAAAAGATTTCAACATACTTTTTAAATGTGTCTGTATTTAAGGCTTTAAAAGGCCCCATTACACCATTTTTGCCACTTGGGGGACTCCTCTAGTAACAAAAGAAATTATCTTTTAGCCAGAGGCCCTGTTTATTTGTATTGTTGGGAATAAGTGCAAGGTCATTTATATATCTTCACATCCCCACAGAAATAAACGGTGAACCTTTTAATTTAACAGAAATATGTAAAGGAAAAAAACATGCAAGAAAATTATACTATTCCCTAACTCTTGATAATACACAAACCAACATATTTTTAAATACTTTCTTTAAATTTAGCTTAACAAAGTAAAGAAAATGCTAATAATAAGTAAAAATGAAAGACTGCAAGGTCACTATACATTTTCTGAGCTCTGACTCAGAACAAGGTGATGGAGTCAATGAAAATGTTATGATCAGGGCTTTGTTATTTATTTTCTAAAAGACTTTTAAAGCAGAGAGCGCATATTCATGTTCTAGTATCTTTCCTCATAATTCCTTGACCTGCTCAACTTTGGCCACTTATTTATCCAAAATTGGACTGAGACAGAAGATTAACATGGCCCCTGAACGGAAGACAGGCAGATTCCTACAGCTTTCCACGCCTCAGCCCTGGCAATCTGGCTTCTGCCCCCATCGCTCCACTAAAATGATTCTTGCTAATGTCACTAATAGCATCTATACTGCTGGAGTTAATGGGCCCTTTTATGTCATTATCTCTCTTGACTTTTCTGTGACATTTGACACTCTCAGTCATTTACTGTTTCTTAAAAAAACTTTTTCTACAGCTTCTGTGACATCATTGCTCCTGTTCTTCCCCCGCCCTTCCTTTCGGAGCATCCTTTTCAAGCCTCTTTTTCTCTGGATGCTCCTCAAATCTTGGTTTGCCCAGTGCTCCCTGTCCATACTTAAACCTCTGCTGTTTTTATTGGATACCTTCTTTAAGATGATCTCATGGACACCCACATTTTCCATATCACATGGGTATCTTTTGTTTAGAATTTTCTTTTTTAATATAAACATTTTCTAAATTTTTTATTGAGGTTGTATTTTAAGCTCAACCAAATATTAATCACATAAAAGAATTATTTCTTATGCTTACATGAGGGGCATGTCAAGTCTCAAGTAATGAACATTTTCCTAATATTTAGGCTCCTTTTTAAAAAAATAAATATTATTTTGTATTAGACAAACTTTTTTTTTTATTTTTCAATTACAGTTGACATTCAGTATATTAGGTTCAGCTTTATAGCATAGTGGTTAGACATTTATATAATTTTAAAAATGATCCCCCCCATACGTCTAGCTACTAAGTTCTGGACCTGTGGTAGCCACATTTAAATGGCTGATGGTTATTGAAAATTCAAATTTAACTTAAAATAAAAAAATCAGTTCATCAGTTCCTCAGTTACACTAGCAACCTGTCCAGCGCTCACTAGTCCCAGGTGTCTGGCTTTCCCGTTGGACATGCAGGAGAGAGCAGGGCACCCACTTGGTCCATCTTCCAGAACTGCTTACTCAGTGTGTCTACAACTGAGCCTGTCTTCTCTCACTTCATCTCTGCTCCTCTCTCTCTGATGCCTGTCTTGGTGACTTCCCGGGTTTTAGGCTTATTTCTTCCTCTCCCTCTCTCAGTTCTCCCTTATTAGAACCGTTTTCTCTCTCTTTCCATTCCTCCTCTCTGTAGTTTAGTTTAGGTTGTCTTACGTAGGCCCTTACCTGGATTTCTGTAATAGACACATACCTTACCATCCTCCCTCCTTCCTCTTTGAATCTGTCCTTGCTCTGTAAGGGGTGTATTCTAAAATGTAATTCTGATTGTTTCACAATTAATTACTGTATTCGTTTCGTGTAGATTTTAGGGTATTGTTGAAACTGCTTGTTATGTTATTTTATGCTCTCTCTCCCACCTATCTTTTCTGTCATATTATCTCCCATTCCTTCTCTCCCTGAGCTTAGTAATAATTTTTTGTTCTCCCCTACATAGCCCATGCTCTTTCATCTCTGTGTCTTTATTCATATTGATTCTTTTGTTTGGCAGAATTGAACTGAAACTTATAAACATGGGTTCAAGGGATTTCACACTCCAGCTTTTATTTCTTTTTATCTAACTATTGCAGTCCATACATTAGACTACTTATCCATTGGGAATGAATACTGGCTTTATTTTTCTTGCCACTGTTCCTTTACTTCGTTTCCTTCACCCATAATGACTCTTCCCAATTCTAGTTTTCAATTATTTTCCTATTCTTCAAGAACTACTTCAAATATTAACTTCTCAATAAAGGTATGCTTGATTCTCTCATCTTAGAAATAATTCCTTTCTTTTTCTTGTTTCTGTCTTTGATGGCTCAGCATGTTTACCTTACTTTGTAATTATTTCAATGCTATTTATTTTTCTCTCTTCCTAGAGTGTAAGATGTTTGAGATTAAAGAGAGTTTCTTGCTGCTAAGATCTTTTGCAGAAATTAAAGTACTGCTTTCTATATAGTGGATTCTTAGTAAATGTTTGAATTATGTTAAAATTAATGCAACATGTTTTTAAGCTGTAAAAACAAGATTACTCTTAACCTAGTCATACTGGACCATTTACAGGTAACACTGCTAAGCAGCAATGCTTGTCTTTGACTCCTAGGTGCCTTTTGAATCTTGCTTGTTTATACCCCACTGCATATTGCTGTTACCTTTTCAGATCTTAATTAAAGGACAAATTTAAGTATATTGAGAATTACTGCTTTAATGTTTTGCTTATTCCAGGGAACATTAACTTTTTTTTTTTTTCAAAAAGAGAAGTTAGGGCAGGTGTGTGTAGTGGAAGTCTCATTTCCTAGTGTGCAGGTCATTCTGGGCAGGCCTATGATCTTATCCAGTGCCTTATCTCACCTCCGGTGCATCTGCTCTCCAATAGTAAGGGCCACAGGGACATTTATTGAGAGTTTGCTGTTCCTGGGGCTGTGGCAAGTGAAGAAGCCTGTCCCAGCTCATCCTCTGTCAGCATCCAGGCATAGTGGCCTGCTTTTTGTTGTAAACATGAAAAATGGAGGAAATGCAGGGGTGAAGAAATCTATGGAAATGATTTAGCATAGGTAGTTGGTGTGTGGAAGAAACCTTACTTTTTATTTGTTTCTTCTCCGTAGTGTTTTGGGCAAAAATTGTTTTATTAACTGCCATTTACTAACTCTTTAGTCTGAGCAAATTACTGAACTGTTTCCCTCAATTTCCTTATCTACATAGTAGGATTAATCTAAAGTGGAAATAATAAAAATACCCCTTAAGCTGTTGCAAAGATCAAATTTGATAATAGTCATAAGACACTTAATACAGTACCTAGCACAGTACACTCTCAAGAAAGGTTAATTGTCATTATCATCATTATACCATTCTGGAGGTTCACTTTCTTCTTATTTTTTTTCTCTTTCTCATAATTTTTTCTTCTCACTGATTCCCATTAATAAAATATTTTTAGATATTCAGTATTTTAAAATGATTTTTATGAGACCCTAAGATGTAGAAAACAATATGTAGATACTTATTTCTTGTTATAAAGTTGCATTAAAAAGGGTTGTAGCTCAGGATATTCACTTCATAAGTAACATAAATGTTTAATCCCTATGTTGTACACTAATATTATATTTTATTATACTGTAATTGAAAAAAAAAAGTTTGAAAGAATCATTAAAAAAGAGATTGTACCCATTTCGACATCATTTTTAATCCCTGATGCATGTATTGATTTATTGCTTCCCCAGAAAGGTGACAGAGTTTTCACTGCTGGCACGATCTCAGGGGGCTATGCGGAGTTTGCTGTTGTGGCTGATGACAATGTGTACACACTGCCAGAAAAACTGGACTTTCAGCAAGGAGCTGCCCTCGGTGTTCCATATTTTACTGCGTACCGAGCTCTGCTCCACAGGTACTAACACTGCCAACTATACAACCATCAACAACACAGCAACAACAAAGGAGGGCAGTATTAATTGCTTTTCTTCTTATCATCTGTTTATCATTTTGGGGTACCATTTAGTTACCATTAAGCTTTTATGAAGTGGAAACTGCTAATTCAGGAGATTGTTCTAATTACTGGGGATAAGAAGAGCAAACACTGTCTTTGTGTTCAAGATGCTCACAGTCTAGTAAGGGAGGTAGACATAAGAGGAATAACAGTTATATACTGTAGTCAAAAGTACATGATGGAGATGTGTATAGGGATTTATGAGATCGCAAGGGATGTGCCTATGGTGATGAGATAGGTCTTCCTGGCAAGGTATAAGGCTTGGATTATTTTAAAGCCATGGTTCAAAAATCTGATTATGCAACCATGAAAACTTTTAAACTGCAGTTTAAAAGTACAGTATAGGGCTGTACCCTAGACCCACTGATCAATTTCCATAGCTGAGGCCTGAGAATCTCTATTTTAATCAAATTCCCTGGGTATCTGAAAAAGATCAGAGGGAATTAGCCTGGTGAAGGAGCTGGGAAGGGAGAGGGCATTCTAGACAATGGGATAGTTGGTGTGTGAGAAAACATGGTATCTGGGGAGAGCTATAGCAATGTGGTTTTGTTGGATAGAAGATTTTAAGGCAAAGACTGCGAAAGAATAAGTAATCTCTCAATAAATGTTAGCTGTCATCACCACATCTGTAGGTTTCAGATTGTAAAAGCTAGATTATAAAGCTCACACATTGTTTTTAAGGGATTGAGGGTTCATGAAATGTTTTATTCAGGAGACTGATATTGTCATCTTTTTGTATTATTGGTATCACTTATCAGCTGTATGGAGGATGGATTTGACCATAGGAAAGGAGAAGGAGATGGGAGGGTCTTATTGGAGTATCTTCTAGGCCAGAGCAAGGGTCATGGAGGAAGAGGTGAAGAGAAAAGGTAAATTTTAGAGGTAAAATTGGGAATATTTGGTTGACTACATGTGGAGAATGAGATAAAGGAAGAGCTTAAGAATACTTCTAGCTTTCTAGCTTGAGTAATGTTTAACTGTGACCAAAAAAAAAAAAAAAAAAGAGGAAAAAGTTTCAAAGGGAAGCTGAGTTCAGTTTTGGACCTAAAACTAAGACAGACATCCTAATGGAGAAGTTCAGCAGGCTGTTGAATAAAAGAGTCAGAAGCTTGAAGGCTGGAGGTGTACATTTGGGGATATCAGCATGTGGGTGAGAGCTGACAAGATGAAAGTGATTGAAATCCCTCAGGGAGTGAGAAGAACAGTGGAGTGAGAATGGAGCCTTAGTGAATATCAACATTTAAGGGTATAGTCGGGAGGTACGAGACAGAGTCCCAAGAGAACCAAAAGGAGTTATTCTTAGACAAAGGGAGTCCAGAAGCCATGGTGTCCATTAAACATTTGTTAAGCTCGTGGGCTTTGAAAAAAGGAAGACCTGGGTTGGAGTCCTATCTTTACCCACTACTAGCTATATGACCTTGGTCACGTTACTTTCCTGTTCAGCTTCAGTTTACTGATTTGAAAAACTAATAGCACCTTTCTCATAGGCATGTGGCAAGAATTAAATGAAGTAATGCATACTTCTTAGTATAGAGCCTGGCACAGAATAAGTACTAATTCAGGGTTGATAGTGTTAGGGGTAGTAGTTGATTTTGCTTCTAAGGAGGGAAGCAGCAGCGAGGTGTATTTGGAAAATAGCAGTTGGGCTTAGCAATGAAGAGGTCATTGGTAACTTTAGTCAGATTGTTTTCAGTAGAGTTGTGAAACAGAAGCTGTTTGGGTTGAGGAAGGAAGAGGAAATCTGTTCCTTGAATGGAGACTATTCTTTTAAAAAGGATATCTACACTAATAAAAGAGAAACATGGTAATTGGCGTACGACCGCTACCCTTCCCATTGGCTAATCAGGGAGATATGCAAATTAACTGACAGCCAAGATGGCAGCCGGCAGCCAGGCAGCT
>NW_005363836.1:4437273-4451626 GCF_000412655.1 Myotis brandtii | reverse complement strand
GAGAGAGAGAGAGAGAGAGAGAGAGAGAGAGAGAGAGAGAGGTTTTAAGGAATTGGCTCACATGATTGTGGAGACTTGATAAGTCTAAAAAGAAAAAAAATCTGATGGGGTAGACCAGCAGGCTGGAGACTCAGGAAAGAGTTCAGTTAAGCCCAAAAGCAATCTGCTGGCAGAGTTCCTTCTTGCTTTGGGAGAAGTCAGTCTTTTGCTCTTTTAATGCCTTCAACTGATTAGATGAGCCCATCAATTTTATGGAAAGCAATCTGCTTTACTCACAGTCTACTGATTTAAATGTTGCTCTTATCCAAAAAACACCTTGAAAGAAACATTCAGAACAATGTTTGACCTAAAGCTGGCACCCTGGCCCAGCCAATCGGACACATAAATAACCCTCACAGTGACTCCACACCAGAGTAGAAGGATCATGGCAGTGGGGATCTCGGGGAGGGTTAGCCTGCTCTTTCTCCACCCACCACAGGTCCAGGGATTTAGGAGAATGTGCTCATTGTGTTTGGGGGGTTAAGAATTTTTAAAAATTCATTGGGAAGTATTTCATATCCCATAGTATAACATTAGTAGTAGTCCTATTCCCTTACATTTGAATTTTAACTTTTCAAATGTTGAAGTGTTTTAGTAATAGTTATTGTAGTTTATCATGTGAAACCCTCAGTTTAATTCACTACCCCCAATTCCCTCATCTCCCACAAGAGGGTTCGAGAGAGCTTCATTTACTGCTCATAATTGCCATTTGTCAGCTGTGGGCACACAGCCTTGAGCAGGACTCCAGGTTACTGTGTTCTCACTCCCAGACTGAAAATAATGACTGTGGCCACCCCGTATTGTTCTAGGAAGCAAGAGATCCTCTCAGAGCCAGATCTGGACCAACCACAGCTGTGATACTAGCACTTGTCCATCTGGAATAATAAAGGATCCCCTCTCTATCTTGCTGCGCATTCCTTGTTTTCAGTATATTAGAAAAGTAGTGGTGTGAACCAGAAGTAAAACACAGCGAGTTCAGAGGATCTGGGCATTTTAGGGGTGACATGGGAACCTTTGTGACAAGATTTATTGTACTTGTTATGGTCTTATCATTGCTGACTCAACATTGCTTCCTGAAATGAGGGCTTAAAGGCTGGTGCAACCTGATGTTTGAAGGCATGGGAAAGTAAACGTGTTTTCTTAAATAGTCTAGCCACTGTGTTTACTTGGGCAGTGCTCTGTGCCTGGCTATAATGCACCTGATTTGGGATGTTTCCTGTGGGAATCAAGGAGAAACTCTAGTTCCTCTAGCTTCAGCAGTTTCACTAGCATGCCTCCAAGGACTGCAGCCTCTCAGCATAGCACCATGAGATGATCCCGCATCCAGCACGGGGCCTGGCACACCATAGACTCCCATAAACGGGTGTTGAATGAATAACTGAACTGAGGTTTTCTCTTATCTGTGGCTCTGAAGAGTCATTGTTTGATCCTCTGGAGCCTGGAGAATGTCTCACAATGAGTTTCCTCTCTGGGTAAGTGGTAGCTGGACTGAGGGTAGGAGTTCCTTGAGAATAATTGGAAGTACCTGAGCTTAATTAGCTTTAAGGTGAGGTGATGAACCTGTGCTTTCTTTTGTAGTGCCCGTGGGAAAGCTGGAGAGAGTGTTCTGGTTCATGGGGCTAGTGGAGGAGTAAGTATTTTTCTTTAAGTTTATTTTTAAATGAGCTTTTGTTTTTGGGTTGCACATCTAAGTCCATTTTAAAAACCAAATTTATAAATATAGTCAGGGGTGCTTTTTTCCTTTATGTGGTAACGCTTCTATAAGTTTTGTCTTCTGAAGGTGATTCCTTGTCATTAGTTTAGCATTTCTTGGTTAGTAAATTCACCAGATTACCCCATTGAAAATATATCTATTAGGTTTTTCACCTGTGTTGAGTGTGGACCAAGATAAACTGGCTTTGTTTTTGCCTTCAAGTGGCATATGCTATAAGAATGCTTAGTAGAATTGTAAACAGTTCTTTAAGATGAATACTAATTCCTTATTCCCTTAGATAAGGAACTAAGGCTCATTAAAGTTTTACATATGTTGCCCCAGACAGCACTGCAAAGCCACACTAAACTCTTTGTCCTTTCTGTCTCTCTTCGGCGGCCTGCCTGCTGTGCTTTGATGACATTCACCACGCAAAGTATACAGCTGTGTCCTTAACACCACAACCTGTGGCTTAAAATGCTAGTGGTGGTGCGGGAAATGGGGACTCAGAATGTATGAAATAAGCCCTTTAGTGAAGTCACCGAATGCAGGGCTGTCAGAAACCTCTTCAAGAAACCTGCTGTCAATCTGTCTTTGAGGAGCTTAGAGGAAAAGTTAGAGCTCTGAGGTCGGAACGGAACAAGAAATCCATACAACCTCTATCCTGCAAATAGAGGTTTAGAAATTTTAGAGACAGGATTTTGCAGTTTTAACAGAAAGGGATGCAGTGATGGTGAACCTTTTGAGCTCGTTGTGTCAGCATTTTGAAAAACCCTAACTTAACTCTGGTGCCATGTCACATATAGAAATTTTTTGATATTTGCAACCATAGTAAAACAAAGATTTATATTTTTGATATTTATTTTATATGTTTAAATGCCATTTAACAAAGAAAAATCAACCAAAAAAATGAGTTCGCGTGTCACCTCTGACACGCATGTCATAGGTTCGCCATCACTGGCTAGGGCTTGAAGGCTCACCTTGGGAAGCTGCTTAACCCTGTCAGAGCACTAGGTATTCTGCACAGCAGATTGAAAGAAATAACCTATTAAATGGTACATTGTCTCCAGAATAATGAGTGGCATCCTGAAAATGTGAATTTACCTTTGAAGGTGGCCAGGTAATGCAGATAATTCAGTCCATTGTGTCTCTGTTACTTTAGATAGATGAATTGCAAGGTTTCACACCCAGCATCCTGTGTGTACCTCAAATAGATCAATTCTGAAGGATTTCACAGATCAGACTGTTTGCTAAAAAACACCAAGATTCTCCTTATGGGGCTTGAGAAAACATGACAAATATATCTTGTCAAGAGCTCTCATTGGTTAGCTTCACCGAAGCGGCTATTTTGGGGTTAAATTAAATTCAACCCTAAATAATGAAAGGCTCTGTCAAACATACATTTATTTAAATCGCTTTGGCTTTCAGAGAGCGCACCTTGTACTCTGTAGAGAAGGAAGAAATTTTAATAGGAAGGGGAGAGAAAATCTCTTTTATTCCCTTTACCCTCTTGTAAAAAGCCCAGTCGCTTCACCATGATTTTTTTAAAGGCAAAATCCACGCTGTTCTCTGTGCTGGCTGAGTTTGTTCATCCTTGGCTGGCAGGGATCGGCCGGCGACCTGGTGTGTGAAGCGCTTCTGATCCCCCTGCCCTGTTAGAGGGAAGCAGCACAGGGCTTTTCTTGCTTCTGTTTGTACTTTCTGTCCTTGTTTAATTCTAATTCCTTTGGGATTATGTTGTGTATTTAAACTGATGTGGAACTTATGAGCACAGCTATTATCCAGATATTTTGGTGGGGAGTGCCCTATTATAATGTCAGCATAGTAAATAGAAGAAAAGTGTAGACACATAATGCTGTATAATCTACTGGGGGAGTATGGCTAGTATAATTGCTGACAAGAACAGAATAAGCAGTGCCTTTAAGATAGCAATTGAGTGCCCTTTAAAGTAGTTAGAGGCTAAGGAGAAACAGTTACATTAAATCCTAGGTTAAAATGTGGTTTTATTACAGGCCTTTTTTAACTGAAGTTTTTAATTGAAAATTAAAAACTTAAATAGTAAAAATTGATCATGCTAATAATCCCATAGTTCACTTCATGGAATTGAATGTCTGTCTCACTCAGACAGTGAGTTTCATATGTTTGTTTTGGTTCAATCAGACAAATTCCTGTCGTAACCCAACTGAGTTCAGGCTTATCATGCCTGCATGCCTGACAGGTCTATCTCAGGCCTGCGAGTCTGTGATGCTGTGACAACTTTTATTAGGTTCCATAATCATTTCACTTGTTTTCTATCATGCCCAATCCATAATGATTTTGCCTTCCTCTAAGCCAGTTTTTATCAATAAAGTGTGATGTTGCATCATCCCTCCCCTCCTTCAGGGACATTTGGCAGTGTCTGGGGACATTTTTGGTTGTTGTATCTGGGTAGAGGGTTCTGGCATCTGGTTGGTGGCAGACAGACATTATGCTAAACATCCTTCAATGCACAGGATAGCCCCACAGGGAAGAATTATGTGGCCCAAAATGTCAATAGTGCCAAGTTTGAGAAATGCTGCTGTAAATGTTTGTGACACTTATCTTTACCATTCATTTAGCATGTAATTAAACATATATGGCCTAGTATTGTAATTTGAATAATTGCTTATATCTGTATATGTTTATTTCTTCTTTATCCTAAGCACATTTTTTTTGTGGCGATCTAATGATTTCATCAAATCCTATGGCTTTAAATACCATTTGTAAACTGATACATCTCAGGTTTATTATTTCCAGCTCTAAACTCTTTTGAGTCCATACCCATATTGAGCTGATTACTGAATGTCACCAGTTAGGTGAGCAATTCAGAATGTTCAAAGTGAATTATTGATGCTTTCACAAACTTGATCCTCTCTAATCTTCCTTACTCCCTTAATCTACCCAGTTAATCTGGCCTAAGACCTAGGAGACATCCTTGATTTTTCTTCTTCCTCCATCCTACAATCTATGAGAAAGGCCCTTCAGGTTACCTCTAAATTGTATCTGAACTTGTTATTCTTTCCAGTGTGGCCACTTTAGTCCAAGCCAGCTTCACCTCTTATCTTGACCACTCTATCAGCTGCTAACTGGTCTTCCTACTCTTATTTCCCCGAAACCTTCTTTTTTCCTCTTACATAATTTGAGTGTTCTTTTTAAGGCCTAAATCGAATCACACCCAATTTAAGCTCTCTGGTAGCTCTGCATGGTTCTTTAATATAATCCCAACCTTCACCCCCAAGGCCGTGTGTGCCTCGGCCTCTTTGTGCCCCTCTGGCCTCTTCCACTCTCTCCCATGTGCCCCTCAGGCCACATTGTCTCTCTTTCTTTTGAGCACCCCACGCTCATTCCCACTCCACCAAGTTAGCCGTGACCATTCTGCCTGCAGCATTCTCCGCGTGGCTTCCCAGATCGTCACACGTGGCTTGTCCCTCACTTCATTCAGGCCTCATCTCTTCACAGCAGCTTTTCCTAACGACTGAACTGCCTCCTCTCCCTATCTCTTTCTAACCCAGTAGGCTGTTTTATTTTTTTCATACTTTTTATTTTCTGAATTTACGTTGTTCATGTATTTGTTTATGTGTTTATCATCTTCCCCCTTCTTTAGAATGTAAGTTTCTTGGGTCAAGTACCATGCCACGCACATAGTAAACGCTCAATAAGTGTTTATCATATAGATGAATAAATTAATTTGCCCATGTATCTGTCTCTTCCACTTAAATGGTAGAGGCCTAACATTTATTATAGAGTATTTTTATGTGTATAATTAAAGTATGAAGTCTGTGAACATATTTTGATCATCTCTAAACCCTGTACCTTTGCACAAAACTAAGTAAACATTTTGATGCATTGGTTAAAAACTCAAGCTTTGCATTCTGATTTGGTCCAGCTCTTGTTTCCATCTCTGTGACCTGGGCAAGTTACTTATATTTTATAATTTCAGTTTTCTTATCTATAGACTAGGGATAATAATCAATCTGTATCATAGGCTTCTTGTGAGGATGAAGCAGAGTGATACATATATATTTAGTGTGGAACCTGGCATTTCATAAATGCTCAATAAAAGCTACCTATTGTCCTTATTTCCTCATTTATACTTGAACTTCCTTAATAATAGAATAGGACTTAGAAGAACCTTGAGTTCATTATCTATACTTAACAAATGTTTGCAAGGATACAAAGAATCTAAAAATACTGGGTTAAGAAAACAAACTGATGGTTGCCAGATGGGAGGGGGTTGGGAGGCTGGACAAAAAAAGCTAAAGGGATTAAGAAGTACAAATTGGTATTTACAAAATAGTCTTGTGGATGTAAAGTATAGGAAATACAGTCAATAATACAGTATATTGTAATAACTATGTATGGTGCCACGTGCGTACTAGACTTATTGGAGGATCACTTCATAAATTGTCATGTATGTCTCACCATTAGGCTGTACACCTGAAACCAATATAAAATAATACTGATGTCAGCTGTAATTGACAAATAAAAAATGTGCACCCTCCCCCTAAAAAAATAAATAAAACTATTGCGTTGTATTTTGTTTTTCAGGTAGGACTAGCAGCATGCCAAATTGCTCGAGCTTATGGCTTAAAGGTTTTGGGCACAGCTGGTACTGAGGAAGGAAAAAACATCGTTTTGCAAAATGGAGCCCATGAAGTGTTTAATCACAGAGAGGTTAATTATATTGATAAAATTAAGGTAAAATTGTTCTACAGTTTTATAAAAGTAAAATTTTGTTTCTTGAGAGACACATTTTTATAAGTTCTTTTTAACCACTCTCTTAAAGTTGTTTGCCTCTTTTTTCAAATGCCTGTATGTTTTTTTGCCTGCGTGTTTTAATGTTTTCATTTAAAAAGCAGAGATGTCTAATTTTTAAACTTTCACTCTTATTTCTGTCTTGTTTATGTTTGCCAAATAAAATTTTGCCTCTCAAGTCTTCCAGCTATCAAAATTTAATGCCAGTCACAGTTTAAGTAAATCCATAGCTCTATATTTGCATCTGTTAGGTGTTATTAATTTCTGTTAGTATAAATTTTTCATGGAAGGTGAAGTATCCTAAGATTACAAACTGGGTCTGTCTAGCCTAGGGAAGAACATTTATTTGTTAACCGGATGCTTTGGACTCCAAAATTTGGAGGACTAATCACTACTTCCTCCAAAGCAGTGAGGTAGCATTTAGTGAGTTGTTGCATATGTTCTGTGGCTACAATAGAATTCAAGAAGATTCTGAAGTTCTCCATTTGTGCTCTAGTAGCAATTTACTAAACACTGATTACTTTGCTAACCCTCAAACTACTTGCTCATATTGAGAAAGAATTAGAGTTTTCTAGTTACTGATTACTATGTAAACTAGGTCATTACAAACTAAGGAAAGGATGAGTGCGAGTTTATTACCACTAAATCAACTTGCCACAAAACTGAGTAAAGGCACTCCTTTGTTATATGTCTAGGAAACCTACAATTAATGGAGTATTCACTCCTGGTATCAATTTCCAAGAGTATTTACAAAGTTGAAAAACAGCCAGTTATTTTAAGAAGATATTTTTGTTTTGCAGTAATCTAATTTTAGGACCATGAGGACTTGTAGCTTATATCATTCAAAACACATTTCTGTAATACACGGGACAATTATAACTTTCTTATAGATTTTTTTTACTTGCTTTCTTAACTTATTTTGCATTCTTTTATATTATATAGACATCTGTTGGCGAAAAAGGAATTGATATTATTCTTGAAATGTTAGCTAATGTAAATCTTAGTAATGATTTGAATCTTCTATCATATGGAGGACGAGTAATAGTAAGTGTTTCTCTTTTTTTACCACTTTGAAGTTTTATCATAATTTAACACTATGTTGCAGTAATCTTTAACTGTAGCATGTTGTTTTTCATAATAGATTGTTGGCAGCAGAGGTCCTATTGAAATAAACCCCCGGGACACCATGGCAAAGGAAACTAGTATAATTGGAGTTGCTCTGTATTCATCAACCAAGGTAGGAAAAGAAGTCATTGTGATTTTGGTAACTTAAGTTTGCCTAATCAGGCAGGCTGAAAGTGTAAGTAGATGTTAAACTTAGTTATTTGACTATATGTGTGCATTAAGGCTTAGTCACCAGAAGATAACGAGGGTGACAATATCATTTATTTTCCAAGTCAGGACACTTTTTTTAAAAATATATTTTATTGAATTTTTATAGAGAAGAAGGGAGAGGGATAGAGAGTTAGAAACATCGATGATGAGAGAGAAACATCGAATCAGCTGCCTCCTGCACACTCCCTACAAGGTATGTGCCCACAACCAAGGTACATGCCCTTTTACCGGAATTGAACTTGGGACCTTTCAGTCCGCAGGCCGACGCTCTATCACTGAGCCAAACTGGTTAGGGCAAGTCAGGACACTTATGAGAGAAAAAGAAGATACTATTCGTAATCACTTAAGAACAGTAAGTACTTTGTAATCTGATACTGTCTCAAACAAATATAGAAGACTCTTTTTCTGTAATTCTGGATAAGTTGACAAAAGCCACACATTTGTAAGAAACTATGCTTTTTTAGATTCTGAAAATATTTAATGCTTCTGAAAATCAACTCATACGTTCCTCTACAAAAAAAAAAAAATCAAAAACCTTTTTCTTTCACTTTAGGAAGAATTTCGGCAATTTGCAGCAGCTCTTCAAGCTGGAATGGAAGTTGGTTGGTTGAAACCTGTAATAGGTCCTCAGTATCCATTGGAGAAGGCGGTCCAGGCTCATGAAAACATCATCCATAGTAGTGGGGCTACTGGAAAAATGATTCTTCTTGTGTCATAATTAATTCCTTCATGTATTTCCTATGTAATTAGAGGTCTCTTATCCCAGTTTTACTTACACTATCTCTGCTTTAATTGGCATTCATTTAATTCAGTGAGTTTCTTATATTAAAAAACAAGATTTGTCTTTAGAGATCCTGGGCAGTGGAGCACAGTTTATGTTGTAGCTGACAATATTCTTTATGCTGTAATCAAGCAGTCATAGTAGGAAGTAGAATGTTGTGGTCATTGACATTGGGGTGCATTGTAGATATTCCTGTTACCTGATCATTAGTTTCATACCTTTGATTAAAATGTGCTAATTGGAAATAAGACTGCTTGATTTCCAAGCCTACTTCTCCTTAGAAAGTTTCTTTCATCTCTGATTAGCCCAGACCTGTATTGGACTCTGCAGATTTTTGGGACTAAACAAGACCCCTTGTCCAAGCTAATCTTATCTGGATCTACAAGCTGCTTGGAAGGGCCAGATAAACAATATTTGTTAAATTTCTAATATTTACCAAAATACTAGAACATTCACTATGCTCATGGTTGATTACCAGTGGTCTGTACATTCTGGGACAGCAGCCTTTTTTTGGTGTAATATGATCCTAGGTGCATAGTCTCCAGATAGATACTTCTTGACTGACCTGCTTTCAAATTAGATTTAGAATTATATATTTGTGTGATGGGGGTCATATTTTTAAAAAATAAATAAATAAATTTGACACATTAAGAATGATCTGCTTTTGTTTTCATAACATGGTAACCTGCAATGATTCTGTGGGAAATTAAAAACTGTGTATATTTTACTAGCCTTACTTCACTTTTACATAGCTCCTAATGGTCCCGTTCTAACAGTGTTCTGTGTTGGAAGTCTTCATCTAAACTAAAGAAGTGATTGCTTAGAAATCTTGCCATCCACATTATGTCCAAGGAAATGAGGTTTGATTGCTAATTCTGTCTTGTTTTTTCTTCCTGTGAACACAGCCTCTTATCTGTTGTAGCATTATGTGGTTGGTCCTCTTGACCTGATTTATTCTGTTGAATGACAGTCATGTTTCTAGTCTGAACATGGAATTCTGCTTTAATAGTAAACAGAAAGCCCTGCTAACTTCTATAATTGAAGGCTGTCATTGGCTTCTGGCTGTATGTGCCATGGCTGAAGTGTTTTGCTATTAGCATTTTTCAAGTTCATTCACTATTTCTTTTATAAATTAGCACCCTGTGAAATAACATGTTTGAAAAAGTGTTAAAAAGCCAATGTTGCCCTGGCAGGGTGGCTCAGTTGATTGTAGTATTCCCATACACCAAAATGTTTCAGGTTCAATTCTAGTCAGGGCACATACCTAGATTGCAGGTTCAATTCCCGGTCTGGGCATGTATGGGAGATAATCCATTAATATCTCTCTCTCTCTCTCTCTCTCTCTCTCTCTCTCTCTCTCTCTCTCCTCCTCCTCCTCCTCCTCCTCCTCCTCCTCCTCCTCATCCTCCTCCCTCCCTCCCTTCCCCTCCCTCTCCTCTTCTCTCTCCAAAATCAATTAAAACAAAAACATATCCTTAGTAAGGAGTAAAAACAAAACAATATCATGATTCTAGAAACTAGTGTGTTATATACATCCTAAAATGAAAGATTCCTTCCCATACAAAAAGATGAAGGAGTCATTATTCTGTAAAAGTGAGAATCTTTTTGGTGCCCCAGTTGGAGGGCCTGGCTCTCAGCTCCTTTCGGCCCTTCTTTGGGACCCTCCCTGGCCCAGTCTCCCCCTTCCCTGCCAGGCCAAAGCTATGATGGCTACAGCCCTGTGGGCAGCTTAGAAAGCAAGGACCCACAGGCACCTGGAAACTCGCCTACAACCCTGTGGATCCTCTGGACTATAAGGATCAGAGTGCCCGACAGTTTCAGATCTTGAAGTGACTCTTCTCCATCTTCCTCTGTCTCTTTTCTAAATCTGCCTTTTACAGAATAATTACCCCTCATCTATAGAATGAGCTGAAGCACACTGCTCACTTCACACTTCACAATCCTTTGATACACTTCAGTTACTAGCCAAACTCTCTGTATTATCTACCACATTCATGACTTTGTAGCATTGGACATGTTACCTGTATGAATCACCTTGTAGTTCTAGTTCTATTCTAGTCCCAGTTTTCAGCCAACATATTTACTGTACTGTTGGTGCCTGCAGCCTCAGGGACTAGTGCTGTCCCTGATGCAAAGTGGAGAATAACCTGTAGAATCTATAAGGATTATGTCATGTCTCAACCATCTGAATTTCTGTTCCTATTTGCTTTGACCTTAGAATAATATAATGTGTTAGAGATGAATAGATCAGTCACCCTGAGCTTAAGAAGGTGAAAGGACATGCTAAAAGTCACATGACTAGTACATTCAAACTCAGCCAACATTGTTTAGTAGGCTTTTGATATAAAAACCTGAATTTAGCCCTAACCTGTTTGGCTCAGTGGATAGAGCATCGGCCTGTGGACTGAAAGGTCCCAGGTTCGATTCCGGTCAAGGGCATGTACCTTGGTTGCGGGCACATCCCCATTAGGAGGTGTGCAGGAGGCAGTTTATCGATGTTTCTCTCTCATCAATGTTTCTAACTCTCTATCCCTCTCCCTTCCTCTCTGTAAAAAATCAATAAAATATATTTTAAAAAATAAAAATAAAAACCTGAATTGAAATTTCCAGGCCATTGGCTTTCCTGACTTGCTGTAACTCAGGGGATTGCCTGCGTTTGAGTTTCATTTTGCCTGAGATTCCTAGTTTCTGATCATATTATAGTTATGCTGGCCTCCTTTGTCACTTATCTCTTGATTTGACTTTTATGAAGGGATTATTCTGTTCATCCATTAGTTCAAAATATTTATTGAGTTCGAGTGAGAAGGCACATTGCTAGAATTTGCAGATACAAAGATATATAAGACATAGTCTACATCCTTGAGCTTACAGTTGTGTAGGGGCAAGAGCCAAGCAAAACATTTTTTTGGAGTATTGCATACACACATTACACATATATGCAATTTTAAAAAAAAGATTTAAAAAAAATTTTTCTTATGCAGTTATGGGTGCTGACAAGTCTAAATCTATAGGACAGGCCAACAGGGTTTCTATGTTTCAGTTTTAAGGCAGAATTCTTTCTCTGGGAAAACTCATTTTTCGTTCTTAAGACTATTGACTGATTGAATGAGACCCACCTTCATTATTGAGGGTTATCTACTTAAAAGCAACTGATGACTTTGTAAACATAAAACTAACCATCAAGGGGTGACCTGGGGACACAGATGTGGGACATTTAGTGTAGCTGGGATTTCCAATTACACATTTAGTATCTTTGATGCATTAGTTAGCTCCCTCTATCCATAGTAGCTTTGGCCATAGAACTACAAAATAACTTGGATGCTCCTGAAAAATAAAAACCCAATCAGGTAGCATTTTATAAAATCCTCTGGTCAGCTTTATCGAGGCAAGACATTCTGTGTGTGTCAAGGGGTTTCCACAATTTACAGTGTAAAGAGCTTTTTTTCCATTCAAGACAATTCTCAAGAACAGCAAAACCTATCAGGTCACCTTGGCCTGGCTCTCTGTGTCCTCAACCACATCTTACAGAAAACATCCCGCTCCGTCTTTGATTCTCTCTCCAGTAGTGCTGCTTTACAGCATAGTGATTTTCTAAAATGTCATTTGAAAATTGTCAGGAGACAATTTTACTAATCCATAGGGCTTTAGGGATAGCTCATATTGTGGTAACTTACTGCATTTAAGGAAAGAGTATAGGAAATTTTATATCATCGAAAGAAATCTAGAGTCACTTTGGTCTATGTCAGTGACCACTGACACAGGTATCGGTGGGGACACTCCATGTACTTTAAGAGTGATTCTAAGCCAATTATGTGATACAGCTGCTCATTAAAGTGTGTTAAATGTGGCCACAGATGAGCAGTCCTTCATTTATCCTTACGCACCAAGACTGCAACTGTACAAGAAACTAAAGAGGAAACCCTTTGCCAAAACCCATTGGGAATTTACACTAAGTCCTGTGTCAATCATTTGGTACATTGACCCAAATTAGCTGCAAGGTAGGTAGGAAAAAAAGCCTCAACTCAGCCACTGCTTCTTACTCAGGACCCAGGGGCTGCACTGCCTAGAAAATCAAACCCCTTCTTGCTGAGAAATATTTGAGCTAGCTGGGGATTTATGTATCCCTCAGCTTCTTGCTTTCCTTTGCATTTTATGGACTACAGGCTTCAATTTATGGCACAACTGAAGATTCAGGAGGCAGAGGCACTTTGTACCCTTGGGCGTCCAGTCACACAGAGAAAGCCTTGCAAATGGGTGGAGAGGGAAGGGCCCCTGAATTGCAGTGAATGCTGGAGACGGTACGACACTCGTACAAAGAACATTTGCCTGACTCCTGTAAAGCAGGAGATGCTCACACCTTAGTCCAGCAGGCACTAGGAGGGACATAAAGTGCTTATGAGGCCACCTCACTCCAGGTATAGATTTTATAGGAATTGAGCTCCCTTGTACACAGGGAGGCGGGCCAAGGGAATATGCAACCCTGTGTTGGAGTTGCTGAGAGCATGGGTTGTAGAGGTAGACGGCCTGGCTTTAAATCCTGGCTCTACTACTGACCAGCTGTGGAGTCCTGGGCAAATTACCTATTCATCTGGAGTCTCAATGTCCTCACATGTAACATGGGAGTAATTTCTACCTGGAGTGTAAGAAGTAAACGAGATAATGTCTCTGAAATACTCTGTCTTGCACGAAGTGTTTAGAAAAAAGTTCTTTTATTTATATGAGCCGTGAGATAAAGGGGAGGAATGAAAAGGGAGTATCCTGAAATACGCGAAAAATAAAAGGGAACCCAAATGCAGATTCCCATAGAATGTACGAATCAGCATAATTGACATTATGGAAGACATCATTGGTCATATGGGTAATTTGATCACTTGCCAAAAATATGGAGAAAAGAGATGAGAAAAAAATAGAGCAAATGAAAAAAAGAAAATGCAACCTTTGAAGTGTAAATGTGCCTCCTCAAAACCCAGAAAAATAAAAGCAGTAATAATTAAAACTTTCCGGACTGCACCAAAATAACTAAGTTTATTCATTGACAGTATTTATTACGTCTATGCAAAATTAATGAAAATTAGTAATAATGCATATCTTAAATTTTTAAAATTTTACATAATTAGATATTAGAAGGGAGCATGCAGAAGAATAGTTATTTGTAGTTATGTTATTCAAAACCTAGAGAATATAAGAGAACAAATGGAAAAACTATTAATGAATTAAGAATGGTGGCTAATTGCATAATAAATATATAAAAATTAATATAGGAGAAGAAAAAATGGCGACCAGCAGGAAGGTAGGGAGGGAGAGAGTGTGAGAGCGCAAGGAAGTGATAGAGGAGTGTGTGGACGTGTGTGGTGTGTGTGTATGAGCTAGGGACAGCTAGATTCTGCAGGTCTTCTAAGGGGCTGCTAAACCGGGCAGTCTTAGGCGGCGGAGTCCAGCTCCCGGCGCGGACACTCCTAGGCGGCCAGCCCAGGCACAGCGACCACGCCATCTTGGGAAACAGAGCTGCTTGAGACTAGGATCCTGGCCTCAGCACCACCCAGTCTGATCTCAGACGCATACCAGGACCCTGCAGCCACTGGGGACAGAGACCTGCGACCACAGCTACAGACCTGCGGACACCAAAAGTTCGGAGATCCCCGCGGCAGATCCGTGAGTAACAGAGCCCACCCCCCCTTCCCGCAGGCTCGCGGGCAGCGCCATAGTAACTGATAGACCCGCCCCTTGCCGGGGCC
>NW_005363836.1:4423777-4432077 GCF_000412655.1 Myotis brandtii | reverse complement strand
ATGAGAGAGAAACATCGATCAGCTGCCTCCTGCACATCTCCTACTGGGGATGTGCCCGCAACCCAGGTACATGCCCTTGACCGGAATCGAACCTGGGACCTTTCAGTCCGCAGGCCGATGCTCTATCCACTGAGCCAAACCGGTTTCGGCTGTTAAGTGACTTTTACCTCAATAAAAAATAAATATTAAAAAAAATTAATATAAATCAGATGATAAATTAGAAAATATAATGGAAAAAAAGAGCACATTCACCATAGCAGTACTACTATCTCTCTATATATAAGCCTAAGTGACCATTACGACCGAACGACCGGAACAACCAGTCTATCAATCGCTGTGACGCGCACTGACCACCAAGGGGCTGATACTCAATGCAGGAGCTGCCCCCTGGTAGTCAGTGCACTCCCACAGCCAACCTCCCACGGCTAGCCAACCTCCCACAGTCCCTCCCCCATTCCTCCCCCCATCCCTCTGGCCCTATCTGGCAGCTGGCAGGCCCCGTCTGGCAGCCAGTAGGCCCCCAGGCTCTGGCCAGCCTGGCCCCAATTGGGACTGGGCGAGACAGCCCCAATAGGCCCTGATTGTTGGCCAGGCCTAGGGACCCCATCCATGCATGAATTTTGTGCACTGGGCCTCTAGCTACTAATATAAAAAGCAGTGAAATATGAGTGACCAAATTTATAAGAAACATGGGACCTTTACAAAGAAAACTCTAAAACTTTCCTGGGGACATAAAAGAATTCTCAAAAAATAATTCTTGGTTGGGTTCACATAAAGAGTTTCTTTCTCCTCATACTCTAGAAATTCAAAGTAATCCATACCAAAATATCAATAGGACTTTTTAGAAATCTGAAGGAAAAAAGTTTCGGAACTTTTGGGGAAAAAGGGGAAATAGCCAGAAAAATTCGGGGAAAAAAAATGAGTTAAAACAAGTGCCAGCAGATAATACATTTTTTTTAACCATGTTAGTTACTAGAGTCCTATTATTTCAAGAACTAGAGGCCCGGTGCATGAAATTTGTGCATGGGGGGGGGGTGTCCCTAAGCCCAAGCTGCACCCTCTCCAATCTGGGACCCCTTGGGGGATGTCCAACTGCTGGTTTAGGGATCGGGCCTAAACCGGCAGTCAGACATCCCTCTCACAATCCAGGACTGCTGGCTCTTAACCACTCACCTGCCTGCCTGCCTGATTGCCCCTAACCACTTCTTCCTGCCAGCCTCATCACCACCTAACCACTCCCTGCCGGCCTGATCCCCCCAACTGCCCTCCCCTGCAGGCCTGGTCCCCCCAACTGCCCTCCCCTGCCAGCCCGGTCACCCCTAACTGCCCTCCCCTGCTGGCCTGGTCACCCCTAACTGCCCTCCACTGCTGGCCTGGTCACCCTTAACTGCTCTCCCCTGCTGGCCTGGTCACTACTCAGTAAGAGAACTAAATGCCTGCTTATTTGGGAGGTAAAAAGGCTCTTATAGTGTTACTTAAAAGCCAAAACTATGAAAGAAAGAGCAAAGTAGGAAAAGTAGAAAAATCTCCAATACCAAATAAAGATTAATAATCTTTAAAAAAGAATTCTTCAAATTAATTAGTAAATAATGAACACCCCATTAGAGAGATGGACATTAGTGGGTAATTCATACAAGAACAGGTACAAGTAGGAGCACTTATGTAAAGAGCTGTTCAACCTCATTAGTAATACAAGAAATGGACACACATGGACTATTTTGATGGGAGTATAATACTGTTTCTGTCCTAGAGAGCAGATGGCAATGTCTTTAAGTTTAAAACCTGAATCCTCTTTGACCCATTAATCTCACTACAGGAATTCATCCTAAAGAGGTAGACATATCTGTAGAGACATGTGTCAAGATTGTTTTTATTGCAGCATTGCTTCCATAGTAAAATATTGGAAACAACCTAAATTTTCATCAACTGAGTGATTAAAAAGCCAATATATTCATGTAGTGTAAGGCAGTGTAGCTATTATAATGACCACGCGTATATATAGTTACTAATATGGGAAGATGTTCAAGGCATAGTATTAAGAATATTAAGTTTAAAAAGAAGATTCAGAATATGTATCATTTCGCTTGTATATAATTGTCTGCCTTTACTTAGGCATTTTAAGAGATACCTGATAGATGTTCATCAAAATAATTGTCTTAGTGGAATTATTAATATTTCTTCCCATCATTTTTATTTTTCCAACATTTTCACATATTTTAACAAAAAGTTATTTCTGACAAATCAATAGCTAAATACTATTTAAGAGAAGTGCTTTCATATTTATAAATACTTACATATACATATCCATATACATATACATATGCATATACATATAATTGTTAGTAGTATTACAGATGTCCCCCATTTCCCCCCTCCTTTGCACCCCTCCATACAGCCCCTACCCCACCCTAGGCCTTCACTACACTATTATCTGTGTCCATGGGCTATGCATAAATTCTTTTGTTAATCTCTTCCAATCTCCCTATTCCCCTCCCTTGAGAAATGCTTTCTTAAATAATAAATATTAGGCTCTAAAGAATTTAATATAGAAAATGACATTAAATTTCAGAATATATATATCTCTTACTTTGAATCTTCTATCCTATATAATAAAAGCCTAATATGCTAAGTGTCTGGTCGTCCGGTCAGCCATTCAACCAATCAAAGCATAATATGCTAATGATATGCTAAGGCCCGCTCAACCACTGGCTATGATGTGCACTGACCACCAGGGGGCAGATGCTCTGACTGGTAGTTAGCTTGCTGCTGGAGTCCAGAGATTGGGACTGAGCGAGACGGGCCAGACACACCCTGGAGCCCTCCCGCAGTCCCTCCCCAGCTGGCCAACCTCCCGCATTTCTCCCCAGTGGGTCCCTTGACCTGGCCTGTGCCCACTCACAATCCAGGACCCCTCAGGGGATGTTGGAGAGCCAGTTTTGGCCAACAATGCAACGACCAGTCGCTATGACGTGCACTGACCACCAGGGGGCAGATGCTCAACACAGGAGGAGCACTGCTCAGCCAGAAGCCCTGAGCTGGGCTCACGGCTGGCGAGGGCAGCGGCAGTAGCCTCTCCTGCCTCTGCGGCAACGCTAAGGATGTCCAACTGGCCGTCAGTCAGACATCCCCTGAGGGCTTCTGGATTGTGAGAGGGCACAGGCCAGGCTGAGGGCCTCCCCCCCCCGCCAAGTGCACGAATTTCATGCCCTAGGACTCTAGTAATTGTATATTTGCACATTCAGAATTAGTTCTGACCTGTGCTAATAATTTATTTATTCTTATGAATGCTCTATAAAAGAAAAAACTGTTGTGTATTTGTATTAAATTTGCACTAAATGGATCATAATTTATTTTATTCTTGTTTTTGAAATAATAAATTATCCTTAGAAAATATTTAATTTTGTGTTTAAAAGATAAAATATTCTTCAGGTGATGAGAATTATCTGATCTTGGGAAAACTTGGTGTTTACATCTCTAGTAATGAACTCTCAGTTTAACTCATGATTAATAAAAAACCTAAGATGAACTTGGACTTATCAATTTGTTTTGGATGTTTATTTTGATTATAGCATCCATCTGAAATCCGATTGTAAGCATCACTTCTAATCAAAGCACTTTTAGTAGGTGTGACAAATGCATTTGAACGGAATTGTACCCATGTATTATTTGGTGAGATATTATTTTGCTTAGGAATTAACACTACATAATTCTGTTTCACAGTTTATTCATGTAATTTGAGTTTTTATGTCTTGCAGTTTTTTTTAAATCTGGAATAAGTTTTGAGTTTATTAGCTGGTTTCACGTGGTCTTGTTTATAGCCTATCATCATAGCTTCTTAGTGCTTCACAGATTATGTTCCCTTTTATGTCTATCCAACTTCATTTCCACATAAATGAAAACTTAAATTGCTGGAATTCCTTGCCTTTTTATTGTCCGCTTGCTGGTTAACCAAATAAGGAGCACTGTTTTTCAGAGTTTGTTCCACCCAATGGTAGGCAATTTATCTTGAATTTTTTTTTCACAATGAAGAAAATACTAACCCTATTCCCACTTACAAATTTATTTGCATCCTTTTGTCTTTATCTTCTGTTTCATTTGAAGTGATGAACCTCCTTCTTATTAAGCATAATTTCTCTATCCTTTTTCTGAATTGCCTTGCCCTAGCCTCTTCATGAATTTTGCTCTATGAATTTTCCCCTGAATCCTATAGCTTCATCATAAACATCTCAACTTCTTTCCCATCCTGCCTTTCAGAATATCATTCTTCTGACACCCCTGGTTTCTCTCAGTTTGCTTTGCAGACATCTCTTCTCACAATCACCTCTTAAACGTTGGTGTGTCTTCCTCTCTTTTTCCTCTTTTCATTCCCCTTAGCTGGCGTCAGAATCCAGGCATTGGTATCACCTTTGTGCTCTCAAACCTTTGTCTCCAATGTGTTTGAAGGACCATATGGACAGCCAACTGGAAACGGATGCAGGGTGGCACCAGAGAGGTCAAGGAGGCCTCATCTCAATCCAGGTTCTTGTCACAGAACAAGAAAGGATTCAAGAGCTTGACAGAAGGATTTAGCGAGCACAGTAAATTTATTAAAGTGATAGTATGCACTTGAGAAGTGAGAGCAGGCGACTTCAGAGAACTAGAAGCCTTGATGGGGTCTGAGTAGAAAGTTTTTATTAAATAGAGTGGTCCTTTGCTTCTGACACTGTTGGGGTGACAGCTTGTCCTTGTGTCCTCCAGATTGCGATTTTGGACCTCCCGACGACAGGAAATTGTGGAGGAGGAAGCAGGGGAACAGGTGATCAGTGAAGTTCGTCTCTGTGATGTTCCAGCCAAGATGGAGAAGGGTATGGGTAGAGCTTGAGGCCTTTGTTAGCTATTCTAACCTTCTTGCCTCAAAATCACTTGGAGGTTTCACAAACTTCTCAAAATCAGTATGTCCAGAATTGAATTCTTCCCAATCACAAACCTGTTCCTCTTCATGTGTTTCCTATCTCAGTGACTGAAGACAACATACCTGGTTACCCCAGGCCAGCAGTCATTCTCAATGCTTTCTTTGCCCAGGCACCAGCCCTGCATCCAGCTGGCCACTGAGTTGAATGGCTTCTATTGTGTTTGTACCTACAGAACCTGGCTCACCTCCGGTGCCTTGGTCTGAGCTCTTGCTGCTTCCTGCGTGGCTTTCTGGGGTGGCATTGCTATGGACGGCTCGGCCTTTTTCGTTGCCCAACTTTAAATCCACCAGAGTGATCGTTGTAAAATGTGTTAGGTAAATCCACTAATGTGTTTTAGGAAAAAAAATAATAAACTCCTTAGCTTTGCACAAATGCCTTGCCTCTTTAGCCTCACTCTTCACTACACCCACATCTTCTCAACCTGCTTGTCCTTCCTGAAATACATCATATTCTTTTATAACTCAGTTCTAACCTGCTTTTCTCCATTTCCCCACCTATCTAGATCTCATTTATCCTTCACAGCTCAACTAACATGACTGTTCTGATCAACTCCTGCAGTGAAAGAGAGATCCCCCACCCTAAATAGTGTGAGATGGCCAAACACACAATAGCCAACACTGGTTGAATGAGATTGGCAGCAGTTATTAGTCATATACACTTATAGTTGGGGAAGAAGGCACTTAATGCCAGGAGGCAGACCACATGGAGGTTGCACTGGGGAGCAGAATGAGTCAGAAGGGGTTGTAGGAGGCAGGCTCTGTAGTACCAAGAGGGTAGGGTCGCCCCTGGTTCCCATGGAGGTGGGGATGTGATTGGTTTGTTGGAAGAGTCTCACAGGGCTGGCAGAGGGGTAAGACTCACTAAGTGGAGGGCAGGATGGGTTGTAGTCAGTCCAGCCTGTAGAGGAACTAAGTGGGTGGAGAGCCTTTCCCACTGAGGGGGGGGGGGGTGCATATTTGGCAAGAGTAGGAAAATTCACAGCTAAGCTTTTATTTTTATTGATTGATTGATTTTCTTTCTTTTCTTTTTCTGGTCAAGTGCTCAGTAAAGGTGAGCTATCATGATTATTGGTCTATCTTCTCTTGTTATTTTCTTGGCTTTGCATCAAAGAGAACTGTTTGAGATTAATGTTTGAGATTAATCCCAGAAGCACCATGTCCCCGGGTTTGTATTATCTTAAAGTATTACTACCCTTTGTTGCTTTGGTAAAACTGGGAGCTTGAAAAATAATTGCATTAAATTGGACAGCATCCCTGGGATTAGCACCCAGCACATTGTAGGCCAATAGTTTTCAAATGGCTTATTACGCATAAAACTCACCTGGGGTGCTTGTTTAAAATGCAAACTCCTAAGCATCCCTCCTCTCATTCTGGGATCAGAGGGGCCCTAGGAATTTGCGAACTTTAACAAATATCCTTGGAGGTCAAAAGAACACTGTGAAAGGCCTTTAACTAGTGTTGGCTCCTACCCTACTGCTGTTGCTGATCCTTGTCCTCCTCCTCCTCCCCCTTCTGCTGCTCCTCTAGGAGGAGCTAAGCCTGTAAGGCAGCAATGGAAAGTCAGGCCTTATGACATGATAAGGCAATACGATGACCTCCTGGAGAAAACCCTCCTTAACCACCACCAGCCAGAGTTAGGCAGCCTTCCTCTCTGCTCCAAGTAAATCTGAACACTGGCCCTCCTGCCAATGACATTTAATTCTTTTTGGAAGACCATGGGTCTGCACACACACATACTCTCCAAACAGAAACAAATAAACACACTTTACACTATTGCAATTTGCTATTTATTTGCCTGTTTCCCTGACTAGAATGCTGTAAATTCCTTAGGTGCAGGGACTGTGTCTTCCATTTCCTAGCCCCATTTCTGTGCCTCACACACAGAAGTGACTTAGGAAATGTTTATCGAATACATTAAACAATATCTATTATGCACTGAATGATGGAATGTACCTTAATTGCTGCATGAAAATGTACTCACAGTGCATTTTAGCATTAAAATATCAGAGCACTATGAATGGGGACTTTGCAATCCAGTGGGTCCTAGTACAGCTCGGGGAGTGTCGGAGGCAGACGGAGGACGGAGTTCACACTAGGAAAGCAGCAGCACTCCCACTGCTAGACCGCAGGACCATGGAAAGTGGACTTGGTCTAGATAGCCGGGGGAAGATTTCTCAGGGAGCCGGATGTTCTGGCCCAGACACTGTGCTCTCTGAAATCATACAATTTGTGTTATCACTACTGCATTGCAGTGACCTCATCTGCCTCCCTTCCAGCCCCCAGGTGGTGAGGACTGGGAAATATGCATTACTGCATCTTTCTAAAGTGACTGGAGAGGGAAGAAGTCAGCTACCAGAACAGAGGTAATTTAAACTCCTTTTCCCTTATTTTAATTATACCTGCTCTTTGACTTGATCTAGTCCTCCCATTCATTGGATGCCTCATTGTTTCTAAGCCCACCAGCCTTGACCAGCCCTCACATCCCACCAAACCTCAGTGGTCACTAGAAAACCCTCAATTACCTTGAACTGTCATCCTTCCACAAAATGAAACCTAACCCTGTATCAAACCCATAATCAACCTCCGATTTCCAGCTTTATTTTCATCACTTTACTTGATCTACCCAAGCTCTAGCCCAGTGGTTCTCAACCTTGGCTACACATTAGAATCACCTGGGAATCTTTTTAAAATCCTGATTTCTGGGCCTCACCCTCCGGAAATTCTGTTTCTTTGTTACTAATGTTGTGGCCCCAAAGTGCTGCTCAGCTTTCTCCTCTTATTTGCCCTTCAGACCCAGAAGTTTCCTGCCTGTACTCCTGTCCATGCCATTTATTCCCCATTTATTCCCCTTTCTCCAGATATGGAAGAGTCATATCTGGAGAAATGAATCATCGATTAATTCTAAGATAAGTACATATCTCTGTGCGCAGAATTTAGAAGATGAGCATGGCATTTCCCCTCTGGAAGGTGGGTGGAATGTGGGAGCAGCTATTCACCAGATGTCACTCAAACCATTTGTGAAAGCAAATGGCTATACATCACATAATGGGGAAGAAGAGAGAATGGCTGACGCTTATAAGCAGTATTATAAGAAGTTGGTATTCAGGAGTAAATATTTTCCTCTCTTGATTTAACTTTTTATTTTGCCCTAGAATTTAAGCTCCTAGCACAATGCTGGCAGAGGGCAGACACTCAAGTGTTTGAGGAGTAAAGAATTATAATGGTTGATTTGGTTTTCCTACCTGTTTTCTATCTCAAGATTTACAGGTAAACACAATGTATTTTATATATAGACTAGAGGCCCGGTGCACAAAAATTTGTGCACTGGGGGGGGGGGGCCCCCAGCCCC
>NW_005363836.1:4418405-4423442 GCF_000412655.1 Myotis brandtii | reverse complement strand
GATGGGGAGGTTGTGGCCCCGCCCCCTGTCACACACAGAGCTGCAGGGCAATCAGGGGATTGGGGAGCTCCTCCCTATCAGGCACAGAGCAGGGAAGATCAGGGGTTGGGGTGCCTTCCCCTGTCACGAACAGAGCAGGGCAGATAGGGAGGTTGTGGCCCTGCCCCCTGTCACACACAGAGCCGCAGGGCGATCATGGGGTTTGGGCGCTGCCCCCTGTCATGCTGATCTGGTGCCAAGAGGCCTCGCGGCTCTGCTGATCCCGGTGCTGGGAGGCATATTACCCTTTTACTATATAGGATAGAGGCCTGGTGCATGGGTGGGGGCCAGCTGGTTTGCCCTGAAGGGTGTCCAGGATTAGGGTGGGGGTCCCGCTTGAGTGCCTGTTCCAGCCTGGGTGAGGGGCTGATGGCTGTTTGCAGTTGGCCACACCCTCTTCAGGGTGGGGGTCCCCACTGGGGTGCCTGGCCAGTCTGGGTGAGGGGCTGAGGGCTGCTTTCAGGTTGGCGGTTGTTGACTGAAGCTCCCAACCGCTCCTTTTTTTTCTCTTTTTTTTTTATTTTATTCTGGGCCAGCTTTAGCTCTGGCTCTAGCTCTGAGGCTTCGTATCTGGTTTGTTTGCCGTTCTATAATCGAAACAATGTATAACTTCAGCTCTGAGATCCCGGCAGGCTGAAAGCTGGTTTCTGGGGTTTTGTTTAGCTCCTACATTTGCAACATAGTACATAGTTGCTTAGAGTTGCAACTCAGAGGCCGGCAAGTCAGGTGGGGAACGTTGTAGTCTGCAGTCACTGGAGCAAGCAAGCCTCATGTTCGCTTCCAGCTGCCTGGCTGCTGGCCGCCATCTTGGCTGACAGTTAATTTGCATAAGGATATGCTGATTAGCCAATGGGAAGGGTAGCGGTCGTACGCTAATTACCATGTTTCTCTTTTATTAGTGTAGATATATACATATACCTATGCATATAGAATTTAAAGTTTAAATGGTATCACAGAATAACACAGACGTATATACACATGTGTACACTAACTGTAAATTGGAAGTTTGATGTGTATCAAGCATGAGAAAGTTGGTTTTCTGTGCTTTTGAAACTTAACTCTGAATACCTGCCATCTTGTTTTTAAAAAATCTCACTTTGGATGGTTAAGAGGAAAAAAAAGGAATTCCTAAAACCATAAAGAAAAACCAATCCATTAAAATATTTATTTTTCTTTATTATTTTGTTTGGATTTTAAAAAGCATTGAATCTTGTTAATCTTACTTAATTTTTCCCTTGAAAACTTTTAACATCCCGACTCTTAAACTTATATTCTAAATACAGAAAATGCACAGCATAGGTCATTATTAATTTTTAATGTGCCAATTCAACTTAGTAAAAAAAAGCAATTTATGTGCTTTGGTGATAATTCCCACTTATTTTAAACTTGTTTTATTAAAGCTTGCAATTCTATTTAATTGGCATGTAATTTAATTGCCACATGAGTTATTCAACTATATGCTATACATGGAAAATGTTGTTTATAGGCAATCACATCTCTTTTGTTCAAATCTGGACTCTAGATCTTCTTCCATCTTGTGTTTCCATGTAATTCCTTCATGCTGATTATTTGCATTGCATGAGTGAGTTATATATTAAATTGATTTTGCCATTGTTTATAATGGGATAGGTGTGTGTGTACGTATGGTGTAGGTGTGTGTTTTTATTGTATTTTAGTAACTAATCCAGAGAGCCAAAATGTAACCTATTTTAGTTATTTATTTCTATTTATTTATTTTTTAGTTTAGTTTCCTCCATAACCTATCTTATTGATGAAAACAAAGATCCAGAAGACCCATGTTTCTTTCTTTATGGAAAGTACAGCACCGCTATCCTCACACATCCTGTTCATTTAGCCCAGCATGTCCTGTCCTCCATTGTTTGCCTACTTCAGCATAGTACTTTTGAAGATTTGCCTTAGTTGTTACTTCTACATGGGAGGCTGTTCTGACCTCACTAACAGGTGAGGTGGCTTTTCTTCATCTTCCTTTAAGCAAAATAATAATGTTGAATCAGACAGAACTAGGGTCTATGCTTTATCTTTCACTAGTGTGGCAACCTTTGACCTTCGTAGGCCTTCAGTTTCTTGGTTGTAAATCAGGGATAATACAGTGGGGCCTTGACTTAGGAGTGTCCCGACTAACGAGTTTTTTGAGATACCAGCTGTCTCTTGGGCGATTTTTTGCATTGAATTGATAGAGTAATTTGAGTTAACGAGTTCCTTAACTAGCTCGGTCTCGGAACGAATTAAACTCATAAGTCAAGGCCCCACTGTACTTACTTTATTGGGTTGTTATAAAAAGTATATTAGATAAGTCTTTTTCTGCCTTTGCACAACGCTTGGCATATAGAAAGCCTGTGGAAATTTTAGCTCTCTTCTATTATGTGCTCAATAATTATATGTTGAATGAATGGATGGATTACAATCACCTATCTTCCCCCCAGCTTTATTGAGGTATAATTAACTATAATTATCTCTTGACTTGTCTGACTTCCAATGCTCTGTTTGTTTATCCAGGGATGGGTCAGTGATCTTTTGTCTCATGTAAGGTAGACAGTAGTATCGGCCATATTGTAAGTGGTTGGTAAATTGTGAAAACCTCTATCTTGCCTATCTGACTAAAAACTTCCATAAACACTTCAGATACACATCATTCACTTAACAAATATTTGTTAAGCACCTATTTTGAGCCAGGTGATATACATCAGTGATAGTCTCTGGTCTCATAGTGTTTTCATTTTAGTGGAGAAAGACAACACAAACAGGTAGGTGTTTAGTGTGCTGAGCGTTAGTAAGCGCTATACAGAGAAATAAAGCAGAGTAAGGGGCAAGAGTGTTGGGGGCGTGGCTATTGTATGCTGCGTGGTGAGGGAAGCCTCTCAGGAAAGGTGGTATTTGAACAAGAGACCTAAAGGAAATGCGGGAGTCGGTTATGCAGATAGATACCTGGACATAGAGCTTCCAGCCCTGAGGAAGGAACACGACTTGTGTGTTTCAGGAGGATCAAGCTCCGATGGGGGTGGAAGCAGGGGAGAGTGAAAGAAGATGACCTCAGAGAGGCAGCGGAGAGCCTTGTAGATGAGCAGAATTATTTAGATTTTAAATCAGAGTTAGATGGAAAGTATATCCATTAGGGTTTAGAGACAGAAATAAAGCAGAGAGTGGTTTATACAGAGAATAAGTGCTCAAACATCACTGGAAGGGATGGAGAGATGGGGTCTAGGCGGGACCTCCAGGAATGACTCCTAGAACAAGCTAGCACTGCCAAGGGGAGTTGCTATCTCTGCTCCTATCAAGAAGATGAGGGGTTCATCAGCCTGCGGACTGAAGGGTCCCAGGTTTGATTCCGGCCAAGGGCATATGCCTGGGTTGCGGGCTTGATCCCCAGTAGGGGGCATGCAGGAGGCAGCTGATCAATGATTCTCTCTCATGATTGATGTTTCTATCTCTCTCTCCCTCTCCCTTCCTCTCTGAAATTAATAAAGAAATATATTTAAAAAGAAGGTGAGGGGTTAAGAGCACCATTTGGCTATAATTCAGGGATTAGCAAACCACCAACAATACCACATCCACTTTTCTCCATCCAAAGAGTTTGATGACTAGCATCAGAGCACATGCAGAAAAATCCAAGGTCTCCACAATGCTGCTCACCAGAGCAACGGCCAAATGGCAGGAAGATGGCCCCATTAACTCCTGTCCTTTAAACCTGGCTGGGTGCCTGTACTTGTGAGAAATTAATTCTATCACAGAACTTGGCTTTCTGGTGTTTATAATGCAGGGAAGCAGACTACAAAGAGGTCCCAATAGATGCTGAGATCCAATCACTGGCTATTCGCTCAATACTCACCACTGGCAGCCACAGGAGGAAATTGAGGAAATACATGATCCGCACTGAGTTTTAAAAAAACCACTCCAGCCACTATGTAGAGAATAGACAAGGGAAAACCATTAAGAAGGCCATTGCAATAAACCAGTAAGAGATGATAGTGTGTTGTGTAATCTTGTGTTAGAAGAAATATTATAATTTAATCCAACTCACTCACTGAGCTGATGTCATTCATAGTCATTCATTCATTTATTCATTCAATAGTCTGTGTATTTTATGATAAAATAGACTATGTCTCTAAATATTGAGGAAATATACCTGTGTGATCTTATTGAAACTGGCTAAACATTTCTGTAAAACCATTAGTGAAATGTATATGGCCATATGACTCAAAACCTAATTTAAAATCATCTTCTCTGTGTGGCTACATACACATACATCCAAAGATTTCAATAGATTTTTAAAAGTTTTATTTCATTCATTAATACCAAGAGAGAAATTCATTTATGTCTTATTTTGAATTCACTTGGCTACATGCAAAACATGTCAAAGCCTGTGGGAGAGCCAGTTACAGGCAATTACTCCCTCACAGGCACGATAGAGGACCAGAACTCCTTACACATTTGGCAATATTGTTTATTTTACCTGACCATGATGGAGGCCCATTATTTTATAGATAAGGATGTGACAAACATTCTGATAAAGAGATCAAGATGATGTAAACAAAGGTGGTTTTATAAGAAATTTGGATATATATATATATATATTGAGTGGCCAGATTATTATGACCACCTGACGTTTCTAGGCAAATTAGCTATAATTTCACGCTGAAGGTGCTTGAGGGCCAGACCATTATAAATAGGGAAGCAGGTTGTTTACCACGACAGTAGAAGTGATTTTTTTCTGAAGATATGGGTAAACAATGTGATTTAACAGCCTTTGAACGTGGGATATATATTATTATGACTGGCCAGATTATTATGACCACCCCATCAGTACTTCGTTGGGCCACTTTTTGCCTTCAATACTGTGGCGATTCTTCTTGGCATTGACTCCACGAGATGTTGAAAAGTGATGCGAGGAATCTGACACCATGCCTGATGAATAGCACTGTCCAGTTCTGTGAGATTTGATGGTTGTGGAACCAGCTGCCTGATGGCTCTTTTAACTTC
>NW_005363836.1:4400657-4417922 GCF_000412655.1 Myotis brandtii | reverse complement strand
GTCATAATAATCTGGCCACTCAGTATATATATATATATATTTTTTTTTTCTTCCATTTTTTAAATTCACTTTGGCATAAAATTTCAAAATATGAATAAATGCCACCAGATGACATTTAAATTAGCATCTGAAATATATGTTGTAGGTATTAAGCAGATGATTTAAAAATAGGCTTAATAATAAACATACCTTATTTTCTGATCAAATATTTTTATAGGCAAAAATAATGTAGCTTGCCTGTTTAATTACTGTGGGCTACCTATTCGCAGATGATGGTTGTAACCGTATTACCTGGCAACCTTATGTCACTTTATGTTTGAATTTTTATTCTCTTTTGTGGTGCTTTTAGTTTATCCAATATATATTTTGTTTTTGAAAAGAATGCTGTCTATAATAATTATTCTTGTGAAGCTACACAATATATGAAGTGAAACAATTTTAAAATGCTTGTCTTCTGTATATACTATGTTACCGAATATCTTTTTTTTTTTTTAAGATTCTATAACTTTCATTTTAGTGTACCTGCTAAGGAAGGGATAATACATTGATTTTTATGTAGTATGATATAGATGGTTAAGTTATGCTTTAAAGCATAAAGTTATGTTTTTATATAGAAAATATGAATTAAATAATCACTCTTTAGCTGTCACAGGTCAAATATGTTTAATAAAGGAGAGATATTTAGTTGTTTATTTCTAAAATATTTTCTCACACTTGAGACTATTGTTTAAATGGATGTACACATACATATAAATTGATGTGTGTGCATATATGTATATGTGTATGTACATGTATATATATATTTTTTAAATATTTTATTGATTTTTTACAGAGAGGAAGGGAGAGGGATAGAGAGTTAGAAACATCGATGAGAGAGAAGCATTGATCAGCTGCCTCCTGCACACCCCTTACTGGGGATGTGCCTGCAACCAAGGTACATGCCCTTGGCTGGAATCGAACCTGGCACCCTTCAGTCCGCAGGCCGACGCTCTATCCACTGAGCCAAACCAGCTAGGGCTTTACATGTATATTCTTAATAAACTAAACTATCTATTCATGGAATGCAAGGGACTTATATTCTTTTTCATATTTGTATCTTTCTTGTAGCTCATATACACAAACACCCAGTAAATATTTGTTGCATGAGCAAATATAAGTGCTTGCCCTTGTGTGATACTCAATGGACACATGTATTCCTTAGATTTATTTTTATATAAAGGGAAATCATAGCCTCTTTCACATTATATTTAATTTCTCAATTTATAATTATAGCAGTTCATTTAAAATTTTAAATCTTCCTTTGAGAAACATTACGGTGATCCAAATTTCCCAAGGACTTTGGATGTGTTTTTATGGGAGCACTTCAGTGCTATTGAAACAAACTGTTGTCTCTGGGCCCTTGTTTCCAAATTGCAACCATTAAATGTTTTCAGGTGTGATCAATATTTTTTGAAAGTCTCCAAATTTCATTTGTAAAGATGCATGCTTAGATTGTGGAGCAATTATGCTTTCATATGCTGAGAGATATTTTAACTCTTTCCTAAGGCTATATACAAAGAAAAAGAAGATATCAACATTAAAAGGTGAGGCTCTCTCTCTTTATTTAAGGAAAATAAATGTTCCTTTTATTTTTTTAAAATAAGTTTTATTGATTTCAGAGAGGAAGGGAGAGGGAGAGAGAGAGATAGAAACATCAATGATGAGAGAGAATCATTGATCAGCTGCTTCCTGTACACATCACGGGAACTGAGGTATCCCAAGTGATTCTGATAAGCAATTATGATTGAGAGCCACTATCCAGGGGTGGGCAAACTTTTTGACTTGAGGGCCACAATGGGTTCTTAAACTGGGCCGGAGGGCCGGAACAAAAGCATGGATGGAGTGTTTGTGTGAACTAATATAAATTCAAAGTAAACATCATTACATAAAAGGGTACGGTCTTTTTTTTTTTAGTTTTATTCATTTCAAACGGGCCGGATCTGGCCCGTGGGCCGTAGTTTGCCCACGGCTGTTCTAGTTCATAGGTCAACACTCGACCTCTGAGCCACGCTGGCCAGGCATTCCTTTGATTTTTATATTAAATCTATGTAAGCGTAAAATGTCCTTAAAATTCTTCTTCTTCCTCAGAGTCCATATCTAAACATGCTCTAATATTGGCTGATGCTGTTCCTGAAATATTCCCCTCTGCCCATCCCCACAATCCTTGCCCCATTCAGACTCATCTCTCTAGAGCTCTTTTAGCAGCTTCTTACTTTACCTTCCTAACCTTAACTAGTCTTTTTCCCTCCCTCCCTCCCTCTATACCAGTGGTTCCTAACCATTTTTTGGCCATGCCCCACCTAAGCATCTCTAAAATCCTGATGCCACCACCCCCCATAACATATAATTCTTATTATTCAAAAAGTGAACTCCCATTCATGTGGAAGAAGGCTAAAAGGTCATTAATTTGGTCTAAACAAGCTTCCAAAGAACATGGCACCCATGAAAGAGAAAAATAAAAGAACGAAAGGACAGTTGAAGTACTGAAGAAGAAATCACTAAGATATTGTTAAAAAAATAATAATATGAAGTGATATGAAAAATAGCAAATAAAGTTTCAAAACATATAATAGAGCACTGAAATGCATAAATATGTCACAATCTACACTAATAAAAGAGAAACATGCAAATTGGTGTCATTCTGCTACACCCACCAGCCAATCAGAGTGACTATGCAAATTAACCCAACAAAGATGGCAGTTAATTTGCATACGCAGGTGCGAAGTGAAGACTGAAGGCTCTGGCCAGAGTGAAGACTGAAGACTGAAGACAAAGACTGAAGACTGAAGGCTTGGCTTCTCCGCTGCAGCCGGACCAAAGGCCTGGGTCCCGGGTGCCGGAGGAAAACCGGTGCCAGCAGCCAGGGGAAGGAAGGACTATTGCGCGAATCTTCCTTCAACGGGCTTCTAGTATATATTTATATACTGTATATGAGGCCCCTAGAACCATAAGAAATGCAAAAAATTTCATGTTAATAACTCATTCTCAAAATGCCCCCCCTTAAAAATCAAATTGCCCCATGTTGGGAACCACTGCTCTACACTGCAGCCAGGGTGATTTTTGCAGTGGGAAAATCTGATCATAGCTCTATCATGCTTATATCTTTCAATGGGTCTCTAAAGTCCAGATCATAAAACCCATACTTCTTAGTTGAGCCTTTTTGGATTGGGGCCCTTTCCACATCTCTCTTCATGCTCTCTGATCTCCAGGTAGACTGAAATATCTTCTGCTCTCAGCCTAGTGCATCTGCTGTTCCTTTAGTTTCCAATGTATTGCACTGTCCCCTCTGCATACCCTCCTTCCTACCTTGTTGCCTGGCAACACCTACTCATCCTTCCAAGACTTCAGTATCACCTCCTCCACAAGACCCTCCCTGATTCATGAGAGTAAGTTGCCTCTGTGGGCCTCTGTAACACCTTCCCGAACCAACACAATTACAGTGCTGACATACTTGATTGTAATCCCTCTGTAGATAACCCCCCCCCCCCCCACACACACACACCAGGAGGCGATTGGATTCTTGAATGTAAGGATCATACCCTGCTCTATCAGTAATCCCAGTGCCTGTCACAGAGCCTGAGACATATCAGGTCTTGACAAAAGATTGGTTTGTTGCAATAAAATCTATCCGGGAGGACCATGGTCTGAATTAGTTTTTGCTGCTGTTGACAAAAATACAGTTTGTTCCTCACCAGAAGGTGTCGCCCTAGCTCTATGTTTTCTACACATATTTTGGTTTTTCAGCTTTGCTCTAATATATAATTGGGTTCTTATGGGAAGGAGATGATAATTTAGGCACTGTTTACAGAATAAAACTGATTTAACCTTCAGTTTTTCTGTGAACGTTTTTTTTTTTCAAATATAGTGTTCCAACTGAAAGTGCCAAAGTAAAAAGGAAGATTTCAAGTTTAAAAAATGATTAGAGCAAAATAAAAATTCAAGTTAGGACATCAAGTTAAGAACACAGGAGAATGTAAAGCACAAAATCAACACTTCAGAATGGTAATGGCACAATAAGAGCTATAGCCACACAACTGTTTCTATCTCACAAGCAAAATGCAAATTGTGTCTGATATTTGAGCAAAAGCACTGAAAGGGAAAATAAGGCCTGGAATGAAATGGCCTTGTTGTAGGATGTCTTTAACTTTGAAGAGCTCCAGATCCTGTATAAAGAACTTCTAATCATGGACCTATGCACGTTACACATATAACACAAGCAGAGAATGAGGAGAAGTGGAGATGCAGACAGAAAAAGGAAACACAAGGAGATGATCAATGATCATTGAAGGTATGAAGACATGCAAGGAAGAAATATTTAAAATAAGATAGAAAGTGGCCGGGTACACATTGCTGAACGCTTGCAGCTTGGTGTAGTGAAGGAGATAGACTCTTGGAATCAGAAAATCCAGGTTATGGATTCTAAAATCTATTAGCTGTGAGACCTAGGGCTTTATAGATCTGACCTATCAGATGGTCTGTTTTTGCAAACATAAAATAAATTCTATCTCCAAATGGAGCCATGAGGGTCAAATAAGATAACACAAGAAAAACCTTGCTCTTTAAAATGCTATATTAACGTGAAGTAGTAAAAAAGGGAAAATGAAGGTAACATTTACTGAGCATCTACCCTGTGGCAGGTCAGGTAGGTGCTGGGTATTTTTCATAAAAACACCTTCTATTTCTTCCAATGGGTCAAGACTTTCTCCTAGACAATGAGTTGCAGCCACAGCTCCCTCCTCCACACATCCCTTCTCTTTCTTTGCCCTGTCACCGCATTCCAATAAGTATCTCCCAGGAATGGAAATTATGGACATTACTATCTATCCCTAAACATTGAAGGGTCTTCATGAAGGGTGAGCTTTACTGAAACCGGTAGTTTTCAGCTTCAGCTCTGCCTGGTGGTAGTGGAGCGGTGGAATCGGTGCTTCTGAGGAAGCTCTGGATGGGTTTGCCAACTAATTCCTGGTGGAAGCTTTCTTTTGAAGGAAAAAGATGTAAAATAATTTGTCATCAGATCAGGACCACGTGTTCCTCATAGACCCCTTCTCAGATGGGTAGATGAGACTTATTTAATTAAAAAAAATAGATTCTCTGCCTGGTGGTAGTGGAGCGGTGGAATCGGTGCTTCTGAGGAAGCTCTGGATGGGTTTGCCAACTAATTCCTGGTGGAAGCTTTCTTTTGAAGGAAAAAGATGTAAAATAATTTGTCATCAGATCAGGACCACGTGTTCCTCATAGACCCCTTCTCAGATGGGTAGATGAGACTTATTTAATTAAAAAAATAGATTCAGAGACATGAAAGCATGGAACAGACTGACGAATTTCAGAGGGAAGGAGGGTGTAGGGGTAGTGGGGAGTGGGGAGTGATTAACAGGAGAACTTATATGTGTATATGGAAACAGACAATAGAGTGGTGAAGGCCTGGGAGGAGCAGGTGCAGGGTGGAGGGGGCCAAAGGAAACAACCAACAAACGAAGGGGACACCTGTAATACTTTAAACAATAAATAAATAAATAAAGATTTCTTTATTACAGGGTGAAAGCAGTTTTGGAAAATGCCACTTTGAGACAAGAGGAATAACCTTGTTCTGGATGTGTTCTCCATTAATGTTTACTAAATAAATTTAGTCTCCATAACTGGCAACATAAACAATCTATATTACTAAGGTTATTGAAGTCAATACATGCACAGAATTATAAGTTTTCTAATCCTTTGTAATTTCCATTTCAGAAATCATTGGATCTGAACAGGAAAAACATGTTTTCTTGCATGTACATCCTTTCGGATGCAGTGGCGTCAACGGCGTTATTATTCTAATGAACTTTACATGGGCTGGGTGAGAAATAAGTAGCAAAAAATAAAATGGTTATAGAGAGAAAGTAAATTTCAAGATTTTATTCAGCTTAAGGTGAAGAAAGCAAATCTCACAACTGTGTTTGTCCTCAATTTGATCCTAACATTCTCTCCTTTTATTTGTCCTTGGCTTTTCTATAAGTTCTAAAAGTTTTATATAGAAATTAAACTTTTGTAGATGTTTGGATCAGCATCACACAAACACTATTAGAATATTAGCCATCTATGCAATGGATTACAACTTCCATAGATTTTCTTGTGCACTTTTGCAAAACTTCATTATTTACATGGCTGTTGAACGGAGGCTATTGCCAGTTACTATAACAGCAGGTCGAATATTATGTCAATTGCTGATGAGAAGCTCTATTCCTTGTCAAGATTAACAGCTTTTTGATGTTTTCTACACAATGGAATTAACGTTATTCCAGAAGGTAATGGTAATGAACTAAATTTTACATCCACAGAGAAGACTGGACAGCAGGGCAGTCTTGCACTTTCGTTTTTATCTGTAATCAGGTGCTTTATCACCACAAATCCTGTCTGTCAAGTTCCCTCAAATAAGCTGGATTTATTAGCACAGGTTGTTACCCCTTGTTCCCATAATGAGCTCCACTACTGGTGGTGGCTCAAAGAACCACAGGAAACAAAGCAGAGGACCTGTCATTAGACAGCAGACTACATAGGCAGTGGGGATTGGATGTGGCTTTTAACTCCGCACCACTGATGGTAATTTTTGGTTGCTTGCCTGATTTGCCTGGGGCAACTAAAAACATCACCTTAGGCCAATTCAAGCTAACTGTCAGCCTATGCAGTGGTGCTAAATTTGAGATATGATTGACAACTGTATATATATACTCAGATGTGTGACCCCTAGTTCATAGTCATTAGCATCCAGCACTCAGTCAGGGCTGGCCTGCCCCAAAGACATTAGTGGAGGCCAGCCCTCTGATGAGACCAAAGAGCTCTGGGGAGGAGCAGCAGCACGTTCTCACCCAGGTGTTCACGGTTCTTGTTGCATCACTGACCATCCCTGCACAGGAAAAGCTGGACGGCTTGGGGCCTTGTGATGACCTTGTTTGATATTCATTTGTGTGCAGGGGCAGTTATGGCTGAACGCCATCTGGCCTGACTTGGCCAGCCAGTTCATCATGTGCTGCCTCTCCTTGATGATGGATTTCTCTGAATAGCTGAGAGGGTCAAGCATTAGCTAAGTAAGTAAAAAACAATGTGTAAGTTCTGACGTTGCTCATCACATTTCCTCTCAATCTAGAAAATTGTAAAAACTGTCCTTCTGTGACTTGCCTGTAATTTTAGGGAGCACACATACTTATAAAAGTTATTATAATATTAGAGGCCCAGTGCATGAAAATGTGCAGTTGGGGGGGGCTCCTCATTCTGACCTGTGTCCTCTTGCAGTCTGGGAGCCCTTGGGGGATGTCCGACTGACGGCTTAGGCCCGCAGGGAGCGGTCAGCCATCATCAGTCAGACATCCTTAGTGCTGCTGCGGCTCTCCTTCACTGCCGCTGTGCTTGCCAGCCAGGAGCCTGGCTTCTGGCTGAGCAGTGCTCCCCCTGTGGGAGTGTACTGACCACCAGGGAAGCTCCTGCATTGAGCGTCTGCCCCCTGGTGATCAGTGCACATCATAGCGAACAGTTGAGGTGCCTTAGTATATCATTAGCATATTATGCTTTGATTGGTTGAACAGCTGACCAGCCGACCAAACACTTAGCATATTAGGCTTTTATTATATAGGATCTGCATATTGTATCCATCACCTTTACATTTTAACCACATCTCAAACTCTATTCTTTCTACATTTAAAATTTTTTTTTGCAAGCTTCTAGTGTTCTGGTGCTTGATCAAACTTGTACCAAAGCTAAAATCAATATGAACGAACTGTCAGACCCCTCATCTAAAAACAGGGCTGATGTTAGATGTGCTGTGCAATGAAGGGTGGTACATTAGTTAGGGAAAGACACTTACAATTATATAGGAAATATGACTTTGCACCCAGTCTCAGGAAAAAACATCCAAGGAAGTAAAACATTCACCAGGGTCTCCTGGTGATCATCTCCAGCTTCTATCTTTGCTGAACTTTCTAAGATCTCTGCTGTCTCCAAAGAATGTCTTTCTCTTCAAACTTGGCCTTGAGAAATTTCACTTACCCTTTGGGAAAAATCTACTCCTTACCTACAGGGGCTGGAGTAGATCTAGTGGCCTTCCCAAATTTGTTATTCAGTGGAGAGAGGAATACCCAGGAGCTCCAGTGCAGGGTGGCCTCTAGCCGTTCACATCCTGGAGAGCAGTGGTTCTCAACCTTCCTAATGCCGCGACCCTTTAATACAGTTCTTCATGTTGTGGTGACCCCCAACCATAAAATTATTTTCATTGCTACTTCATAACTGTAATTTTGCTACTGTTATGAATCATAATGTAAATATCTGATATGCAGGATGTATTTTCATTGTTACAAATTGAACATAATTAAAGCATAGTGATTAATCACAAAAACAATATGTAATTATATATGTGTTTTCCGATGGTGTTAGGCGACCCCTGTGAAAGGGTCATTCGACCTCCAAAGGGGTCGCGACCCACAGGTTGAGAACCGCTGCTGTAGAGCAATCTCACATGGGGGAATCACCCTCATGGAGCCTTCTTCAGGTCTTCCCACCAGTGTAGTTGTTCATACTTTATTTATCTTCAGTTGCCCAGTAGATATCTGCTGGCTCACCTGGAGATGATAAAGTTCTACCCACAGATAACTTTTGTTTGGCCTGCATAGTGTCCTAAAAATTAGAAAATTTCACCCAAAAATATCTTTTAAATTTTTATTTTAATTTGTTTAGCTTCTTTGAAAAAAATAAGATGTGATTCTAGAAGGCATTTCCAGAAGGCAACAAGTGGCTGAGCCCAGAAATTCAGCTTTGTAGGCAGGCTGAGGGATCTCCTCTGCTACAGACCTGTCACTCCCCTTTGTCTTATATTTTTCTTCCTCCTTTGGGTTTTTGACTTCTGGTTTAAAAGTATAAGAAGGAGGAAAAATATTCCAGATAGGACACCTCTCTCACAGTGGAGTTGGCAGAAGTCGTTCATTTCAGAGCAGTGTTGGGTTCTTTATTCTTACTTTATTCAAATATTCTCACTCTTTCAAATTGTGATTCTTGGGTCTTCCAGGAATAAAAATAAAATGTGTCTTTTATTAAACTATATACTCTCTGTGGCTTTTGTTTAGCTACATAAGACTTGACAGATACTTTGAATTGTCACATATGAAAATTGGATCAAATACCTAATACAAGGCCTCAGCTTCTTTCCATCAGAGAAATGAAAGGATCTCCTTCTGCCAGGGCTGGTGGAGGTTCAGAGGGGATTGTCACATTCTCTATACCTATAACCTCATATAATCACAAAGTTAGAGCTTCTTAGAAGCTGTATAATCTATTTATTTCAATATAACTCTGTACAAAGATCTCCTTTAGAATATGTGATCGTTTCTAGGGATAAAGAACCCTACCATCAAACTTGTCCATTCTGTTTTTGGACATGTCTATAGCATACGTGTAAAGTGTGTCCTTGCTCATAGAATTGTTGCAATAGGACTTCTAATTGTTATTTGGTTCTAGAAAGTTCTTCCTTTTACCAAGCCAATCATCATTTTATAACTTCTTCTCTTTTATAACTTCTTCTCCTAATGATCTCCCATGAAACTTCTCAGTCTCTTCCTCATAAAATCCTTTCAAATATTTGATGACACTGATACTTTCCAAAGTCCTGTCATACGTAGTTTAGACATTACCAGTTATTTCAGTGGTTGATTTTATGAAATGGTTTCCACAATGTCCATCAGTTTAATAAACATATACTTGATATTACATTTTTAAATGTAATTCTTTTTATTTTAGAATGTTGAATGTAATACCTAGAAGTAAGTGAAACAGGCTTTTCTATCTTAATTTCAGCAAAGGTTTCCTAGGCAGAGATTATAACAATAGGTGCCAAAAGGGATGCCAGTTGCATAACTGCAGGGGGCACATTCACATCATGGTCTATGTGAACAGGACGCCCTGGAGTTGTGCATGCTGTGCACAGCCTGTGTGATCCCATATGGACGACCCCGACATATCCTAGAGAGAAGTGCTGGAAACACATGCAGGGTATGCATTAGCCTATCACTCACTACCAGACACAGAGAAGAAGCTGGTGGTAAGGATTTCATTGGAGAGAGAGAGCTAAAAATGTGTTCATTTCTCTGTTCCCACATCTACCTGCTGGGGATGAGAGGGAACAGGATGCTTCCCCCTTATCTTACACTAAATGAAGAGGGCTTTCAGAGCCTGGGGTTTGCCTTTGCATTTGGAGAATGCAGTGACTGATATGTTCCTGAGATATAACTCTATCATGTGGGAACAGTGTTCTAGATATGATCAGATCAATGAACTTGATCTGAACACAGAAGAACTTGTACATGTAAGAATGTAAATCAGTATCACATTGATGCTTTTAGTTGCTATGTCACAAAATTGCCTTATATTGAGTTTCCAAATAACTACCCAGGTATATCTCAGGTGAACTATAATTTGGTCAGGTATCTTAATATTTTATACTAGAGGCCCGGTGCACAGAATTGTGCACTGGTGGGGTTTCTCGGCCTGGCCTGCACCTTCTTGCAATCTGGGACCCCTCGGGTTGATGTCGGACTGCTGGTTTTGACCCGATCCCCACAGGCCAGGCCGAGGGACCCCACCAATGCATGAATCTGTGCATCGGGCCTCTAGTATGCATATAAGATCTTTGGTTAATCTCTTCCCACCCTCCCCCATCCCTCTCTCCCTCTGAGATTCATCAGTCTGTTCCATATTTCCATGCCTGTGCATTGAGCATCTGCCACCTGGTGGTCAGTGCGCATCATAGCTACTGGTTGAATGTTTGAATGGTCAAATGGTTGGACGGTCACTTAGGCTTTTATATATATAGATGGGAAAACAATTATTTTAAGGCTAAATCAGAATCACCTTACTTCAGAGCAGCATCACTAAATGTGGATTTAGACTGCTTTGGTTTATGTCTTGTCTACTTAGTTGGCCAACCCATTAATCTCTCTGAGCCTCAATTTTCTCATTTGTACCATGAAAATAATAATACCTCCCCTATCCCAAATGTGAGAATTTGATGAGAAAATGTGTGTGGGTTGGAAGCACTGGATAAATACTGGTACTTTTCTGTCTCCTTGATGACACCCTCAATTTGTGGTTTGCTCATCCCCAGCCACACTGAAGGGGACACTATAACACAGAAGCTGAGATCCCTTGCTGAGGAGGTGTCATCACTTATAAGCATGTGACTTGAGCAAATGACTTCACTTCCCTGCTTCTCAGCACCTTTCTCTGCAAAAAGAGGAACTAATATTATTTTGTGTATACGATGAACATGGCATTTAAAGCATTTAACACAAAACCTGGCACACAGCATGTATTCAGTAATTTTTTAAAAATTGTCACTACTGCTACTGCAACTATAGTAGAGTTTCTTAATTTGCTTTGATGACAAGGCCTATAACTGTCCTCCAGAAATCTGGACAAAGAGTCTCTTTGAAACATGCTTAACCACTGTGCTTGCTCTGGGAATGACTGAACAGCCTTTCATGTAGTCGGTCTGAAAATGAGTAGCCAGTTTCCAGCAAGAGGGGTAGAGGGAGGAATGGCTACAGAATGCCATTTTGACCAGCTCTCACTCATTTTTACCCACATTTCCTTAAAAAAGCTCTTGCCAATTCCTCTGAGACATATCCTCCTCCACATTCTAGGTGTCCTGACCATGTCCCCGAAAGTGACAAGGTTACTTTGATTCTATCATTTTCATTTCTTCCATCAACTCCTCCCTTTATCAAATTAACTAAAGAGGAATTGTTTCCATCATGGATTCCTATGGATCCATTCCCCTGCCTGTCCCACTACTAATGCCACATTGTTTGTTCATCTTCCCTGATATCATCTGCTTTTCCTGCTGTGCTTCTTTACGCTACTTCTCTGGACTGCAGAGGACAAGTTGCATTGTTTGTCATTTATGTTTCCTGCTGTATTATAATCCCACTACCTCTCTGGACTGTAGGGTCCAAGTTGCAAAGTAGCTAAATTGCAATAAGATGGAAAAAGTAAATTTAGGCTTGTACACTTTTAAAAGAGCTCCTTGTACACTTTTAAAAAATAATTATAAGTCTAATACTTTATAAAAAAGACTATTTTTATTCTGGGATGATAATTAATAATGTCTTCCTATGAGAAAGCAAAATGTACCATAATGAGACGACCATTATAAATTTCTGATAAAAGCAAACAAAAAGAGAAAACATTTTTATTTAGCTTGGGCCACCTTGTCCTCTGAAAATTTATTATTTCTTCTAGACTCGTGGAAATCCTGAGAATATCTTGCACGCCAATATTATTACCTTAATAAGCACTCAGGAGTTGCTGGCTATGGCTTTAACTGGAATTATTAAAATCAAATCATTTCGTGGGAAAGATGCTATTTATATTGAAGAAAATAATGATTTAAAACTCTACTATTTGTTTTCTTTTTCTTTGTGTTTTAATGTTAAGACCTTTTTTTAAATTACTAATTTGTTGGCCCTGACTGGTTTGGCTAAGTGGATAGAGCGTCTGCCTGCGGACTGAAAGGTCCCAGGTTCAATTCCAGTCAAAGGTCCCTTGGTTGCGGGCATATCCCCAGTGGGGGGTGTGCAGGAGGCAGCTGATCGATGTTTCTCTCTCATTGATGTTTCTGACTCTCTATCTCTCTCCCTTCCTCTCTGTAAGAAATCAATAAAATATATTTAAAAAAATAAATTACTAATTTGTTGTAACTAAGTTCTCACTCACTAGGAAGCTGAATTAGCTGTGTTGAGGGAACGGCGCATGGTAGGAAAAGCAAGAGCTCTTTCTGATCAGAAAGATCTGTTTCTTCTACTCACAAGGTGGTTGACCTTCATTAAGCTGGTAAACCTCTTTGAGGGTTGGTTGTATCATCTATAAAAAGATAAATAACACCTACCTTATAAGATTGCAGTGAGAATGAGAATAAAGTGACTGGAACAGCATAGGTAGTTATGAAAGCGTGGTTACATATTATAAGGATGAACAAGTTACCATTTTCTGATGAGGAAACTGCGGGTTGGAGACTGTCAGTAGCTTTCCCTAAGTCACACAGCTATTCCATGGCTGCAGCAATCACTGTCGGCTAGTTTTTCTGTGATAACCAATAACCCTCAGATCTCAATGGCTTTACACATCAAAGGTTTGTTCCTCATTTGAGGCCCTGTCCATCGGGAGTTTGCAGGGGGTCTCTGGTCCATGCTGTCCTCATTTGGGAGGAAAGGCTGAGGTGAGCACCATCATCTGGAACGTTGATGATCGCTGAGGCCAGGGAAAGCAAGGTGGAGAGTCCTGCTCTTAAAAGGTTCTACCCAGAAGGGACACCCATCATTTTTCCATTCATTTCTCATTGGCCAGAACAAATCCTATGGCCATGCCTAACTTCAAGGGAATGGAGATGTGCAAACCTCTCCTATAACCTAAAGAGAAGAATCAGATATTGGTGAATAGTAACACTTTCCACAGTGACAGAATTCCCTTTCAAGCCCAGGTCTCTGATTTGCATATGGGCAGAACAGGGGAGCCAGAGCCTGTCACCTCTCCCTAAACCAGTTCTTCAGCACAAGGCCAGCCTTGTTGGTATATCAGAAGAAAATTCTCACAATTCGAATATCACATATGTGGAACTGCTCAAATGTAAGTGCAAAATCATGATGTCAAGCAAAATGAAGGGGATTTGTGGATTTCCTAGTTTTTGTAATTAAGAATAATTGAAACTAAGTACTTTCCATCTAAGATTTTGCTTCTTTCTTCATCACTTGGTTGCCTTTTAAGTCAGTAGAACTGTATTACTCCTCTTGACTTCTTTCCCCCCGAATGCTAAGTGCTTCTTTCTCCATACCGTAGCACGCTCCAGGGGTTACAGCTTTGCCTTTTCCCCTTTGGCTTACAGCTGACGAAATAACCTCAGTTGCTTTGTGTGACTATGGAACACATTCGAGAGACAAGGCCAAGAAATTCCGTGCTTCTGCTTCTAATGCTGCACAATGTTGGCTCATCAGTGCACTTCTCCTGTATCCCCACCTGACTGACCATTTAACTTAGGAATAAACATTCCTGGGGTGCCAGCCCTGCACAGGTGCAGACAATAAACCCTATAGTCACGAGTCCTCCTCAACCAAAATATGGGATCTGATGTAGCCTTTACTATACAGGGTTACCAAACTTTCCATATTTCAAGGAATCAGCAGATTCTTTTTTTTTCCAGATACATTTGTAGAGCTCATGAGCTCAAGGTTTTGCTGTTTTAATCTGCCGTCCTGTTGATTTATTTTCACTACTTTGACTTTTCCTACAGTTGGCTGGTGGATAATCTCTTCAACTCCCATTTCAGAATAGCCTTTTCCACTTTGTATGTTATTTGATGCTTGGTCCACATTCCCATTCCATGTATCACAATAGGAACATTTCATTAATTCGGAACCTATGATCACTCCACCAATAACAAAACCTTTCTTTAACCTTTGTGCTCTTCGGGAGGAAGTGTCGGTGGCACAATTATTAGTGAAAGCATATTCAAGCTCCTTGAGGGGTGCTATTTCCATAAAACTAATATGTTAATTACCAAAAATTTTTCAGTTAATATCCATTTCTCAAGGACTTTATTGGGTAGCACTTCTTTAATCGAGTTTGAGTTATAATATGAATTTGTAAGTAACAAAGCTTTGTCTTTATTTAAAGATAGATGCTATCTTTCAGAGGGTTTGTTGTTATATGAGGTTCACTATCACTGTCTCCCATACGAACAACCCAGTCTTCTGCTCCAAGCCATGCATCTCCTTCAACCTGAGTTTAAGGAAGTGCCGTGTTTTTGTCAACACGATCAAATCCAAGGGCTCACAGTCCCCTCCCCCATGTCCTTCTAGCTGTAGAGAGGAAGAGAACAAGACGATCCAGTCAGCTGTTTGCGGTGCCAGAATGCTGGAAGCTCAGGGCTGTTCTGTTTTCACAGAAGAGCCGAGTGCAGTGTCACTTAAACCAAATGAAGCTGTAAAACTTTTAGGAACGGTTGCCCTTAAGGGCTCGAGGGTGTGGACCATTCCATTTACTCTGTCAGAAAACAGGTGTGGTAATCAATAAAATCCTGTGCTTCCTATGGCAATCAATAAAATTCCTGTGCTTCCGTTTCTTTTCACCAGCCACACTATTGAGTCGCTGCGCCTGGGGAACATTGGGAGGAAAAGAGTCGGTGAAACCGAGAACATCTTTCCCTGAGATCAGTGGCCTTCCAGTTATTACTGTCTCCACTGGCAGTTATGCTTCCTTACCCCTGCGAAGTGGGAAGGAAGGGAGCAAAGTGTTTAAAAGTGTGGGTTCTGAAATCCTGGAGAATGGGATTTGAATCTCAGCTGTGCTACGTGGTAGCTGGTATTTAACTTATTTGAACCTCAGTTTCTTCATCTGTATAATAGGGATAAAAATGACACCTTACAGTTGTCTATGTGGATTCAGTGAGTGAAGCACTTAGCATAGAGCCTGATACATAGTCAAGTCAAAGAAGAGTCTGATATTAGGCAGAGTGGAGCCTACGTGGAGTTCGTGAGGATTCAGTGAGTGAAGCACTTAGCATAGAGCCTGATACATAGTCAAGTCAAAGAAGAGTCTGATATTAGGCCGAGTGGAGCCTATGTGGAGTTCTGAGTACTCTGAGCATGCTCTGTTCCTCATGGCGACCAGTAGAGTCAGACATGTGTAGCTGCTTAGGAAATGCTGGATCAAGTCAGCAAACCTAGTCTCTCATTCCATGAAGTCATCGTGATGGCTCTGCTTGGTTCCTCTCCCCAGTTTCAATGCCTATGGTTTAGAAAGCATTTTTTGGCTATTGGTGGAAAATCATAGACATGGCCAGCTTGTTAATACATAACAAATGTACTCATATGTAAGTGAGCCAGAGTCGGAGAAATAATTATTTATGACTTTCATACACCTTCTTCACATTGTCTCTTCCAACGGGAGTGTCCAGGAAAATATGGCTTGCATTTTTTATATCATTTATTCAATGAATACTTATTTGATTAAGTGCTTTCTAAATTCGTGGCTACTGGATTGACACTGAAGGAGAAAGCAGAAACTTAGCCTGGAGTTGGAGGAGGTAAGAAATGCATGCAAACTACACAGTATAATATGCCACATGGGAGGCACAGACAATGCAAATTAGCAGAGGTGGTGATCTCACAGCAGGGATTTGACACACCAGACCTCTGTTCAAATCCCCTTTCCTTAATGAAGCCATCTTCTCTTACCTCTTCTCCTTTTTCTTCTCTTCCTTTTTTCTGTTCCAAATCTTAACTTCCATTAATGTTTGGGCTATAGAAACCAGGACAGGGTCTACAGGCACTGGCGGAGCCTACTCTCACCTTGAAATATCTTTTCCCCCCAAGCCCCATCTACCTGGCCACCTCCTACACATCTTTTAAGGCTTCTATTAAGCATTGTCTCCTCTGTGAGTGTTTCCCTGGACAAAGATTTTAGGGTATAAATGGGGAATGTATCCTATCTAATAAAAGAGTAATATGCAAATTAACCATCACTCTGTCTCAAAGATGGTGGTGGCTACGGAGCTGGAGTGAGCAGGAGGCTTGAGTTGCCCTGGCGATGGAGGAAGCCAAGCTTCCCAACTTCCCTGCTGGCCCTGAGCTCCACTCAAGGCTACAAAGTTTCAATTATAGAAGATAAATAAATCCCAGATACCTGCTTGCAGCCTGTGGCGTGGCCAGCCTGAAAACAGCCCTCAGCCCCTCACCCAGGCTGGGCAGGCATCCCAGTGGGGACCCCCACCCTGGAGGAAGTGTGGCCAGCTTGAAAACAGCCCTCATCCCCTCACCAAGGCTGGCCACACCTGCATGGGGTGAGGGTCCCCACTGGGGGGCTTGACCAGCCTGCAAACAGCCATCAGCCCCATACCCAGGCTGGCCAGGCACCCCAGCAGGACCCCCATCCTGATCTGGGACACCCTTCAGGGCAAACCAGCAGGCCCCCACCCATGCACCAGGTCTCTATCCTATATAATAATCCTATATAATAAAAGGGTAATATGCAAATTGACCCTAACAGCAGAACAACTGGGAATGACTGGTCACTATGACACACACTGACCACCAGGGGGAAGACGCTCAATGCAGGAGCTGCCCTTTGGTGGTCAGTGAGCTCTCACATGGGAGGAGCTCTGCTCAGCCACAAGCCAGGCTGATGGCTGCCAGTACAGCAGTGGTGGTGGGAGCC
>NW_005363836.1:4397811-4400642 GCF_000412655.1 Myotis brandtii | reverse complement strand
TCTCCTGCCTCCTCAGCAGTGCTAAGGATGTCTGACTGCAGCTTAGGCCTGCTCCCCGCTGGCAAGTGGACATCCCCTGAGGGCTCCCGGGCTGCCAGAGGGATGTCTGACTGCCAGCTTAGGCCCGATCCCCTCAGGGAGCGGGCTTAAGCCAGCAGGTGGCCATCCCCCGAGGGGTCCCAGACTGCGAGAGGGCACAGGCCGGGCTGAGGGGACCCCCCCCCCAGTGTACAAATTTTTGTGCACCGGGCCTCTAGTTTATCAATAATATAATGATTTGAAAAGAATAAAAACATAAATATTCTTTATTCTGCTTTCAGATTTCTTAGTGGTTATGCCTCCTCAGTAGCCTCTATGTTTCTCTCTTCTCCATGATTGTTAGTCTCTTATTTCTCTTGGTGTAGAATCCCTGGGAGAGAACGGTAAAGAATAATCAGGGTGTCAGACTAGAGGAAATAATAATGTCATTAGTGAGAAGTGATGCTCAGCATCACAAAGAATGGGAACATGGCTGGAAATGGTGGGGGATGGGATAGTATAGGAACATTGGTCAGAAGGTACTTCTGTATTACACCTTATACCTACTTCCATCAGATCACTTATCACTTTACTTTGTCATTCTCTGTCTGCGTCTCTGTATAGATTTCAGAGTAGAGGGCAGACAGGAATTCTGTTCATCTTTGAGACCGCAAGCATAGTAAATACCATTGATCTCCCATGGCCACTAAAGAAGTTCATTGACTCTCCTATTTCAACTGATCTGTCTGCAGATTCTATCCAACTCAGAAATGGGGATATAAGGATCTGGAGAAACCTTGCCTATCCTGATTACTCACAACTCTACATTAGGGATGACCCTTTGAGTTTGCCACTCTGTCCACTATACATGCCCTCTCAGCCTTTCCTATACCTGATCCCATGGTTCACTAAATGGTTCACTGGAATTAAGCTAATTAGGGAGGCTTATTAAAGAAGGCTGGAAAACAATTCAGGTTTGAAGTTAAATCATTGGACATTTGCTCTTCAGCTTCTCAGTGGTACACTTTTGAGTGACACAAGCTAATGTTGGAGGATGTCAGGTATTAGGAAGCTCTGGTAAACTTAACCATCTGCATATTGTGTTCTTCTGAAATGCTTACATTATCTACTTTCTACTGGGGTTTGATGTAGTGTTGATAAAAGAAGGTAGTCCTGGGGTCACAGCAAATCATCATGCATGTCTGTTACAACTGAGGAGAAAGTCCTGATGACTTGACCTTTATGTGTAGGAGAAAGATAAACCTTTATGGGGAAACTTACTTCTCCCATCTATTTATTCATTCCTTCATTCCTTTTTTTGAACACTATGTGAAAGGCACTGTGATAGGTGCTGGGGATAAAAGGGTAAAAGATGTGGTATCTGTTTTCAAAGTCCATGAGGGTAAATTATCTCTCTGATTGCAATGACAACACAGTCCAGGGGTCAGCAAACTATTTCTGTAAAGGGCCAGATGGTAAATATTTTAGATTTTTTTTCTGGCTATCAGGTCACTTATAACCACTCAACTCTGCCACCAAAACAGCCATAGATAATTCATAAACAAATAGGTATGGATGTCTTCCAATAAAAATGTATTTAGGATAGTGAAATGTAAATTTCATGAAATTTGCATGTATCATATAATGTTATTATTTTGATTTTTTCCAACCATTTAAAATTGTAGCAACCCTTCTTAGCTTGTGCACTATACAAAAAGAGGCAGGGGGCTGGGTTTGGCACTTGGGCCATAGATTTCCCAGCCCTGATGGTCACTGGTAGGTTAGATGTGTGTGTGAGTCCTAAGTCCAGCTCTTTTTCAGTCAAAGCAAAGATCCAACCAGCATCATAGGAGTAATCCTTGTCTTTTCTACTGTCCTACCTCTATTAATCCCCTGTCCTCCAAATCCCAACTCCACAGGTCTTTCTACAAAACAGAAATCTTTTTATAAATTGATGATACTACCAAGGACATCTGGGGACTTGTTTTCCTGTGAGAAAATGAAAATGACTCCAATGACTATTTGGTCTCTAAAACAGTTTAATTTAGTATTTTTTTTCCCTTTCCCTATCTCCATACTAGAAATTAACATAAAAATTCCTTCTGGCTAAATTCCCAATACATTTTCACAGTGAGCATTTTCTGAAGTGAAAATTAGTAGCTTTCTTGCAGTTTTCATCAGGGATGTGAAATCATGCAGCTCACAGGGGTGAATAACTCAAACCCCATTTATGAATTAATGCATGCTGCTGAGGGTACCTCGCTGTTTTCCTAGTGACAGGGATTCATTTCTACAGAATCCTGAGCATCTAAAGAGTGTATTTTAATTTGCTTCTTCATTCCACCAGTGAGAGAATACCATTTCTTATTTGCACAAATGAATTAATAAGTAACAACTGGTACCTATATAAGATTATATTATTTACACCATCCTTAGGGGTTGGCAACACTTGGGCAAATTATCATGTCTCTCCCTAGTCCCTCCTCCCTCCATCCCCATTTTTATCCAGGTAAAATCTAGAAACTGAGCATTAAGGACACCCTGAAATGGGAATCAGAGTCTGTGGGGTTAAGCATTTATGGAAGAGGGAGCCCAAGTCCTATTTATGCCTGCACAATGATTAAGTACTTATAGGGCTTCCTTGTTTAAGCTTAAGATGCTACTTTCATATCTCACATCTTCCTTCTTTGACAACCTCTGCCTCTCTCTAGTTCTAGCCAGCTGGTCCCCAAATCAGCCTCAGTCCTCAGTCTCAGAACCTAAGCTATTAGCCAGACCACCCTACCCCTTGTCCCCCCCCCCCCCCACCCCAA
>NW_005363836.1:4396056-4397521 GCF_000412655.1 Myotis brandtii | reverse complement strand
CCCCCCCCCCCCACACACACACACACATTGGGATGGCTCTGGTCTTTTAGGTCAGAAAACTCTGATAGTATGGAAAATGAGAGCGTTTAGTAAGTACTCAATAAAAATGCTTTCATTTTGAAGACATTTAAAATTTTTCCTTCATTTATACTCCAAACATTTATTGAACTGCTATTCGTTTCTGAGAATACAGAAAAACAAAATAGAGGAGCTCATGTTCAAGTAGAAAAGGCAGCCGTAGACCATTCAGTGCAGCACAGGGGGTGAGTATAAAAGTGAGCTATGTCCAGACAGTATGGGGCCCAGAGGTGGGAGTCGTCCAAACACTTGGGCACATCAAAGAAGGTAGTGCTGAAGAATGAATAGAAGTCTGTCAGGTAGTCAAGGGTGGAAGTAGGTTCCCATTAGAGGGATAGCACAAAATTTGTTTTGCGAGAGAGTTTAGGGTGGCAGGGGTGGGGGAAATGGTCACAGTGAAGCTGATGAGAGATGCTGGGGAGACATGATGAAGGGTCTTGAGTGTCGTGCCGAGGACTGGGCTCTGACCTGTGCAGTGGCCCTTTAGGGTGGGTGGGAAAGCAGAAAGACATCAATGAGGTGACAATCTTCACACTTGCAAGAGAGGCTGAGTTAGAATAGAGCTCCATGTGTCCAACCTGTCACCTATACATGAGGAACCTGGGGCCAGAGGCCAAGTCACCCAGCAAAATCCCTGACAAAGCAAGGAGAGGACTAGGAATAGGTCATCTGAATCCAATGCTTTAAAATTCCTCCACACCAAGGCCCTCTCCCTTAAATCTAGGCTTCTTCATCAAAGCCTTGCTTTCTACCTACTGGAATCGAATACAACTACTGATTCCAGCACCATTTATTGAGTAACTGCATCTTCCCTGCCTTCTGAGCATCGGAACAGCCAGCCTCCTGGGAGTGGGAACTCAGCTAGGAGCAAAGATGGGAATTTTACAAGGAGGGAATGACCCGATTACAGCGCCTTGCAGATGCAGAAGCAGCATAAAACCCCAAAGCAGATTGAGAAAGGCTTCTTTCTCTTGAGTTTGCAGTCTAGGGTCTGTTTTACAAGAAGCAATGCGACACACTGTAGCTGCTCCCTGCTCTTCTTAGTGCCCGGAGCCAACGCCCGCCTTCCCTAGGGCCTAGCAGGAAACACACCAGCCTAAGCACACTGCCTGTGTGTGTGTGTGTGTGTGTGTGTGTGTGTGTGTGTGTGTGTTCAGATTACAGGTGCTGGGGAACCCGCGTCCCGCAGCAACAGACCAGGAGCTGGGTGTCCTCTCACTTAGGGGCCCAGAAGAAGGGCTAGCAGCTGAGCCTCCCCGGGCTGGGTTCCAGCACAGCCTTGGCTTCTCCGCAACCTGGGCGCTTGCATTCTCTCCTCCCTTAGCAACCGGGAGGCTGTGGATACCGCCCGCCTGCGGGTGGGGACCCGGGAGGCTGCGGGTGGCTG
>NW_005363836.1:4355205-4395978 GCF_000412655.1 Myotis brandtii | reverse complement strand
GAGCATCGGCCCCACGCAGCCACCCTCCGCACCTGCAGCGGGGTCCAAAAACGACCCTACAAAAATGAGCCATTCTCACCCCGCTGGGTAAGTGACAACTGCGGCTTTTTTTTCTTTTTCTTTTTACAACTGCAGCTTTTCCACGCAGTGGCAGGTGGCGGCTTCAGGCGGCGGCCCCTCCTTCTCCCTCCTGCTGCGGAGGGAAGGGGCGGAGGGGAGAGTGACGGGGGATGGGGCGAGGAGTAAAATAATAGGGATTCTGGGTTGCAGTGAGGATGGCAGAAATCCCAGGCTTCGTGTCTCCTCCCTCCCCTTTCCTAGCTTCGTTCATGTTCATCCCCTTTGAAATGTTCGCTCTGGAAGGATCTGAAAAGTGGATGTGAGAAATGCATCCATTAAGCAGGGACCTTAGCTGCGATCAAGGCGACCCTGTGGTGTGGAACTTATGTGCTTGAATGCAAAAGTAGAGGTCACCAACATACGCATTCGTTGGGAGATCCGGGAGTGAGATAGACACATTCTCACCATGGCATCTTGCAGACACACGAAGTGTGAGTTGGCTTGAAGCTGAGGGTGGTTGCATTGTGAGGAGTGCCTCTCATTTCTGGGGTTTTATCTGCCCTGTCCCCAAAGGAACATAAGGGGCCTTTAATAGCATTTTGACCAGGGGAGGTGGTATGACACAGAAAAGGAAGGAGAAACGGAAGGAGTTGTGTGCCTGTATGTTTACAGTTACAGGACATCTTCCCTTTGGGGAGGGTGACTCCACCGAAGACATATTTAGGCAACTATTCAATCCATTTTAGAAAGTTAGCAAGGTCATTATTGGCTATTGCCCCCCCCCCCCAAAAAAAATAGTCTTGGTCCTTTTAGTGGAAGAGTGAATATCCAATTTCTGAGTTAAGCAATGTCATGCATAATACATAATTTTTTATCATGATGCATCTAGTGAGTAGGTAATATCCCAGTTGATCTTGCAACTAATTTGAAGATGTTTTCCTTTTTAACTGGATTTACTGCACATTTTCAAGAGCAGCAAATTAGCAGAGGACACCATATTTAAGATCATTTGGAGTTTGTAATGTCTAAAATTCCACATTAGTCTTTGTGCTTTGGATTTATAGTCAAACTTAAAGATTTAATTTTTTTAAATGAATTTTCTGACTGTAATGACATAAACAAAAATGTTTGAAAGAACCAAAGGCATACAAGGTGCCCTGTTGGAAGTCAGTTTTAGAACTTTCTGGAAAGTGATGTAGCTATGAATAGACAAAGTTCTTATTTGATCTCAAATTGAATTTCGTTGAGGTGCTTCGAGGCTTTGATGCTGAGCTCCCGTGCAGTTTCAGTTAGCCGTGGACCACATGGGATGTGGATGGCACTATTTTTCTGCATCTGCTGTTTGCAGTATGTCCACATTCGGGAAAATGAATGTGTCAGTCATGGTTGTCTTCCTATGTCTTTCAAGTTTTTAGCTAAGTGAGAATCTGATTAGACCATTTAATCATCTATTTTAAAATGTGGAAAAACTTGTAGCTGCTTATGAAACTGTGCATGATTAAGATTTCAGAAACTGCCCTTGCCGGTTTGGCTCAGTGGATAGAGCGTCGGCCTGTGGACTGAAGGGTCCCAGGTTCGATTCCGGTCAAGGGCATGTACCTTGGTTGTGGGCACATCCCCATTAGGAGGTGTGCAGGAGGCAGCTGATCGATGTTTCTCTCTCATAGGTGTTTCTAACTCTCTATTCCTCTCCCTTCCTCTCTGTAAAAAATCAATAAAATATATTAAAAAAAAAGATTTCAGAAACTGAAGTGAAATTTTTCTGAAGCTCCATTAGTTTCAAGTGCATGGGAGAAGGACAAATCTGTGATCCAGTGAAAGAGTATGCTTCACAGTGCTCTTTGAGAAAGGTATTAAGATGCCAACAATCATTTTGCACTAAAATTGGAAGCTCCTGGAGTGTAGACACCATATCTCATTCATCTTTGTGTCCCCTTTACCTAGGACAAATGTGCTGCATAAAGTAAAGCTCAACAGATGCTTGTTGAATGAATGGCATCATTTGACGGAACATCCGGTCTAGAGGTGGATGTACTCACATGGGAAGACCATATTAGAGCTTAACATTTATCAAGTGCTTACCATGTGCCAGACTCTAGTCTAATGTTTTACGCGAAATACCTCTATTAATCTTCGCATCTATTCCATAAGGCAGGTTCTAGTCACCCTTATTTTTACAGGTAAGGAAAGTGAGGACTGGGAACTTTCTAAAGATCTCACAGGAAGGCAGGTTCAGGGCTGGCACGCAAAGTCACGTAGTCCAGCTTCAGAGCCCATGGGCTTAAACCATCATCTACATTACCTTTCCTGGTCAACAGCTGAAGTTTGTGGGAGCCCTACACATATAGCAATTCTTACCCAGATCAGACTGACATCTTTCAGGTGGTAGCTGCATACAAATATCTAGTCTCTTAATATATGATTAGGAAATGATTTTGTTATAGTGTGTTAAAGTACATATATATTTTGGTTTCGGATCATCAAAAATAAATGAAAATAATAAACATAACAACTCTAAATGTCTTAAAATCCACCCAAGAACAAAATTATTCAAATTGCTAAAGTTTTCCCCTCCATATAAGTAGTGATTATTTTTCTTGCCTGTGCTACCATTTGGAAATAATAAAACTTTCAGTAGCAAGTAAAAGGTTTCATTAAAGCCGAGAAAGCTTTTCCATCATTACTGAAGCAGTTTGTACTTATTACATGTGAAGGATAAAGTGGTAATAAAGTGCAGTTGTACAATAAAACAGAAATTTTAAATCCCTAAAATTCCACCGATCAATAAGTGACGCCCTGATGCTTTCTCTCGGGGCTTCCTTTTGAGTTCCACTGCTTACTTAATTACAGCAGGAGACACTTGACGTACAAATTGCAAAGGGCCTGTGCTGACTTTGTTCAGATAGAGTTTGGAGTCAATAAAAGTAGTCTTAAAAACGTCTGCCACAGATTATCATAAAGACTGAATCTGAGCTGCATTTCAATTTGGGGGAAGTCAAGTAGAAAGCACCATTTCTGGCATTGCCATCTCCAATGAAACTGTCTTAGAGTGGGGAATTTCAGTTGGTAGTCTCTCTGGTTTGCTAAATCTCACCCTAAGTTGCTCTTTGTTTGTAGGTTGTGCACTAGTCCTAGAGATGGAATGGCAATTTTATACCCCTCAGTCATTCATGACAATAAAATGATAATGCTCTCTTGGCTCCTGCAAAGGATCATCTCTGAATCCTTGGATCTTTTAAGTAGAAAGAGTCACATTTGTATGTAATTTGCTTTGTGGAACTGGAAGAATGGGGGATATTATCATTTACAACAAGATAAAGACGCACAAAATGCGTGTTTGGAAAGATTCTGCCAAGACTTGGAAGCACTTTTTTTTTGTTGTTTAAACTTATTAATTCACACTTTTTTAATGTAAGGAAGTGTTTCTGTAGTGACAATATACTGAAGTGTGATATAGAATTAACACATCCTTAGTACTCTCTGATAACTCAGCCCTTCATCAAAAGCAAAGTAAAAACTACTGTAAGTAAAATTGTCCATTATTTTTTTTGTTTTTTAAATATATTTTATTGATTTTTTACAGAGAGGAAGGGAGAGAGACAGAGAGTTAGAAACATCGATGAGTGAGAAACATCGATCAGCTGCCTCCTGCACACCCCCCACTGGGGATGTGCCCGCAACCAAGGCACATGCCCTTGACTGGAATCGAACCTGGGACCCTTCAGTCCGCAGGCCGACGCTCTATCCACCGAGCCAAACCGGCCAGAGCAAAATTGTCCATTTTTAAATAGTAGATATGTATATCCACAAACGAACCCCCCAAAATCACAAATCTGCCATGTTATTTAGTGGGAGCGTCCATTGCACTTTGTCTCTGCTTTCCTCATTAGCGAACAGTGTAATGCTTTGTATGTTTGTAGTCACATTCTAGTTTGTTGCTCATCAACCACTCCCACTACCAAAATACATCACACAGAATTTCAGATTTGAAGTCATTGTGTATTTGATTTCCAATTGGGTAGTCCCTAATTAACCTCCTGTTAATATTAGCAACTTAACTTCTAGAAGTAAATGGTTCTGGTTAAATAAAGTGAATTGAATGTGCTCATTTTTTTACTTCCTCTCTTATTTTGTTAGAGATTCTGCTCTTTTGTTTTTATAGATGGGATGTCTTCTCTTAGTCCTTTGCTTAGCAAACCTGTTCATATAAGTAGGTGGAAATGAAAAGGGATTTGTTATACAATGTCACTCAAATCTTTGAATTCCTTCAGAGTTATATGCCAAAAATCACATAGTGATCTATCATTGAAAATTGTTTTCAAAGATCTTTCAAATGACAACTCAGTTAGGTCTTCCCTTCAGTTATGTTGAAAGCAAAGGATTGGAAACAAAGGATTGCAATCCTACTTGTTGCCCAGTTATGAAAGCCATTTGTTGTATCATCATCTGTATAATACTTCAAGTTGTCCTTTGTTTTGCAGATGTTTTTCTAAGTTTGGTGCACCCTAATAAGACACTACCAGATGGTGAGATATGTACCTTTCTGTTGTAAAAACAGAAAGATAAAAGGGAAGGATGAATTATTATGATTGGAAGTGCATTTTTCAGGTAGATCAGCTTTAGGAAATTTGAGGCTCTAAACTTGATTCCCTTAAAACTATCCTTGCCTGGGATCCCCTAGGAAAGTCTTTGGGTATCCCCAGAAGTGTGCATATCCCAATTAGCAAATGTCCGATTTAGAGAACAGGTGTTGTCAGATGCAGTCTCCTGTAGCATTCTTTCTTTCTCCTAGTCTTTCCCCCCCAGCCCCCCATTGAGGCATTTAATTTGGACATATGCATCACATCCTTAGAAAAAGAATCCCAGGATTTTCCCTCCTGTATGTTCTTGTCTTGCTTCTTCATGGTCCATAATGCTTGCTGTGGTTGTCAAGGCATTGCTAACTGGGAAGAGAAGTGGAAACTTCTCCAACTTACTTTAGTTATTAATAATTACATAATTTTTTCAGAGTGTGAGAAAATAAAACTTCTCTGACTCAATTTTCAATTAAAAAATCAGCCTCAAATAATTGACCTGGGGTTTATGTATTCTTGAGACTTTATGCTTCCAGAGATATAATTTCCATTGACAACTTCAGATTCTGTAAGATAATACTGCCATAATATTTTAAATGTTAGTTACTAATTTTGGTATAGACCCAGAGAAGTTGTATGCAGATTGTATTATTGGATCTTTTCTTCAAATGGCTTACTCTCTTTTCCATACAGTTAATTGTAAATGGTATGTACTTTGTAATAATTTTATTATGTCCATAAGTTTAAAATAAGATCAAATTAAGTGAAGGTAAAATTTGTAAAAAAGAAAAAAATCTAGGATTCAACATTCATAATGGTTTGCAAATATTTTTTCACCTTTCCCTAAACTTGAAATCCCAAATGATATGTGTATGATTTATATTTAAAAAGGAAAAAGGATAAAGAGGACAATTAATTAAATCATGTTCAAAGTAAAACCCTTGGCACTACAAATAAAAATAGTGAGTGGATATATATTTATGCTTTTAATTAAACTATTTAAGATGGATGTATTTATATACATTTACTTCATTAACTTAATTTTTTGTTTAAATGATCAACTACTAGTCCTGATTGCTTTGGAGAAGACTTGTACAATGCCCTCAAAAGAGAATTAATTATTTTAGTGTGTAGATACTACATTGTGATTTTTGTTTAGTTCCTTGCTTTGGCCAGTCTCCATGATTTTCAAACTTAAGCATGCAAAGAATTACTGAGTAGAGTAGTATAAACAAATCCATGTGTATTGTACTTTTTTGAGTTAAATTAATGACGTTTAAGGATATTTTTGCCTACATAGTATGTTTGCATCTTGTACTGATTTAAAAAGTCAACCCAGATGTAAGCTAGGACTCCATTATACCTCTGGTCTTCAGCTGAGCAGAAGCTACTTGGTTCTTTCACTCGCCAGAAGCTCTAGATCACTCTCTTCTTGCAAATGTCCCAATTAGGGAACGTATCCTTCATGGACAACAGCATTATTGCATTTTGTTTTATCAGAAAATATATCTGGGTTTAAGTAAATCACCTGAGAGCTTGTCTTTCTGGATTAGTGTTTTTCTGGAGAAAAGAGAAAAAGAGGTGACAAGTTCAATAGATGCATCTTAAAAATCATGCTTTACTGAAACTCTGTCTCAGGTATTAGGATTAAAAGTCTATTGAGAATTGTTGTCAAGTCATTGTTTTTATAGTGAAATATAAGAACATACAAAAACCACACAAACATACAGGAATGATACTTTAAAAGTGAAAAACATTTTAAAATGTAGATGTAGGACTCTGGTTTCCTTAACAGCTTCTTGTTTTCTTGCAGGTCTCCTCTCACTCCCACTCTTATTTCCCTATCCCTTTCGTATGGTTAACTCTAGTCTATGGGTAGATTATTGTGAGTTGCATTTTTTTTTCTTCTTCCCCATGCTCTGGGGACTTTCATTGGAGAGCTTCGTTAACCTCTCTTCATCCATCCCAGCTTTCTACACGAATGTGGTAAGATCCTGAGGGTATCTGCTCCCCTTTTAGGATGGGTCAGCAATGATCCTTTTCTGTTTGATAGATCAGATCATTCAGAATCAAAGTGTAGCAGCTTGGGTTTCTTTGTACTCAGCAAACATGTACTTTTTTTCTTCTGTCTAAGTCCACGTTACATACTTAAATTGGTCATATTTCTGGTTAGGCCTGTGTTATGGGCTGAATTTTGCCCCCCACCTCAGTTCAAATATCAAAGCCCTAACTCCCAGTACCTCTATCTGACTGTATTTGGAGGTCTTTAATGAGGTACTTAAGGTTAAATGAGGTCGGTGGGTAGGGCCCTTAAAAAAAAAGAGGAGATTAGGACACACATACACGCAGAGAGAAGACCACTGTGTTGATGCATGGAGAAGACAGCCATCTGTGAGCCAAAGAGAGATGCCTGGAACAGATCCTTCCCTCATGGCCCCAGAAGAAACTCATCCTGCTGACACCTTGATTTTGGATTCATAGCCTCCCGGAATTGTGAGAGAATAAATTTCTGTTGTTTAAGCTACCCAGTCTGTGATACTTTGTAAGGGCAGACCTAGCACATTAATACAACTATTTGCAACCACTGATGCTCTTTATTACTTGGTCCTGCAAAAGCTGAAGATGGTCTTTATGGGAAATGCAGAGTCATTGAGAATACATGATTTGAGAATATGAGGTCATGGGGGGTGGAGATTGGAAGCCAAAAGTTCAAAAGGAAGATAAAAATAAGAGCAAATAGAAGATATGATTAAAGGATTAGTGAGGAGAAATAATTAAGACAATACATCAATGATCTCTACTGGTAAGTATTGAGCTTTTCTTTTGTTAAGTCTGATTAGTAATCAAATTACTCCCCACCTCTCAGTGGGTGACACTAGTTTCGATAGAAAATTGAACATTTTAAGCTGGTGATCCATTTTTCAGTGACTCTTATTATTTTCTTATAATAGTAATAAACATATAAATTAATGAGAATTCTTAGGGCAAAATATTGAAGCCAGGGAAGGAACAGCAGGGAACTAAACAGGCAATATAAATTGCACATAGTAGTTATGAAACAGCATTAAAAACTAAGGATTTTCAGTTGAATTGAATCACTGTTTTATAGTAGCAGTTAATTTGGTATTCTCTCTATACACAATATTGTAATATTTTATATTTGTGAATATTATGTGGCTCTCATATTGAGAAGTTGTTTCTCTTGATGTCTTGCTTCAAGATATTTACAATAATATTATTTCTGCTGTGTAGATTCAAATAAAAATAAGCTGCTTTAAATTAGAATAATAAACTTAGAAGGGATCTGAAACCTCTGGTACTAAGGATACAAGTGGTTTTCTATTTTCCTCCTTGCACTTATCTGTATTTTGAAAAATTTCTATTTTGAGCAGGAAAATACAAGGAGGAAAATAAAATTGTTTGAAATCCTACCATCCATAAATAATCATAGTTAGTATTTTTGTATTTTCTTTCTTCTCCATTTTCCTCTGGATTATTCCTATTCTTAAAGCTATGCTAATGAAGCAACATTGTTTGAAAAGGTGTTTCTAAGATGCATTGTTTTGAAGTTACACCAAAAGATATCATATAGACACGCCCCCTCCCATTCCAGTCATCTTTATCTTTCCCTTATAAACTACAAAACCTTTGAGGGTGGAGACAACTCTCTACATACTTTGCTCCTTCATGTAGCTCCAGAACAATGACCTGAACTTAGCTCAACAATCGCTGACATATGTCTCCTATCTTAGTGATCATTTATGACAAGTTCCAAGAGTACATTTTTTGCTCATTCATTCAATTAATATCTACCGAGTGCCTATTATGTGCTAGTCACCAAGCTTCCAGTTCATTTGAGTTCTTGAAACAAAACACGAGTAGGGAGTTTTTTAAATAAATTTTTCAAAGTCACTGACCTTCATTGAGTTTTGCGGTTTGGGGGCAGCAGGATGATTATGTCAATTAGGAATATGTTCAACTGCAAGTAAAAGAAACCCAAACAAATAGTGGCATAAACCATAATAGCATTTATTATTTATTTCACAAGTCGTGTGGAAGTGGGTGATTCTATTTTTTTCTCATATTTCACCGCAATTCATAAGGATTTACATAGGTTATAACTGTTACTCTTCGTTCCTACATTTTCCCCCTCTAAAACTTGAGACTTAGAGCTTTGACCCAGGCTGGAATCTTCCAGAACAGGAAGTGGGTCAGGCTGACCTCAGGCTGCAGACTGTGAGGAGGGGTTTTGAGGTTCCAGTCCTTGGTGAGGAGATGGGCTCAGAGAAATAAAAAAGAAAGAAAGAAAGGAAGAAAGAAAGAAAGAAAGAAAAAAAGAAAGAAAGAAAGAAAGAAAGAAAGAAGAAAGAAAGAAAGAAAGAAAGAAAGAAAGAAAGAAAGAAAGAAAGAAAGAAAGAAAGAAAGAAAGAAAGAGCCAAATGCAAGAGCATGGAGCAGGAACCAAATCCCAAAGCCCTATGTCAGGGTGCAGGGGGGCTCAAGCAAGGACGCTGGGAGACAGAGCCAAGGGAATTTAGAAACTGTAGTGGGGAGTGCGGAGAGGCAGCATTTCACAGGAGACGTGATGAAGGGCTTGAAGTGTCTGAAGGATTGGAACTGTCTGCAATTTTCTCTTCTTTCTTTTTTTTCTTTTTCTAAATGAAATGGAATGAAATTCCAAAAGAAAAAAATCAATGTTCCATTAAAAAATTATGAGATAAGCATGCTATAGTGGGAAGCGTAATATTTTTGGAGTCAGAAAGACTTAGATTTGAATCTCAGTTTTGCCCCAGGTGAACTGAGGAGAGTTAATTTCTCTGTGCCTCACTTCACTCTTTCAAAAAATGGAGGGTAAAAAACACCTTTCATGTAGAAACATTGGCACTTACTAGAGAATTGCTGAATGGCAACCATTGTATATTTATTTTTATGTTGGTGCAGAGGACATGTTGCTTAATTTTTCCCCCTAGTTTTATTTTTCTAGCTTTCTTGAGATATGACTGACAAATAACACTGTGTAAGTTTAAGGTGTACAATGTGACACTTTTATATACGGTTATATTATGAAATGATTATTACAATAAAGTTACTTAACATATCTTTAAATCTTTAGGATTCATCTTTTAAAGTACATCAGCCAAAAACACATAAAATAAACAGCTCAAAATAAACAGAGATATCCTAAAATAATTGGGAGGGAAGATGAGGAAATTAGCTTTCAGGCCATAAATCACTTTCTTGTTCAATTAAACAAATTCATTTTAAATGGTAACCTGTTCTTAAATTCGTGTATTTTTACAAAGAAAATTAACACTGACCCACCTCTGCATAATCCAAGAATGAGGTTGCCCTTTTAAGAACCCATAATCTGGATAATTGAGAATTCCAAGAAACATGAATGTTTGTACTTCTCTAACATATTTATTCTTCTTATCTAATCTGATAATTTGGGACAGACTCAGGAAGCTGCATCATTACTTTGACACTGACGAATGGCAGAAGGACTGGTGAAAATATGATGGGGCCTTTCTTTTAATGATTGATCATTTAAAACTTAGTCAACCTCTTTAACCTTTCACCAGATGTCCTTACTACTGTAAACCTCACTATGCACATAAAAATTACATTTTAGAGAACTGAGAAGATATCTAAAGAGGTTAATTTGTTACCCTTCCTCACCGAACACACCTGGTATTTTATTGTTGTGATCTTCTTTGGTGGCTGTTTCTTTTTGCTGTTTTGTTTGTGTTTTGTTTTGTTTGTGTTTGTGTAGTGCAAGTTGGCTGGTCTGGGAAGGACTTGCTTCCCGTGTGCAGATAGCGGCCTGTAGATTATCCAGCTGTCAGCATCTTCAGGGCCTGCCTTCGCTCCAGAGTACCACCTGGTCCAAGGTCACATCCTTCCTGGGCAGCCCTCAGAGGTGACTGAGCATGGAGGGATATAGACAGAGGCTTGGCCACTTCAGCTTGGCCAAGGCTGTGCTTCGTTTATTGTGCATCTTGACTTCTCCCTCTGCGCAATCCTGCTTCCACTTTCTTCCTTTCACAAATATTGGCCCCTAATAAACATCTTGCACCTCAACTGAATTTCAGTATGTGTGCTGAACAATTCAGACATTTGCTTTCCTGAGAGTAGGTGAGTATGGAAAAGCAAGAGAAGGAGGTGGGGGAAGGAGGAGGAAGAATCTGACAACACTAAGGATTACTATGTAGAGAAGAATTGTCAGTTAGGAGTGAGATAAGACACAGGGAAGGAAGGTTGGTGTATGCAAGGCAACCTTCACCTACTTATTAATTTTGCTTAAATCAGTTCTTGATATGGGAATACATAGAATAACATGGAAGTTTTTCAGACCTTCTCTAAAAGACAGCACTTTTCTAATTTGTGAACTCACAATGGATATTGACAGCTAGAAAGGCATTTGAAGATTAAAAAAAAAACACCACACAATATTTATTTACTTTTAACATTAAAAAATACATTCCAGACATTGTTCTGTGTAACTAGAATACTAGGCCTTAGTGAATAGGACCAAGTTAACACCCTCATGGAATTTAAAATATTTAGATAAGGGTACTTAAGGAACCTGTCTTTCTGACTTAAAAACATAGTGGTCAGATTTTCATGAGCTTCTTCCTAAGAGGATAATGAGTAACCACTCTTTGAGGAATAAATAGGGAGAAATAGATTTTAAGTGTTGTCTCTTTCAAGGAAGGCTTTCTGCCAATGGGGAAAGTTAAATATGGAAAGAAATTACTCATGGTAGAAGCCTTTAAAAAGTAGTTACTGTTACCTGCATAGAATTATTTCAGTTTGGGTTTAAATTGATGATTGGAGCGGAGGTGTATACTCAATGATAACTTCCTAAAATTCATTGAGCATTTACTGTGTGCTATGTAAATTATTGAGTGCTTTATACATATTGACTCATTTAATGTTCTAAATAACTTTCTAAAGTAACACTGTGACTATTTCCATTTTCAGAGGAAGATGTAAAGCACATCCAAGTTAAGCACCTTGCCCCTGGTTGCTAATCTACTTCACAATCCAGTTAAGATTCAAACTCAGGATACTGGACTTGAGAGGTCAAACTCCTAACTACCATACTCTGCCATCTCCAGACACAGCAGGAGGATATAGGTGTCAAAAAGAGAGAACATATAATTCATCTCATTTCCTCGCTTAAAACCCTCCATTGTTGTCATAAAACCATACAATTCTAGGACCTTTGGGCATACAATACTACAGGTCACCCCTTTGCTCTTTAAACAATTTCCTTTTATTGAGTGAAAATACCATCCCCATAGTTTCATTGTGATGGTCCTGCCTTCTTAGCACCTTTCACATGGTAACCACCCACTTCTCTGACTCCCTACATGTCTTTCCTTCTCCAGGCTGACCTCTGCAGGACATTTAACTGTACTTCATAGGACACAATTCAGCTAGTAGTTAAAGCAGAACAGTCCCTGATTTAAATCCTGGATCTCTCTTGAACTAGTTGTGAGCTATACCTCAGTTTACTCATCTATGACAAGGGAGGATAATAGTACCTTGCAGGTTTGTTTTGAGAATTAAAAAATACAGTGAATGTCATATAAGTGTGTACTGTGTGTCCTACAGAAATTTAAGTGATCAGTAAATGCTACAGATGAAAACGATTGATTTCCAGAACTTTTCCTTTTGTCACCTTTGCTCCAAATAGCCTTCTTACCTTTCTTAATTTGGATGCTACTTTTCTATTAATGCACATTTTTAAGTGGCCATAGTTTTTATTTTCCGTTCAAAGATGTAAGATTCTCAAGTGTCCAAAGAAGAGCATATTATAGGAAATGGCCCATCTTAGTGCGCAGGAGCCCACTGACTCCCACGCACTGCTTTCCTATGGACGCATCTGTGAACAGTGCAAAACCATCTTGCCAGCAGTCAGCACCGTCGGAGATTAGTTTTGTTTTGACTGGTCACTTCAAACCATCATATTAAGGCTATAAATAAAATAATATTATGGTTCTCATCTGGCTGCATCATTAGAATAGATGAAATTGTAAATCAATATTTAGCATAATTGCTGAGATCTGGCTGGTTTGGATGCAAATAAAAAAGAATGAAGAATGGAATATAAAATCATTTATATGATATCAGTTCAGTCACCCTTCATAAAGTGGCAGGCAGCAGAGACTCATGGTCTAATTTTCGGTGGCAGAGTTTTCTTATAAAGGGTTGGTAAATAATTGACCCTTGTGTCAATTGCTCTTCTGTATTGGTCTTTCTGCAAGTTTCCACAAAAGGCTGTGTTTTTTTTCTGCCTCCATGGAAACTTTTTCTTCTAATGAAACTTTGGAGTACACTGTAAAGGCACTTATGTGACAAAAACAAAACTAACATTGTCAGCATGCTCATCCACACTGAGCATTCTGCATTTTAAAAAGGACAAAATATTTAAAGCATGCTTTGAAATTTCTTTTGTTGTAGACTGTTTTCAGTTATTTCCTGAAGCAGAAGAAAGGATGTGATCCTTACACATGGATTTTTTTTTTAAGGATATGTGTCAAGGAATTGGACTAATATATGTTGTTTCCATTAATTGATTTATTCATTAATTCACAAATATCGGCTGAGTGTTTGCTGTAGGCATGGCTCCATACTGTACCTTTCGGGAGGGACACAGGAAGAAGTCTTATATGAAATTAAAGGGAGTGATTAAACATGGAGGAAAGAAACTCTGGTGGAAGATAGTGAGACAAGGACCCTCAGAAAGGGCTGGGTAGAGTTCTGTGGGAATTACTATAGCATTGTTTTTGAGGTCTTTGATCTGAGTTTACTGATGAAACTCAGTTTCCTGAATATAAAATGAGGGAGTTGGCTAGATCTTATGTGGTCATTTCCACATAATTTCTATAACCCAGTGATGCAGTAGCTCCAAGAAAATACACCTCCATACCAGTAAACTTAGATCAGTCACTTCAGGAAGTAGTCACAACATTGTAGGTCATGGTGATCATTGTAAGGGGCAGAAGATGGAAGTCTTCAGCATTATCCATCCGTAAGGGGTGGAATTAGAATCTGACCTCAAGACTTCTGAATTCAAATCCCATCTTTTTTATTTCATCAAATTTACTTTGGGAAGGACATCTTTGATATAGATTTCTTTGCCTTTAATTGCAGGGAAATCGTACCTCTTAAGAATGAAAGTATCTGGTCACATATTTCCTAAATTTTGTTTCTCATCAATAATAGACAGGCAGTTTTAGAGATAGAAAGCTGAGAAGCTTAATTTTTCTGTGCAGTTTCCAGATATTTTATTTGGGGAATTTATTTCAATTTAGATTTTATTAACTTCCTATCTTAGAATCTTGCTGAGATTCAAAATCTTAGGCGTGGTTGAGTGGCTTGAGTGTGATGAGTTCCTTCTGAGAGCCGTAATTCAGTGGATACTTGCAAATCTTTTCTGATGGACAATGAGAGAGGCCTTTGGGTTGAGGGATGGAGCTCCATTCCTTGTGAACTGCAACATAAAGGCAATCAAGCCACAGTAGCCTGTGATTTGTTTAACTTGCTTTCCCAATACAAGCACCTGTGGCAGAAACATTTTACCTGACTGCCGTCGCTAAAAGCCTGCCGTGGTAGTGGAGGACTGATGTGAGCCCTTCTTGAACACGGTCACAGTCTCTACAAATCACAGATTTAGTGACCTCTGAAATGCAAAGCACCTCTCGATTAGGTTTTTCATTTTTAGTAATAAAATTGTGCTCATTCATCTAAGTCTCACTTGATTCTGTTAAATATAAAATGGTGTAATCAGTTTTTCCAGATTGGTAGGTGAGTTGAAATTTTCCATTTGTGGCGATGTAAAGAGATATCTTGCATAAAATCTTTTGATTGAAATGCCACTGAGAAATGTCAATGTATCTGCCAGAGTCCTTGTGTTCTATTTGTTAGGGATAGGAAATGGTTGAAAGTGTATATAAGCCCCTTTGGTCAAATATTGTATCCAAAAAATTAATTTCTGGATTAAAAGTATGTAAAGCATACTTCTGTATGTTTACTCATGTAATGAATCATCTTATTTTTTCCCCCTGAGATATATCTTGACACATACTTTTTATTTTATTTTTATTTTTTAAAATATATTTTATTGATTTTTTTACAGAAAGGAAGGGAGAGGGATAGAAAGTTAGAAACATTGATGAGAAAGAAACATCAATTCAGCTGCCTCCTGCACACTCCCTACTTGGGATTCAGCTGCCTCCTGCACATTCCCTACTTGGGATGTGCCCGCAATCAAGGTATATGTCCTTGACCAGAATCGAACTTGGGACCCTTCAGTCCGCAGGCCAAAGCTCTATCCACTGAGCAAAACCACCTAGGGCTTGACACATACTTTTTAAATTTAGTCAGTAGTGTGCTGGTAAACTAGCTTTTCAGAAAGAAAAAAGAGCCCTGACTTGTAATGTTTGCCAATTTCTAAGGTGTAAATACTCCCATGATGGCCAATTTTAAGCTAACAATGGCTTACAAAATTCCTGAAAATTTTAACTATTATCTTATAGGAGCCAATATGAGCCAGTTCCAAAACACCACTGTTAGTGCTTTTTAAATATACTTTTTGTATGCTTTCTAATTGTTTTATGCATAAAATCTTTCTCTCTAATCTTATTTTCAGGTTCTTAATAGTATGGACCCTGCCATATTCTTATATATGCCTTTTTTCTTCCCCAGACATATCTATATACATGCAGTAGCAAGCATGCATGCTAACCTATTTCATCAGTACTAAGATGATTGTTTTCACATTTTAACATTATTGAACTAATTTGCAGCTTACCATCAATGGCATGCCACAGTGTAATTGGCAAAATGTTTTCTTGCTTAGTGTTTCATATAATATGAGAATTTAATGAAATATGTTAAATGCTGAATAAATGATATTTCACATGAATATAACTACATACTAAGGACTAATATGTCCTTTTGCATATTAGATAAAGTAAGTTACCTCTGTGCTCTTATCCTTGTGAGAAAAAATAAAGTGCTCCTAGACTACCTCTTGTTCATTTGTTTTAGAGCTCACATTTGGCACATCGAGATTAGATCAGCAGGGTGGGTAGGCTCCAACTTGCTTTGTACATCTTGGTGTGGTTCTAAAACTGTCTTTCTCTGTCCGAGAAGTGTCTTTTTGGAAAGTGGGGGTCACCGGCATGACTGATCACTAGACAATGTGTGTGACAGCCAACTAACCACCACATTCAGTGCCCAGTGTTTCTGCTCCCTCCCATCTGGCATATAAGAAAAATCCATGGTAGACAGAATAATGACCCCTGAAGCATGCCCCTGCTGTAATCCTCAGAACAGGCAACTAGGTGACTTTACGTAGCAGGGGGAATTAGGATTGCAGATGGAAATTAACCTGGCTAATCAGCTGACCTTAAAATAAGATTGTCCTGGGTCAGTCTGGATGGACCCAAGGGAAGTAATCATAGTGGCCCCTCAATGAGGAAAAGGGAAGCAGAAGAGCCAGACCTGGAGAGATGGCACTGTGAGAAATGTGACCTGCCATCAAGGGCATTAGCAATGGAAGGGGCCGGGAGCCAAGGGATCACACAGCCTCTGGAATGTGGGAAAGGAAAGAGAAACAATTCTTCCTTAGAACCTCCAGAGGGAATGCAGCCCAGCCGACACCTGGGTTTCCGCCCAGTGAGACCCATTTGGACTTTTTGTCCTCCAGAACTATGGGGTAATAATGTGATCCTTTTGTACAGTAGCAATGGGAACTACACAAACTTCATTAATTTAAACGGCCTAAGTCACAATTTGAGCTAATAAAACTGGTTATATCAAAATGATTTTTATATTCTCCCTGAACAAGTTTGTTAAGGAAACCTGAAGTGTAAAACAGATTGTAGAAATATATACATACTAGAGGCCCGGTGCACAAAAATTTGTGCACTGGCAGGGGAGGGGAGATGGGGGGGTGTCCTTCAGCCCCACTTGTGCCCTCTCACAGTCTGGGACCTCTCGGGAGATAACCACCTGCTGGTTTAGGCCCTCTCCTCGGGTGGCAGATGGCAGGCCTGATCCCTCGGTGCCTGCCCCGCTTCCCCGGGTTGTGCACACAGCAGGGCCGATCTGGGGGTTAGGGCGTCGCCCCGGGTCGGGTCACACATGGACACCCACCGCCCCAGGTCACAGATAGTAGGCCCAGATGGCAGCAGGGCAGGTGGGATGGCGCTGTCCTGCCCTGCCTGCAGTATGCAAATTAGCCGCCATCTTTGTTGGCAGTTAATTTGCATATCATGCTGATTAGCCAATGGGAGGCGTAGCGAAGGTACAGTTAATTACCATGTTTGTCTATTATTATATAGGATAATATATTTAAGAATAAGAAGATTTAAAGATATCAGCACATTGATTTTATGTTAATATTATAGCTATTTATAAATGGAAGTTATTTATTTGTTAATTTTTGTCTATAAGAAACTTCATTTAAAATTTTTCTATCTCTTTACTAGGTAGAATAATATTTCTTCATGAATATTTCATGATTCATATTTTTCCATCATTATGAATTTCTTATATATTTTGTATATTAACTCCTCATCAAATATATGGTTTGCAAAGGGACTTCTGAAGGTGATTCTAGTGATGGCTCAGGAGCAAAGGGAGTGGAGAAAAAGCGTCCTCTTCATAGAGAATGCATAAATAACCACTTGCAGGGTGTTTTGTGGCAAGTAGAACCATTGAGGTGGATGGAGGGTAGGTCATTTGCTCCCATTGCAGTTGCAGCAAATGGTGGAGACAGGATTGAACTTGTGGACGAAAGGGGCCACATGCTAACTTGACAAGCTCAGGGAAGGCCTGCATGGCGGTCTTGCAAACTCAGAGACCTAAAGTAACTGATAGATTCTCCCTTCCCCCAACTGGTGGGCAGACTATGACGTAACCTGCAGCCCAGAAATACCTGAGTGACTAACCCATGTACCTTATATGGAATATTCATTGGACCACCAATCCACACCTGCCAAATACCTTAAGCCCTTGTTCCTATATGGACTATACAGTAAACCACCAATCAGTGTGTGCCGAGTACACTAAGCCCCCACCCCTTCCCATTCCACCCCTCAAAAGGTGTGTCCGCCTCTGCACGTGCTGCTGTTCTCCCCTTGCGAGACAGCCTAGCAGGTGCTTCTCCTCTAATAAAGCCTGTAGTCCTGGTTTTCGGCCTCTGTCTGATCTTTCAGTAACCACAAAGGATGGTCTGAAATTAAACTTTAACTAGCAGTTATGCCCTTGCGAGACAGCCTAGCAGGTGCTTCTCCTCTAATAAAGCCTGTAGTCCTGGTTTTCGGCCTCTGTCTGATCTTTCAGTAACCACAAAGGATGGTCTGAAATTAAACTTTAACTAAAAGCAGTTATGGTGGGCAGTTACTTCCTAGGCCAGTATCTTCACTGACAAGGTCAACCTTTACCTTAACTGAGCCTATGTGTCTTTTTTGCATCTATAATAACATACCCTTGAAATGTCTGGGTAACTTGTAACTTCCCTTTCTTTTTCTGGACCCCTTGGGGCACAACCTAATGTGTCTGGGCTCCAGGACAGATACCACAAATTCCTCCATTGTTATGTTAATTGTTCTTACACCCACCTAAGTATGTGTCTATCATTTTACTTTTTATCCAATCCCAGGGGTTTCCCTGATTTGCTTTCTCCCGCCTCTCTAGTCTATCACCAATGGATTTCATGTAACACACCTATTTCCCTTGATGGCAATGTATAAATACAGATGTAACCTGCCATTCTCCAGAGCATTATCTCAATTCATTGAGGTTCTGCTTCCTGGCATATGTCAACACTTTGGCTCAAATAAACTCACAAAAATTCTTTACAGGTTTCAGTGGTTTTTTACGTTAACAAACTGGAGCTGGAGTCTGAACCACTGCAGGCCTCGCCCTCCACAAGGGTAGACAGTGTGGGGCCAGGCAGTGCTGGGAGAGAAGGCCGCACAATTCCTCTATTAGTGTGCCCACGACACCTTAACCCTAGGTTTTCCTAGGATGGACTTAACATTAGGCAATAATCTTGTTTTGGAGCTTTTCCATTTTAGGAAGGTAGAAGATATGTAATAGGTATTCACATTGCAGGGACCTAGAAGAAAACAAGTAAGAGTTTGTGTGCGAAAGTGGTTTGTGATGTGCAGAGTGGGATGGGGACTGATATAGGGACACTCAGACACTCAGTAACCATTTATGAATGAATTGGCCTATAACACAAGAAGAAATCAAGTGCACACACACTCTCTCTGTCTGCACATGCACACCTCCCCACTGGACTGGGGCTCTTTAGTGAAGGATCTGTGCCATCTCGCAGTCCTAGTGCCTCATCGCATGCTGTGAAAACGGCACACAAGAAACGTTTGTGATGAGTAATATTGCAGTGCCTCCCCTAGTCACTGGGGTTTTTATGGGATAGATGCTCTCTCTGTGCGGGCAGATGGAGGGTCTGATAGAAATCGCGACTTCATTACTTCAGAGCCCCATTTAGATATTCAACATGGTGGGGGGCAGGGTTTTCAGGACTGAGTATTGAGAGGCTGCAGCTGGGAAGGCAGCACCCCCAGTGACTCAGCAGCCACAACTCTAACCCTCAGGCGCCACAGGGTGTGGGTGTGCATTTGTTTCCCGGAGGACTTTTCTCCAGGCATTGTGCCAGAAAGTGGATTATTCTCCACCCAGCGAATGGGGGTTGGGGTGGGGGGGGTGGGGAGGTGGTGAGTAAATAATCTTGTCCATCCCGTTGACCAGTTAGATTAGTCTGGCCAGTACGCTGTAGGACTCGTTGTGAATAGCATGGCCTTTGAGTAACCAGCACAGTCCTTGATCCTATGGAGGGGAGCAAGAGAGGATGGCAGGACTGAGGCAATGTGACCAAGAAGTCCAGCTTTGACAACAGATTTGAAAGTGACTTACAGAGGAAGTGGAGAGTCCAAGGAGCAGCACAATCACCAAACCTAGGGCAAGGTACTTCAGTGGGCCACCGAGGCAAGAAAGCAAAGAAAAGAGTGGAGTTTGGGAGGAAGACAAATGGTGGCAGTGAATGCAGAGGACAAAGGCGGAAGCAGCTCTAAGTTTGTGACTGGGTCAGTGAAGCTCTTGTAACTGAATAAAAGCAAGGGAGGCTTCAAGCCCGTACCCAGCCACACGAAGTGGAGCAACTGGAAAGGGTCAGACAGACCACGGTACTGTGAAGTACTACCATCTCCTCTGAAGGAGGTTTGATGGTCAGGACATGCATGATGTTAACATGGACACGGTGGAAATGTTTGTATGGACTACTGTCCTAGTCTGTCCCGGCTGCTAAGACAGAATACCATAGACTGCGTGGCTTAAACAACCTGTTTCTCACAGTTCTAGCAGCTGGCAAATTCAAGGTTAAGGTGCCATAAGACTCAGTGTCTGGTGAGGACCCCCTACCTGGTTCATAGATAGCCCTTTTCTTGATGGCCATTTCTCATGGTGGAAAGAACAAGGGGGTTCTATAGGGTCTCTTTGAAAAGGGCAATAATCCCAGTCATGAGGCTCTGATCTCAAGACCTAATCATCTCCCAAAGGCCCCACCTCCTAATACCACCACATTGTGGTTAGAATTTCAACATAGAAATTTGGGGGTGGGGGAGCAGGGACAAACAGTCTGTAACAACCGTTTTACTAAATCTGTATATAATTTACTCTTCTTATCAGACAATTCATTTATTTAAAGTTTCAGTTAAAAATAATTCAGGCATTGCCCTGCCAGCATGGCTCAGTGGTTGAGCATTGACATATGAACCAGGAGGTCATGGTTTGATTCCCGGGCAGTCCATAAGTCTGGGTTTGCCGGCTCGATCCCCAGTAGGAGATGTGCAGGAGTCAGTGATGATTCTCTCTCATCACTGATGTTTCTATCTCTCTCTCGCTCCCTTTCTCTCTGAAATCAATAGAAATATATTTAAAAAAATAATTCATGCATTGTGTGATAAAGGAATGATGCCTGGGTAGATCCAGTTAGTTATTCCTCAAATCATGTGATGATAGTCATGGAAAGAGTTGCTTTGCAAATGGCATCCTGACCTGAACCCTTAATTGTTCCTAAATAGGGAAAGGTATGAAAACAGGTGTGTGCAAAGGTTTCAATTGAACTGGATCCACTTGACCTGTAAGATGGAGGGGCATTATGCATACATATTCATTTAGTAAGAGCCTGAGAGAGTAGAATTGAAATGAGGTGGGTGCCAAAGCTGGCTAAGCACTTTTATTAGCACCTAAATATTTTAAAAAGTTACAAAGGGTGGATTTAAAGAAGGGCATATTTTCTCAGTCAGTAGGGAAATTGAGGTCCATGTTATCCCATCTTTTTGACCCTACTTCATTTAATCAGGGTTTTAGCACTCACAGCTACTCCAAAACCATTTATTAAAAACACACACACACACACACAAAAAAAACACACACCACACATGGAGCTGAGAAAACAGACAAAAGGCTGTATGTGATATCAGTCTAATGATTTATCTGAAGAATCTGTGACCTGTGGAATCATGATTGTTAGGACTGAGAGACACCTGCTCACCTTTCTGAAATGAGATGCTGAAGAGATATTCTGAGATTCAGAAAGGGTAAGGGATACAATGCTGACCTTTTGGAGACAGGAAACCTTTGATGAACTATAGGAGACCAAGACAGTTCATTTAAAAGATGGTTTCAAAGCATTATCGGCGCTCGTTTTGTATATGCATTACTGGAGCCCTTGGGTTGTCTTTTTACATAAAACCAGTGAAATAATGGTTTCCACACTGGTTCATCTGTCTGCAACCCTCACGTGGCACCTTGGCTTCTGGGCTTTGTAACTGCCTTTCAGTCTCTTTTGTGCACAAAATTAAAATTTCCTTACCATTTGACAGTACGGAACTTTGCTGAGATGAGCGCTAAAGAGAAAAGAGATAGGAAAAGGTCACAATGCCATCTCCATGTAATTAAGGCAGTGCAAACAGCTAAATAAAAGGGTTGCTAATGACATCTACTTGACTCTCTATATGAGTCCCTGTTCTGGTATTGGAATAAGTTAAGGATCAGCTGCTTGTAAAATGTACAAATTGTAAATCTTTGTTACAGGTAATAGGATATGTATTTTTTAAAGACAGCTTTATGTTAGGGCTGTATTTAGGCTTGTGTTCTCTCTTTCTCTGCCTATCTCTCTCTGTCTCGGTTTCTATATATACATGCACTCATGTTTATATATGTATATGGATGGATGCACATATTTGCATACATGTACACATGCAGTATATATGTGTATGTGCTTTTGTCAGGTAGTAATATTTAATAAACTATAGGTTAAAACTAAGGAAAATAGCTACAAACTTTTCCTTACAGTCTTAAATTGACCATCTACCAAGGTAGAGCATGGAGTCAAGGAACCAGTTTGTCTTCTTTTAACTCTTAAGATGGAGGACCCTAAAAATCAAAAGTGATCAATAATTTTTTGGCGGGTTCTGGAATTAATGAAATTGTCTGGATATATATGAGGTAATTAAGTTTAAACTGCTGAGCTTAAGCTTAGATAGAAATTTATATCAGTAAGAATAAGTCCCAAACAAAATTGCGCCTTCATTTATTGAACACATCATTATTAAGTACACAGTAAATAACACCAACAGGAATACCAAGAATAGCACACCATCCTGGCCTTGAAATCTAGCAGAAGTGACTAAGAAATAAACTATAACATATTGTGTGATGGGTAATGCAACTTAGGGGTGCGGGGGAGTGGAGCAGGAGGTAGGGTAGCCCACCCTGTGTGTGTGTCAGGAAACGTTTCCTGGGAGAAGAGATGCTTGTGCATCACAGGTGGTGGCCACCAGCCAACAGGCGAGGGAAAGCCCTTTGCAGAGGCAGGACTGAGAATTGGGTCCAGAAGACACGAGAGAACATGCTGAGGAAGTGCAGGTAAGTGTGAGTTAGGGTTTAAGGCAGCCGTGGGCAAACTACGGCCCGCGGGCCGGATCCGGCCCGTTTGAAATGAATAAAACTAAAAAAAAAAAGACCGTACCCTTTTATGTAATGATGTTTATTTTGAATTTATATTAGTTCACACAAACACTCCATCCATGCTTTTGTTCCGGCCCTCCGGTCCAGTTTAAGAACCCATTGTGGCCCTCGAGTCAAAAAGTTTGCCCACCCCTGGTTTAAGGTGTAACAGGAGAATGAAGCATCCTCTGAAGGACCCCCGTCTTCTCCACCAGGCTTCCTCCTTGAGGACATCCCTGACAACTGGAGTTGGTGCTCCGTGTCCCCGTGACTATTTCTATTGTTTGATTTCTTTACACCAATCTAATTGTTCATGTCTGATTTTCATACTTGTCTTCAGGATAAACATCAGGACTGTCTCCCAGTTCTTGTCATAAAACCTAGAAAATAGTAGGTGCTCAATAGTACCTGTTTATTACATGCACACGTGGCTGGCTGGCTGGCTAAGATTATGCACAGTTTGGGAATGAGAAAGTCAAGAATTGCCTTGGTTATCAAGCAGCATTTCGTAAAACCTTAATGGTTTCATTTTTTCTGTTTCAGGTTACTTGCCGCATATAATAGTCTTACCGACAAACACCTGACTGGATATTTTAACAATACAAGGATAAGGCGGCATCTCTTAAGATCAGGGCTGGTAAGCTTTGGTTTACGCTCTACCCGCCCCTTTTATTTCATTAAGTCCAGTAATTCTCTCCCTTTCCTGGTTTTCTCTTTGAACTAATTAGGGACATCTCCCCTGACCCCCATTTCAGAAAAATTGCTTCCTTTGCAAAGCTCTGATTTAACTTGTTGAGGTTGTTTTTCAAAAGATAGGAAAGGAGGTCACAACGACTGCTAAGGCAACTTATAAATCACTGAGGAAAACCCCTGAGTTTTTAACAGCATATTTCACTTTGTCTACTCATTCATTTATTCAACACATTTATTGAACACAGTCTATGGGCCAAGAACTATTAAGGATGAAGGGTAGAGAGGACTTGACTGTCTTTGGGAAAAAATACATTGTTTTCAACCATCACAGAATCTGCTGTGGAAGACACAAACAGCTCAAATTTCTCTTTGAATTTTTAAAAACAGTTTCATTTTCTAGGGTGGTTTATGGATACATTAATGTATTTTGCTAGCTCCAAAACTATCATTTCCACACACACAAAAAAATCCTATTCCTCTAAATGTAATGTAAAGCCATTAAAAAGTACGATAGCCTTCCATAGAAAGAAATGGGTGTGGGTATAGAAAGTATGACTAGAGAGCTTTGCAGTTTACCTTCTTAAAACACAGTGGTTTTCCTTAACTATTGTTGCTATGGTATTGAAAGGACATGCATTGCGGTTCTAATTGTTTATGTGCTTGGCACTCTGGCTGGTACGCCCCAGAGAGCTTGCTTTTTGCCTCCCGTGGCTTTGTTATCAGACAGATCTGGCTGGAAGTTGGCTGTCATTTACAAGACATAGACTTGAGCAAATCACTTAGCTTTGTCAGCTCCAGCTTTCTCAATTGTAAAATACAGATGATGATACCCAGCCCTCAGGATTGTTGTGGCAAGAAGAGATGTGTAATAAATGGCTGTAATTATTGTGGTTACTAGTAACATTACTTCTTTGGATAACAATATGTGAGCTTCGTGTGTAAATAGGAAGGACTTGGTATTTACTTATCGACATCATTAACAAGCACTTAATTGAACATTGGTTATGTGCATGGCAACTCAAGTAAGGAAGATCCAGCTCTTTCTCTAGAGTAGTCTTTCAAATACAGTCCCTGAATCAGCAATCACCTGGGAACTTGGTAGAAAATGCAAATTTTAAAGCCCCACCCCAGACCGATTGAGTCAGAAGTTAATGGGGGGAGGCCAATCAATTAGTTTTTTAAAAATTAAATTTATTGGGTGACATTGGTTAATAAACTTAAGTAGATTTCAAGTGTACAATTCTATAATACATCATGTGAGTTGTGCATTCACCACCAAAGTCAAGTCTCCTTCCATCACCATTTATTTACCCTCTTCTATCTCCCCTCACCCCATTTTCCTTCTGGTAACTACCATACTGTTGTTTGTGTCTATGAGTTTTTGTTTGCTTTTCTTGTTTGTTTGTTGCTTTTAGTTTTATATCCCACATATGAATGAAATCATATGGTTCTTGACTTTTTCCATTTGACTTATTTCACTTAGCATAATATTCTCAAGATCCATCCAGGTTGTCACAAATGGCAATATTTTATCTTGAGTAATATTCCATTCTATATATGTACCACATCTTCTCTATACCAATTATCTGTTGAAGGACACTTTGATTGTTTCCATGTCTTAGCCATGGTGAATAATGCTGCAATGAATATAGGGGTGCATGTATCTTTGTGAATACATGTTTTCAAATGTTTCAGGCAGATGCCCAGAAAAAGGATTGCTGATATGGTAACACCATTCTTAATTTTTGAGGAACTTCCATACTATTTTCCACTGTGGCTGTACCAAATTAAAATGGCCACATTACCCAAAGCAATATACAGATTAAATGTAATCCCCTTCAAAATTTCTAATCTGTTTTTCAATTGTCTTTTACATGATCTGAGGCAGGTTCAAGTTTAAGAGCATTTGCCCTGTAGGAACTTCCAGTCTAGTTAGAGAGATCAGACAACTCCCAGGGGAGAGATAACAATGACACATGTTAACTGCAAAGGAAGAGGCAGTGCAGCACATTCTCAACCTATTTTTACAATTGGAGCACATGACATGATATCCCTTGGACAGCACATTTCAAAGACTGTGACTGAATTGTAATCCCAAGCATATTTTCTATTGCCACACCCCTTTCTTTCATTGGAAAATGCATTCATAAAAAAGATTATCAGTAGTCAATTGCTTGTAGCACAACTTAATCACAACACTTCAATATGTTACAACAACAGTGCTAAAAAAACTACAGTTATAAAAATTGAGAAACATGTGGGTGCACATTAGACCTGAAAAGAGGAGCAGGCTTAATCAAGTGGAAAGGAAGAAGATGAACAATCCAGAAAAAATAATACCCTTTGTTTAGAGAACATACAGAAAAATACAAAAAAAAAGTTGCCATAGGAAGGATTAAAAGAAAAGAAAAACAAGTATAATTGACCCTTGAATAACACACAACACAGGTTTGAACTGCCTGGGTCCACTTACATGTGGATTTTTTCAATAAATACCTGTATTATTTTTGATCTTTGGATGCTGAAAGCTGACTGTATGCATTCATATACCCCATTTTACATAGGGAACTTGAGCATCCCTGGATTTTGGTATTATCAGGGTTTCTGGAACCAATTCCCCATAGATACTGAAGGAAAACTATGTTTTTGAGGATTCAAAAGTTACATGCAGATTTTTGACTGTGTGAGGGTGGGTACTCTCTAAACCCCATGTTACTCAAGGGTCACGGTAAATGAAAAACAGAAACTACCATTCCTGGGACTTGCAATGGTGCCAATAGACACCAACCTGGAATAACTTTATATCTGCAGCACTACATAATCTAAAAAAATCGAAATCACAACAAATTCTATTACATTCTGGGCTGGAGAGTGGAAGACGAAAAAGCAGAGTGAAGACAAAGTAATGAAGCCAATTATTTTAAAAACAAAGTGATGAGAGCCTCTGTAGCTTACCTGTTTTGCCTTTCAAAGTAAATTTCCTATGAGATCATCAGTCCTGTGATCACTGCTCCTATTCATTGTATCATGGTAGCACCCGGCACTTCCTCCCCAATGCTTGCAAAAAAAAGAAATGAAAAGAACACCTGGGTTCCATCAAGGGAAAATTGCTACTCTAATGAAAACCTTGCTTTAAACAACAAGTGCACCATCTGTGTGTGTTTTCATGGTGATGGGTATATAGGACTGCCTTTCTCTTTTTTTGCCTTATGAAATATTTATTAAAAGTGAAAGTTTATCAACCACAGTAGTATACTCCTTTAGGCTTAGGAAACATTGCCTCTCTAACTCTCCCTGTTTGGTGACTAACAGTACATTTTCTGCTTTGTAGTTCTATGTGTGTCTTATTTATTCATGACAGATCACAAGAAATGGAAGAATACTTTCTGAAAAAGAATACAAACTAAATATCATGAAGAGGGATCACCAAAAATATATCCGGGAGTGCTTAGCCCAGGCTATTTTCCATAAGGTCCTTGATATGGAGGTACAAGAATTTACTCTTTTCTTTATAACTGATACTATCTAATGTGATAATTAATAATACTTCTGTATCCTGAGGCAGAGACATTCTTCTTGTATTTCATTAAAGACGAATGGAATAAGGGGACCTGAGAAATGCTCTCTATCTCTCTAGGTAGCAAGGAGCCAACAGACTAAAGTAAGTTTTTCTCCATTTCAGTGTGAGAAAATACGGACACCATTATATACTTTGTGATATTTAATTTAACAAATGTAGATTTCTAATCCATAATGGCTACTCTAAAACAAAACTGCCCTCACCATCTGTACCTCAATTTCCATTTGCTAAAAAAAAGTGACATCTGTTTAAATATCAGTAATTCCACTGCCATGAATTATTTCAGATTTGTTATTCTTCTAAGGCTCCGAAGCTCAGCCGTATGCTAAATTTCAAGGAATAGGCATTGAAACATCTGCTGTCCCTCCTACTTTAGGCCACATTGGTCAGCATGGACTTATAATCAACAACATTTCTTTTTAATCTGACATGGCATTTTTAGTAGGATATCTAGCTAACTTGATAAATTATTTTAGCCTTGCACCATGAAATTTGTAGTTTCAAGCATCAATACCATTTTAATCTCTGTGAAAAAGCATGTCACTTCTTGGCTTGAACATAGAGCAATAAATCAGAAAACCTGGCTCATAAAACCATTGACCTGTGGGTGCAGTAAACATTCATGAACAACTGTAGAATCATCAGTAAACCACTACTAAGTTTAGTGCCACTGAAAACGATGCTACCATTATATTGAGCAAGTGTTGTGTTTAGTGAAGATGTATGTGATCTGTTAATTTAGGAACTCATTTTGTGCTTATATCATGTGCATGAATTACATAGAATCACTCTTTATGACCCCTAAATCCACTAGCTTATGAAAGTATTAGTTACAATTCTATAACTAATGCTTAAAAAAATAGTACGGTGTAAAATCAATCTATACCTAGTTTCAAACTTAATCAGTAGGCACGGAGTTCTATATTAGCCTTGATCCTGGAGGTTTTTCAAACTTTCATATAACTGGCACATTATAACTGGTAAATATGCTATTATTTAAGCATCTTTGTGTATTCTTAAAGTTTGGAATAAATATCTTAAATAAATGGTAAAAATGTAATATATAATATATAATTACAAAATATAACATATAAATTAACAAATAGACTATTTCTGTCTAAATTGCCACATTTAGTTTAGGCTGATGCTGTTGCTAATTAGTGCCATTAATATCCATTTATGCAACAAACATTAATATCTATCAGGCTCACCTATGTATCATTATGAGGCTCTGTGATGTATAGCTGCAAGATATAATTAAAAAAAAAACACTGTAGAAAGTGATCAAATGCTAGAAGAAAGGAATGGACAGACTGAGCTCAGAAAAGTAGGGATTGGTGGCTTCCCTCTGTGAGAGTCAGAGGAAGCTGCACAGAGGTCCTGCTATTTGAACTGGGCCTTGAAAACAACGAGACCTCACATGAAACCAGGAAAAAGGCATTTCAGAGGCTGAGGTTACAGAGATATGAAAGGACATTGCGGAGGGGAAGGAAAGCTCCCTGAGGCCAGACAGACAGCACAGTGGGTTGGTTGAACGAGTGGCAGGAAGAGACACTCTCCAATAAGTTGGGGCCCAGTTTCTGGAGAGCCTTCAATTCCAAACTAGGTTTGGAGTATAGGTGATGAGGCGATGAAACATTTTTTAGCAGGAGACTGAAACAAATGAGCAGAGCTGTTTTAGAAAGATGATGTTGCTGAAAATGTGGGAGATGGATTAATGAGCTGGAAAAGATTGGAGGTGGGAGGTCAATTAGGAAGCTGTTGCCAAAGGGTGTGAGCTAACAGCAGTAGCTGAAACACTGGGGAGATGCAGCTGTCTGCAGAGACAGGGGAGAGGGAGGAAGACTGGCACTGGCTGAGTGAGGAGGGGTGAAGAAGGAGCCCAGAGAAATTCTGCGGTTTCTAGCTTGGCGGGGGGTGTGCCTTGCAGGAGATCAAGAACAACAACAACATAGGCTGGAAAAGAACCTTCCAGCGGTGAAAAAACATGCCTGAGAGCCAGGAGATTCTCACAAGTGGCAGAATGGTTATGTAAGATGGGTACTGGGACACAAGAAATTAGGTTTTGACCCAGAGGACAAAGACAGTGGTGGCCTTGGTGAAAGCAGGTCCAGGGGTGGTGGTGAGGAGGGGTGGTGGGAATGGGAGACTTTGGTGAGTTGGGAATAAATGGAAGATGGAAAGTGGTTGATGTAGAATCTAATCAAGTTTGGTGAGAAGTGGGAGAGAGAACAGGAAAGGGGGAGACAGAAAAGGGAAGTGTGATGCTGAGGTAGGGAATGACTGAGTCTGCAGAGTCTCAGGGCAGCTGGAGGGGCTCAAGAACAGAGGAAAAACACTTCACAATGCTCTCAGATGTGTCTGAATAATTTCAACCCAAATTATACGCAGATTACATGACTAATATGTTATAGCAAAATTGGAAAGCATAAGAAAGTCTGAAAAAGGAAAATAACCACATTAATGCTTCCTCTCAGAGATAACTGCTGTTTACATATTCACCTTTTCTTTTAGTCTCTATTCATGTTTATACATTAATAAAAGCATGCTATTTTTTTGAGAAGACCATGGTTTTATGAAAAATAACAAAACAAAACAAAAACCCAACAACAACCAAAAATTCAACCACTGTGTGCTTTGAGGAAAAATTCATGATCTTCCACCTCAGTTTCTTCTTTTGTAAAATAACACTGCTTAGCAATTAGAGCAGGAAGAGAGATGATGTACACAAAATGCGCCCCCAGCATGGGGTCAGGCACATAATATGAACTTGATAAATTAAATTGCATTTTTGTGCAATTCTGTATCCTCCTTTCTTTGTGTATTACATGTATTTTCCTTTTTTTGAAACAAAATATTTATATCTTTATTTTAATGATTATATTCTATTCCATTATATGGATGTGCCAAAAACTTAACCATTCTCTTCAAGGTTAATAGTGCTTCTGAATTTGCTTTGAAGAGAACAATACTACTAACAAAAAAAAAAACCCTTTTATTTTTTATTTATATATATATTCAAATATATTTTTATTAATTTCAGAGAGGAAGGGAGAGGTAGAGGGAGATAGAAACATCAATTATGTGAAAGAATCATTGATCAGTTGCCTCCTGAACACCCCACAATGGGGATTGAGCCTGCAATCTAGGCATGTGCCCTGATGGGAAATTGAACCTCAAATTCCTGGTTTATAGGTTGGTGCTCAACCACTGAGCCATGCTGGCCAGGCAACAAAAACTTTTTAGAGAGTATCTTTGGGCCATTTAGATAGTATCTTATGCATATAAAATAAAATTCAGATTTCCTCCTAAGTTTTAGAAGTGAAATTTATTGTTAAAAGGAAGGGACACGTTTACATATCTGAGATATATGATATTGGCTTTCTGAGATATATGATATTGGCTTTCTAAAGGGTTGTACCAATATATATTCCCACTTGCACACTAAAGCAGGTGATTCTTCTCCATCTCAATGACAGGAGGGGTAATTGAGACTCGGTTAGCTGGTAGGCTTATTTTCCTTTTAAAAAATTGTTGCTGTAATTGATATGAATCTCTCCTCCATTTTTCCTGTATGCTTAGCGTTACCATCAGCTTGAAATTAAAAAGAAACTGGAGACCTTAGCTAGAAAGGAGCGAATTCAGAGATTTAAGGTAAGAAGCCACATAACTCCCTTTCATCTCATAATATTATTTTATGATTTTGGAAGCCAATGATGCTATTATTCAAGTTTCTTGGGGCACTTTGGGATAACTCATAGCTGAGGTCAAATGGTGGTTTCTCCAAGCCTAAATCTTGGCCACCATTATTACAAAAGAGCATGACAAAATAGGAGCTGCCCGTGCAAAATGTTTTATAAAGCACGAAGAAAACTTGAAAACTTTCAAAGAAAAAGTTGAAAATATACTTTTCAGACCTAGAATTTAGTTTTTGTATTTTCTTGGCTGATATGTGGTAGAGGCCTAAGGATTTTTTTTTTTTGTCTTAAGACGGTAAAAATAAACGGTGATGTTTCTGATGTGATGGAAAACAGAGCATTCTAAGAATTATCCAATGGTACATTTTCATGCAAATGTGAACCTTGAGAATACGTGGTAGGAAAAATCTACTTTAGCAAACAAGAGCTTAAGATTTAGACATTTTGTACGAGGTATTTCAAAATTTCCTGTTTGTTTTCTATTCTTGTATTTGATATTCTTCTTTGAAGTAAGCTTAGGAAATATATAAATTTGAATCAAGAGACCAGAGATTCAATTAGGCATGTTTGAAAGGTTTCAATGTAGGTTGGCAGTTTTACTCAATTTCTTGAGCCATTCAAACTTACATGTTGTTCTTCATTTTCCGTGTCATATTACAAATGTGAGGCCTAAGACATTTCACAAACTGGTGAATATTTGTAAAGCTTCTGTAGAATGACTTGCCATATAAGATAGTAATGTTTCCCTCTTGCCTGATAGACTCAAATCTTTCTATTTTATCATGGTCAAAAGATAATCTTGTTACAAAATTGTTGTTAAATAACAGAAGATGGGCCAGTTTTTCAAGATCAGAAGTGTTAGTGTGTAGAGATTTGTGGTTAATTCAACTTTGCCAATATTGTCCTACATCAAGGACTGAGTTATAGATTCTATAATTCACTGCTGAACTGTTGTTGGAGAAAAATGGCTACTGGAAATGAAGAGTGACTAGTGCTGCCTAAAGAGGTGTGAGATCCACTCTCACCCAGTGTGCCAGGCACACTAACTAGACAGATGGGCAGGTTACAGCATTGGAAGATTTGTGATAGACACTCCAGTTCCTCCTTGTATGATTTGCACTTGTAACAATTTTCACTTTATAGCTGCACTTGGTGAAAGACCTACTAGTATGTTTTGGCTTCTTTTATGTAACATGGAAACAACCTTTTCTTAGGGCATTATTTAATAATTTAAAAATATATATTTTTATTGATTTCAGAGAGGAACTGGGAGGGAGAGAGTGGTAGAAACATCAGTGATGAGAGAGAATCATTGATTGGCTGCCTCCTGCATGCCCCACACTGGGGATCGAGCCCACAACCCAGACATGTACCCTGACTGGGAATCGAACCATGAGCTCGTAGTTCATAGGTTGATGCCCAATCGCTGAGCCATGCTCGCCTGTCTATTTAATAAATTGTTAAGGTAGAAAAGTAATACTTTCTGGTATTCTCTACTACTGATCAGAGTAGTGAGGAGCATTATGCTTCTTGTAGTGATCTGCAGATTAATTAATGCTTTTGCTAAAACTGAGGATACACTGCTCTTGTAGCTATTTCTTTGAATAAAGCAGATTCAGTTTCCTGCCTATCACTACACACCACCTCCCCAGTACAGCTATGGAAACTTTTTCTGCCTATCCTGATAGACTTCAGAAGGAACATTTTGAAAGTAATGACCATGGACTTCTCTAGTCATACAGTATTTTTTTAATCTGGTAGGCACTAACCTAAACTAGTTTTCTAACTATGCATCGATTTGTTAAATTACTTTCTTATTCTAGGGAGAGCCCACAAGATGGTCTATAGAAAAAAACATGCCAGTGCTGTCTCCTCACCCCCCAGTGGGCCCAAAGACTAACCGTGGCCACAGTGTTCTGGTTGATGAAGGACATTCCAGTCCAATAACAGTGGTGAGTTATATTAAACTCTCTGTCATGTACCATCCCAAATCCATTTATAATTTCTTACTACTCTCAGAAAGAATGCTCTCTGGGTAGATGTCTGTATAAGCCTGAGACTTCTACTGAATGAAAGCATAGTTTTATATCTATTCAACTCTGTCTCTACTGAATGCCCCACCTCGAATCAACACCACCCCTGTCGAATTCATTTTGCCTGTTACTGCTAGGTCAATTTGCTTTAGGAAGAGATTACTTATGTTATTTACATGCCCAAATACCTTCACTTGCTTTGTGTCACCTATAGAAAACCACAGGCTCTTTCACTTGACATTTAAGACCCTGAACCATCTGACCTCAATTTAGCTATCCCCACAATTACCCTTTAGCGCCCTGCAATGCAGCAAAATTGAACCACTAGTTGTTCCATATTTGTGCTATATTTTCTGACCTCTGCATTTTGTTCTTGCTGTTCCCTCTACTCTCACCTCACTTGTAGCGCTTACTTATGCACACAAATTCAATGGTACTCTATAGCATTTGGGGCCAGATACTTATATTTGTACTTCATTTATCAAAAGTATGTGCCCATACTCTAAGATAAAAATAATTAAATGTGCAGTAATTCTATTTAAAGAAATTGCACAGTGACCTTTCTTCTAGTTTGATTCATTTATACAGTAGAGGTGGTGTTTGCTTGAAGGAAGGTAAGGTAGCTTGAAACAATATAGAGAAGATTGAAACAATACAGGAAAAGATTTGCAAAATATTTGCTGGAGGTTGATGGGTTAAGCTGTAAATGAATTGCTTGATTATGTCTTTATCCTTGCTTTGTGTAGCCTAATATATTTCCTTGTTAGCATGAACATTTTTTTTGGATTGCACAATGTTTATGGAGAAATTGCAGTGCTTTCACAGATTGCTAAAGCACGTTCATCGTTCATCACATATAGTGTTAAGCTTTGACATTTTTCAGAAGGTAAATATGTTTTGACATTTCCAGGTGAACAGCTCAAGTTATGAAAAGCAGTCTTCCCTTTGTTGCTACCATATTTCCAAGCTTCATTTAAATGCATATGTACACAAATAATTCTTTTATTAGGTGGCAAACTCACTAGACTCTCAAAAGCTTAAACTGGGTGAAACAAAAGAAACCATCAAGTGCTGTTTTCTATCTTCCCACCTGTTTCCGAGTGGAAAAACCCTTGAAAGGCTTTCTTTTCAATTTTCCAGCTGAACACCCTCAATAAGTAGTTTATGATACATCCAGGAGATCTTAATGTGGCAGGAATGAGAAAGTAATTTAAAAATTACAGGAAACACTGACACCAGCACTTCAGAAGCCTTTCTCTCTGGTAAGCCACAATTCTTCCCTTGGTCACCCCCTGTGGCGAGTCTGCACTGTAAGGGATACCATTGTAATCTTGGCATTGTAGTTTCCATCCGACAGAAATTCAAGTCCTCCTCTTTGTTTTCCCAACCTGGATACATATCCTTTAAATTTGACTCCTGACCTCCACGTGCCATTGAGACGAAGAAAAAAAAATCCTTTGGGGATACTGCCATCGATTTTTCTCTTTTCACTTTCTTGAGCGAATAAGGAAAGTATCCAGTGAGTAGTTATTGCATTTGGTCACTAATTGCACCTAAACTTTCAAAATAACATATAAGCTTTTAGCTGTATTGCTCCCATTAAAACTCTGGATAGTCATTCAACTAATTCTGCACAGGCTTGGAAAATGCACCCCCAGAGATCTTCCACTAAGAATTAGAAATGCTCAGCTAAGCTGAATAATCACCAGGTAGTCAATTTCGATTCACATTCCGGTGCAGATTTGAAAATGTTAAGCTACAGTGCCATGTTTATTCCAAGAAAATATATTATGAACAATTTAAAATATAGCCAATTTAACGTGGCTTTTGATGTGAACTACAACAGTTTGTGGCTCACAGCTGTTGGTTGAATGGTACAGATTTGTTTTTAGAGATAAATGTAATCAGTTAAACATTTGACTGCCACACTCATCTAACTGAATGATATCTGTATGCAAATGTGGAGAAGTAAAATTTAGAGCACAACAGCCCATTGATCATGTCCTAGTTTATAGGAACCTGCTTTTTTGAATTCCTACATTCGGTTTTCAGTGTTTTTGTGTTCAGTTGGATTATATCACAGGAGTCTTAAGGCATATTTGTTTCACCGAGTTCAAAGGAATTCTTTTGGGTGATCTGATTCCCTTGTTCAGAAACGTCTGGCTTGATTTTTTTGTGTGTGGGTGTTACGACCTTCCACTTTGGACTCAAATAGGCTTATGTTCTGTTTCATGAAATCAAATGCTGTTCTTGTCAGTTCACTGGGTTTTCTGTCTCGGTCAGGATACAGGCTTGTGTGTAGACAATGCGCATGCATGGATCTCAGCTGGTGCGCCATCTCTGCTCTATCAAGTCAGCAACAGCCTCTCTAAGTGCATGATCTGGAAGTTTTTGTCTCGGTCAGGATACAGGCTTGTGTGTAGACAATGCCCATGCATGGATCTCAGCTGGTGTGCCATCTCTATCAAGTCAGCAACAGCCTCTCTAAGCGCATGATCTGGAAGTTTCATGTATCACTTCTGCTCACATCTTATTACTCAAAACTGAGCATATATCTATACAGAATTACGTGAGATGCTAGAAAATGTACTCTTTATTTGTAATAGCCGTGCTTCCTGATTACAATTCTATTACTTGTGAAGAAAGGAAAACAGATATTGGGGACTATTATCTTTGTCCCCTTCCCATGTCTGGCTTACAACTGGCTCTCTTCTTACTCAGATGTGCAAATTTACCAGTCCTTTGCTTTTCTCCTCCATTTTCTTCTGTTGCTCATCCATTTGAATAAAATATAATTGCGTCTGGAAACTTTAATTTTTTATCTCATTGGCTTATTCCAGATAACTTTAGTTCTAACTGCTGTGAGTTCCCAGGTATGCTTGTTGTATTGTCCCTTTGGTAGTATTTGTGTGGGTCATTTGGCACTAATTGTCTTGTGTCACTCTTAGATGTTAAAAATTACTTTCTAATCTCTTCATAGTGCCTATAATTGGAATTCAAAAAATATTGACTTAATAAAATCAGATATTTATCACATATGACATGCTTGTCAGGATGGCATGGAGACCAACTTTTGGTGGTAGAAGCTGCCCTATCATTTTTTTAAAATGTATTTACATTTTTATGTAGTTGAATATTTTGTTCACCATTCTTTAGAATCAATGTATTAAACCTCCTTATGAGTCATTTGCATACTATCCTCACACCCGCTGGTCCAAATATGCATGTATTATTCTTAACAGGTTTTTTTTCTTCTTTTATTATATTAGAACAACTGGGCCAAAAGCCTTGTTTTTTCCTCACTTTTGAAACATTGCTGCTCTTTATACTAAACTCATAATGTTCTGTCAGTGCCACAAAAGACAGCACTCATGTTCCATACTGGCATGTTTGGTTCTCTCCGCAGTATATTCTTGATTAGAAAGTGTATCAGTCAGGGTCTCAGCAGGAAACAGATGGCTCACACAAATAGGGTAATTAGGAAGGGTTTAATAAAGAAACTATTTACAAAGAGGCAGACAGGGTAAGGAAAAACAACTAGGGATGCTTAGCCTGCTGGGGTCAGCCCAATGGGGAAGCACACCACATTGGCCCATGGGGGAAGGGAGGGTTTGGACAGAGAACCTCTCCTACTTGTGAGCTGGGAGAGGACTTCCTGCTAGAGCTGTGGACTTGGTGGAGGGCCCTAGCTGGCGCATCACAACCTTGGTGTGAACGTCCAGAAGAAGTAAATCACCCATCTCATTTCCTCCTATCTTTTGATCTCTTGCCAGTGCCTTTGATTGGCCAAATCAAACTGGAACCTGAGGTCAGTTGGTATATAGTCCATAAAGAAAGATTCCCAGAGGCTGGAGCAGGAGAGAGAAGGCACAGAAGAGGGGCAAATGGAAAACTCCCAGCCTGCAAAAAATCTCAGTTTTTTTCACAATGTTTTCCAAAGTTGCCAGTTACTATTTTTCACTTTTGTTTTCCTAATATTTCAAGGAAGAGGTTGACTAAATAGTCATGCATTACAGTTACGCATTTACCTTTCCTCTGTTTTGAATCATATTGCTTGTACTTCAGCACTAAGCTTAAGACTTAGAGGACTCACAGTAGAATTCATGTTGCAAACATTTAAATAGAAATGAGTCCATTCCAATCATATTCCTTTAGATCTCTAAAATAGGAACATTATTCAACTTAACATTTAATTGAGCAAAGCTAATCTATGCACAGCATAAATTAGGTACTGTCAGCGAGTTTACAGTATGAATAAAATACAGGAACCCGACAGAGAACGTCTCCTTTGTCTAGAATCCTCTGTAATTGTGGCATTTAGTTATGTGTAGAACTTCCACGCCATATGTTTTAATAAATACTTCAGGTCATAAGGGCATGTATAATGGAAGGACATAATTAAAGTTTAATCTGTTCCGTAAAAAGGCACCATTAATTACTCTAGTCAATTTGTTGGGTTATTAATTGGTTCTGGAAACATGTCAAGGTACTAATTTAAATGGATTTTTTTTCCTAATTGTCTAGACAGCCCCTCGACCACACACTGCCCCAGGAATGATGCAGCCTCCAATTCGATTACAGCCTCTTCCCAGTCATCCTGCAGCAGGAACTGTTCCAAAGGTAACTCCAGGGTCCAGATCCAAAACCTCACCGCCGGAAAATGAAGCTCCATTTCCTATTGGGGTAAATGTTATTCCATCAAGGAATATCTTTTTATTCTTGATTAGAATATTAGATTATCACAGTAGTTAAGATGCTAGATTTAATTAATCTACTCAATGACATTTGTATTGTGCACTTTTTAAGCACTTATTATGATGTTCTATTTAATTATCTTACTCAAATGAGAAGGCCTATAATTTCCATGTTAGTGAGCAAAAAGAGTATGTAATAATGTAAAGTGATCTCTCACTAGTTCTAAGTGTTGTATGAGAAACAAAGAGGAACTTTTTATAGCCAGATATGACTTCTATGAGCATAAACCCAGTGTTGACTGCTTTTACATTTTAAATGCATGAGACCTAGAAAATGAAACTTTCCAAGAATAGGTTTGCATTTGCATGCTGACTTACTTTACCATCAGTGTATGAAATTGCTTCCAGTTTGACTCTGGAGAACGTTGGGTATAGAAGGAAAAGAATGTCCATCTTTTTAAAAATGCTGAATTAATCACACACAGTGACTCTGCTTCCCTTTCAAGGTTATGTATGACTCAGGTAATTTCAGTTATTTTAATAGAGCACAGAAGGAGGCATAGTAACCATAAAATATGAGTTCCTTAAACAGGGAGATATAACTAAGACATTCAGTAATTAGGGAGGGTATTTTTTGGGTGGGGTGGGGTGGGGTGGGAGGGTATTATTTGTATTTCTAGCACAAAGGAGAAACATTGGCAGCTTAAGAACCTGTGTCATAATACAACAGTCATTATGTTCAAATGGGTGAATTTAGTTTCATTCCTCTTTTAGGAAACATAAGATACATGAAATTAAGGTATTTTTATCTAACACTGACAAAGACAATCTTGACACTAAGGAATTAATTCATACAAATGATTGTTTTACAGTAAGAGTATAAATATAACTCTAAAAATGATAACTAATATTTTAATCCATTTACTATGGTTTTCAGCTTACATAGCACTTTTTACAAGCCTCATTATAATAGTAGTTTATCAGAAAACGGCAGGGGAAATTAAGCCAAAAGTGGTGGCACATTTTCTAGGGAAGACTTCGTAGAGCTAGGCAGGAATTTATTGGGTCATAAGTCAATTAGGTTGACGCTTTCTAGAATCTGGTCTCTACTTAGAGACGCAGACATTTCCTGTTTCAGCTAGTGTTCAGGAATGGTCAGGTCCTGAGAGATGTCTCGGCTAACTGAAATAACTCGCAACGACCTAATTTTTCTCCCTATAGTAAACTGGAGTGAGAAGCAAAATCATAATCAGGGACCATTAATCCACAAGATATCAAATAATTACAGTTTGTAGAAGCAGCGTGCCTCCCCCTGTAGGCAGACCTACATGGGAAGCCATGTCACAATGAGACGGTTGCCTGGTGAGCATGGTGTCAGAATGAGCAGATGTGGAATGGAATGTTACTGCATTAAGCTAAGACGGCATGATGCACCTAGCTCATTTTAGGAACGGGATGCCAAAGGTTCCAGAAAACTCAAAGGTCTTTGGCTAAAACCCCCTGTATGCTCCAAGAATAACTTTGCCAATAGGACTAGAAATATTCAAAGTCCAATGGGTGATACATCCTCTACCCTAGATAGTACTTGGATGCGCACTTTCCATGTTTTCCAAGGTGATTATATTCTTTTCTATGCTCCTATAAGTATTATTTTACTATACTACTTTGATAGGCACATTTTCCTGTAAGATATGTGAATAGTATCAATCAGGTAATATTCAAGTTCTGTTGGCTAGAGAGGAATTTGTTTTTCTTTCAGGTGGTTTTCCATACCTGCTCTTAACCACTGTATAGATTTATTAATTAAATTTGCATAAGGACTTTTATTTTCCTGTTTTCAAGGTGGGGGATGTGAGTGATTGAGGGACAGGCATTTAATGGTAACTTACATGGCTGACAAGATTGAGATCAATCCCATATTAATTTAAACTAGCTAAACTTACACTTTTCATTCAATAAATATTTATTGGCTACTTACTGCTCTAAGCATTGGTGGTATATCAATTATCAAGGCAGGCAAAAGTCTCTAACTTACTAGAGTTTATATTATAATGTACATAGGCAAAAGAAAATACATCTAATTTTTTTCAGTGGCATTGATGATAAAAATGATTTAATATAAAATCAGACAAGAAATTCCTAAAGAATATCAGTCTTCATGATTGACGAGTATGTAGTGATTTAATACAATACTAAATTTGTATTGCTTTCTTAAAGATTACCGAAGGATGTGGTATGCATATGGGAACTGTTCAAAGGTGCGACAGACATAAGCAGGTTGATCTTTCTAAATGTCAAGAGTAAGGGTTTTTGATTTAGGCAAAAGCAATTTGGTAAAAAACAAGCTGGTTGAAATCCAATTGAGTAAAAATAATGACTTGATTGAAAATGATTATCCTTAGAATGAGAGTTTCTCATGGACTATTGATAGAAATAGAAATTGGTACAACTCTTGTGAAAGCAATATGGAAATATCTGTCAGCATTTTAAATGAACATACTCAAGCATTTTACATATAGGCATTTTCCTCAGGAATAAACACATATGTGAAAAGGAATAAATTCAAGAATATTTAGTAATATAATAGTGAACAATTATCAAATACCTACAAATATAATAGGGTATTGTTTTAAAATGTTATAACATATTAAAGTATGTTTAAAATAAAAAGGTAGAATTTTTGTACTGTCATGAAAAGATGTTCAAGATGTTTTGGGCTAAATATGTGAGGTAAGAAACAGCATGATAATTTTTTAAAAATTATCAGACCATTTCCAAATAAGACATGTAGTTGACTTAGAAATTAAAAATTCCTCAACCTCTGAGAGTTTTCTATTCATACATTTATTGTTATTATTTTCACTTATTTCATTTATAACTGTTATTACAATATCAATGCACACCATCACAGAAAAAGGAAAAATGTAGAAAAAGTAAAATGAGAATATACAACCTGCAGTATGAAAAATTCTAACAATTCTAAACTTCTTGGTTAATTCTATTTAAATCCCTCTCTGTTCACATAAATGTTGTCTTCAATCAAAATATGTATGGCATATATCTTTATTTGACCTGATTTTATTAATTTGTAATGAGAAATGTTTGGAGAATGATTTTCCTTTCTTAAAAATAACTTTTCACTATTTAAGCATCTCAAAATTAAGAATAAATTGGCTGAAAATGATTTTAAAACCATACCAAATAAATTAGTATAGAGTAGATAAAAATGATTAAAGGTGACTGAAAGTTTGAAAAACTACTTCATAGACACAAAAATAATCAATTTTTGAAAATCTAAAGACTCAAATATACCTGAACAAAGTGACATAATTATTGATTATAACTTTGGTGCTTTATAATTATTGAGGTAATACATGTTGATCA
>NW_005363836.1:4352728-4355144 GCF_000412655.1 Myotis brandtii | reverse complement strand
ACAAAGTAATATCCTCCCCAAATATCCAAATCTCCATGAAAACCTTATGTTCAATTCTTCTAGATATCCCTAATTTTACCAAAATCTATATATAAATTATTTAAAAGAAATGTATGATTACACCACATAGATCTTTTTATGAATAGATTCACACAATTCTCTTTGAAGCCTGCTGCGACTCTAAGAACAAAGAAAAATTTAGTTGAACATTCTCTTATTGATGGACTTGATGTTCAACTAAGTTTGTTATACATAATGTGTACTTGTATGTGTGTATGTATCCTTACATTTCCACCAGTGTACTTCTGTAGTTGTCTTCGGTAGCATTTATTCTTACAAGTTGAGTTTCTAGGGGAAAATAAGCTGAATAGAGCCTTTGGGTTAGCCTCTGTACTTGGTACCTTGAAATTGTATTGTCAAGGACTACTATAACACCTGAATGGGTGAAATGAATATGAAGAAAGTGCTAAGACCCCATTGTTAAGTAGACTCTTCAACCATGCTTCAAAGTAAACACTTTAAACTTCTTGATTCCAAATTGTTTAATTATACTTAGATTTAATGGATTGTTGAGGAAAAATCCCCAAAGTACTCTAAAGATGCCATCATTGTATATTTGGTTTAAAAATACACTTAAATAATGTTAGAAATTCATAAAAATTTAATTTTCTATGGATGCTTCAAACAGAATGGATTGTTTTGAGTTTGCCTATTTATATCAGTTGTGTTGCATTGCAATGTCAATCATACAGTCTTGTCTCTAATTTTGGGTGATACTGAATCACCACTTAATTCTCTTTCATTGGTTCTTATGTCATGGAATGTGATTACAGGGCAAGAAGGCAATGATGAAGCTCAGGAACTCCATGGACAATTCACAGGGAATGAAACAGTATCAACCTCTGAACATTAACAGTTACATGATGCCTGTTCCTCCTCCACCTCCTTCCCCGAATGGAAAAATCACAAGGGAAAATAGATCTGAAACATGGAGAAGGAGAAGATTTCGGTCAAGCACTGCTCCAAATGGCTTAGAACCAGTCTTTACCAGGGTGATTATGGAATCAAGTTTTTGTTTATTAATTTAACAGAGAGTACATTGCATTGTTAAATTTCTAGATTTGCAGTATAAGAATTTAAGAAAATCAAAGGCTAAATGCCTTGAATAAAGAAATATAATACTTTTATTAATGTAACTAGAGGCCCGGTGCACAAAAATTTGTGTACTCAGGGGGGTCCCTCAGCCCGGAGTATGCCCTCTTGCAGTCTGGGACCCCTCGGAGGATGTCCACCTGCTGGCTTAGGCCCACTCCCTGGGGGATTGGGCCCAAGCTGGCAGTCAGACATTCCTCTGGCAGCCTGGCAGCCCTTGGGGGGTGCCCACTTGCCAGCGGGGAGCAGGCCTAAGCTGCAGTCGGACATCCTTAGCGCTGCTGAGGAGGTGAGAGAGACTCCCACCACCACCGCTGTACTGGCAGCCATCAGCCTGGCTTGTGGCTGATCAGAGCTCTCCCTGTGGGAGCGCACTGACCACCAGGGGGCATCTCCTGCATTGAGCATCTGCCCCCTGGTGGTCAGTGTGTGTCACAGTAACCAGTCATTTCCAGTAGTTCTGCTTTTAGGGTCAGTTTGCATATTACCCTTTTATTATATAGGATAGAGGCCTGGTGCATGGGTGGGGGCTGGCTGGTTTGCCCTGCATGGTGTCCCGGACCAGGGTGGGGTCCCGTTGGGGTGCCTGGCCAGCCTGGGTGAGGAGCTGATGGCTGTTTGCAGGCTGATCACACCCCCTTCAGGGGGGGGGCCCTCACTGGGGGGCCTGGCCAGCCTGGGTGAGGAGCTGATGGCTGTTTGCAGGCTGATCACACCCCCTTCAGGGGGGGGGCCCTCACTGGGGGGCCTGGCCAGCCTGGGTGAGGAGCTGATGGCTGTTTGCAGGCTGATCACACCCCCTTCAGGGGGGGGGCCCTCACTGGGGGGCCTGGCCAGCCTGGGTGAGGAGCTGATGGCTGTTTGCAGGCTGATCACACCCCCTTCAGGGGGGGGGCCCTCACTGGGGGGCCTGGCCAGCCTGGGTGAGGAGCTGATGGCTGTTTGCAGGCTGGTCAAGCGCCCCCCCCCCCAGGGGGGACCCTCACCCCATGGAGGTTTGGCTAGCCTGGGTGAGGGGCTGAGGACCATTTTCAGGCTAGCCTAGCCCCCCGGTGACGGAAGCTCCCAGCCTCTTCTTTTTTTCTTTTTCTTATTTTATTCTGGGATTTATTTACCTTCTATAATTGAAACTTTGTAGCCTTGAGAGGAGCTCCCAGGCCGCCAGGGCGGGCAGAAGGGAAGCCTCCTGCTTGCTCCAGCTCCGTGGCCACGCTTGCTGAAAGCAGGTATCTGGGGTTTATTTACCTTCTATAATTGAAACTTT
>NW_005363836.1:4342145-4352627 GCF_000412655.1 Myotis brandtii | reverse complement strand
GGCCACCATCTTGGTTGGGTTAATTTGCATATAGTCGTTCTGATTGGCTGGTGGGCATGGCTTAAGACATAGCGAAGGTACGGTCAATTTGCATGTTTGTCTTTTATTAGTGTAGATTGTAAGCTTGAATGAATCTGCAATCAAATATTTGAGAAGTGCACTTCAGAAACTAATTGCACAATTGATAAAAAAAAATCCAGTGAATCTTAAGATCGAATTTAGTTTGTACTATACCCATTTCCAAATTATTTATTATTTTGCAAATTTAATTTATTACTTATTTATTTCTTTTAATTTGCTCATTCAATCACACATCAGAAATATCTTAACATTTAATTTGCAAAAATTCTGAAACTTAAACATAAAAAAGAATATACTATATAAAGTAACTTTTAGTAATCACTTTTAGTGATTGTTGGCAAATTATTTTATAACATTTAGAAAAGAATTTATTTCAATGTTCTTCAAAAATATTGTACTTTGTTGTACTCATTTCCTCAAAATACTGATGAATAGTCTTAAGACCAGTTAGACTTTATATATGTACAGGCTAGTATGAAGGCAAAATATCTCTTAATTTTTATTGTGTAGATATACAACTAATTGTAATTATATGTAACTTTTGTGATTTGCAGGTAGCTGGGTCAACATTTCACTGAATGAGAATCAGGGAATATAGTACCAACATGCACATAGACTACATGCTGTCTCTTAAAAACCAACCTCACTCTTGTTTTTTAAATTATTATGGTGGTAAAATTGGCATACAACATCATATATATTATATTTCAGGAGTACATTATAATTTGATATTTGTATACATTGCATAGTGTTCACTACTATAAGTTTAGTTACCATCCATCACCATACAATTGATCCCCTTCAACCATTTCACCTTCTCGCCAAGATTCATCCCTTTTAGTAACCACCAATCTGTTTTCTGTATCTATAAATTTGTTTTTGTTTTATTTATTCAGTTCTTTTTAGAGTCCACATATAAATGAAATAATACTATATTTATCTTTCTCTGTCTAACTTTTTTCAAGGTCTATCCATGTTGTTGCAAATGGCAATTTTCCTTCTTTTTTATGGCTGAGTACTATTCCAGTGTGTGTGTGTGTGTGTGTGTGTGTGTGTGTGTGTGTGTGTGTGTATCAAATCTTCTTTAATCATTCATCCATTGGTGGGCACTTAGATGGTTGTCTTAACTATTGTAAATCATGCTGCAATGAACTTAGAGGTGCATATCTCCTTTTGAACTAGTGTTTTTCTATTCTTCAGATAAATATCCAGAAGTTGATTAGCTGGGTCATATGATAGTTCTAATCTTAACTTTTTGAGGAATCTCCATACAGTTTTTTATACTGGCCACAACAGTTTACATTCTCACCAAGAGTGTATGAGGATTTTCTTCTTTTCACATTGTTTCCAACACTTGTTATTTGATGTTTAACAGATGTGAGTTGATGTTTCAATGTGGTTTTGATTTGTATTTCCCTGATAATTAGTGATGTTGAACATCTTCTCTTGTGCCTATTATAGTCTTCTTGGCTGTTTATAGTCTTCTTGGGAAAATGTCTGTTTAAATAGTCTGCCCATTTTATAATTGGGTCATTTGTTTTTATGTTGATGGGTTGTGTGAACTATATATTTCAGATATTAACCTTTTATCAGATAAATGATTTGCAAATATCTTCTCCCATTCAATAGGTTCCCTTTAGTTTTGTTGATGGTTTCCCTTGCTGTACAAAAGCTTTTTAGTTTAATATAACCCCATTTGTTTATTTTTGCTTTTGCTTCTCTTGCCTTTGGAGTCATATCTAAAAAAGTTATTAAGACAAGGAGCTTATCATGGACCTTACCACCTATGTGTTTTTTCCTAGGAATTTTATGATTTCAGGTTTTACATTAAGTTCTTAATCCATCTTAAATTAATTTTGTATATGATGTGAGACAGTAGTCTAGTATCTTTTGCATGTGGCCATCCAGTTTTCCCAGCACCATTTACTGAAGAGATTGTCCTTTGCCCATTATATATTCTTAGCTCCTTTGTTATAAATTAATTCTTTATATTCATGCAGATTTGTTTCTGGGCTCTCTATTCTGTTCCATTGATCTGTGTTTCTGTTTTTATGTTAATACCATACTGTGTTGATTACTATAGTTTTGTAGTATAGTTTGAAGCCAGGAATCATGATACCTCCAGCTTTGTTCTTTCTCAAAATTGCTTTTTTTGTTTTGGATCTTTTGTATTTCCACACAAATTTTAAAAGTATTTGTTTTAGTTCTGTGAAAAATGCTACTATAACCAACCTCATTCTTAAGAGCTTTATTTATTCTTTGTCTACATCTTACTCTTAGCACCTATACTCACCAATATCTTTCTCCAAAACTTGGGACTATGTTCCTCATGCTTGCTCAGATTTCCTCCTTTCACTTCTATTTCCCACCAATTCTCTTCCTTTGGTCTAGTCTCTGACATGGCATTGTAACCACATCGCTGAGGCTCAGGCTCCACCCTGTCTCCTTAAACATATCCTTTTCCATTGCCCTTGGCACCTAACATCGTCTGTCATTCTCCTTCCTAATTTGTATTTTTTGTTCTCTCTTTAATATTCATCTCTGTCACTCAACATCCCTAGGCCTTATATAAAGTAACCAAATCTTCTGTTTTCTCCTTTCCTACAGAAAGTTCTCTGAAGAGTAGTATAGCTGAGTCTCACAAACAACCCCAGGCAACTCAGCTTCTAACAACAAAGGTTTATTTCTTATTCTCATTATTATCTGTTGTTGGTCACCTGTCATTCTGGGACCTAGTCTCGAGGAGTTGTCCCTGTCTGGGGTATGTTGGCCTCATGGACAGCAGAACCATGGAATTCTTTGAAGATTCCACTCAGAACTGACACATGTCACTTGCACTTGTGCTGTAGTACCAAACTTGACATTAATAGAATGGGAAGTATCATCCTCTCACATAGATTGGGAGTAGATATTGGAGCAATAATAGAATTTACCACATCTACTAACTTATTTTGAACCCATTGCCTGCTGGTCCCCCAGGCCAACAAACATACTGTCTTTAAGGATGTGGCTCCCACTTAGCAAATATAGTGGCTTCCTTATCATCCTCACTTGGTGGCAGCATTTGATTTTTTGATATTAAAAGATATTACTGAGATAAACTCTACCTGTTCATCCTTTAAAAAAGTTTAAATGTGTCACAAACCATAAGAATATATAAAATTTATATGTACAAGTTAAACAACAATAATCAAACAAACACTCATGTTCACACCACGACTTCTTAACAAAGTGGAATGTTACTGTCATGTTCTGAACCTCTGAGCTATCACATCCCCTATTGCTTCCCAGAGCAACTCCCATACTGACATCTGTGTTAACTGAGTCCCTGCTTTTCTTTGGAGTTCTATCACTTACATTCAGTAACCTTCAGAAATAAGTTCAAACCTAGCATTGTAACAAAATGATATTTCCTGGAGAAAACAGGCTGAATAGAGTTTTTGAGTCACAGTCTGGGATTGGTGTAAATTTTTAAAATAGTTTTAAGAGCTTCTTCTGGAGAAGTCAGAGAAGCCAGGTCATGAGTGTGTCCTAAGAAAATGGGGCTCACCAGAGACCGGGCATCTAAAGAGGTCCTCCTGTGAGCCAGCCAGTGGACATCAACAGGAATGTGGTCAGGTGAATGAGCTTCTGTAAACAGGCACAGAGGCAAGAGTGGCAACTGGGGCAGCTTCCCTGAGGTTGGAAATGCAGCAGTATGGTGTCCACAGGCATCCTTGCTTTGACGGACCTTAGCATGTCTTTCTCTTGAATCACAGGGCTTCAGTTTGCCCTGGTCTTAAAAAATAAAAACAAAAAAACAAATAAGAAAACTTAAAAAAAAACCAACAACACTTTCTGTCCTCTCTTTTCAAAATCCCTATTTTAGGAATGTCGGAACTACTAAACTGATGCTCTAATATTCTTAGCTTTTCTGTCTCATTTTCTATGTCTTTGTCTTTTTGTTCTACTTGCTGGGAGATTTCTTCAATTTAATCTTCCGCACATACTGCTGAGTTTTTTCTTCCACTGCCTTATTTTAATTCTAAGTACTCCTTTTGTGTTCACTGAATGTTACTTTTAAAAAGCTTCTTATTCTTGTTCTGTATGATTTTGATTCTTTGCTATTTGTGGAGACTTGCTTTGTAGGCTAATATATGTTCAGTTTTTGTAAAGAACGTGCTTCTCTAAATGTTGGGATCAGCATTCTATAAATGCCCAATAAATAAGAAATGTAAATTGCCATCCATATTTTTTTATATTTTTAGCATTTAAAAAAATCTGTGTGGTCTCACGGTTTCTGAATTCTAATGATCAGTCTCTATAATTTAGATTGTCGCTTTCTCCTCGTTTTGTTTTGTAAATGTCAAGTTCTGTTTTGTAAATGTTCAAAACATCTTGTTATGTGCTCTCAGAATTAGGATTACTCTATTTTGCTGGTGATGTGATTTTTTTGTCATTAAAAAAGATTTCCTTTATTACTTACTACTTTTGGCCTTAAAACCTATTTTGGCTAATAGTTTTTTTCCTTATTTTCTTTAGATTAGTATTTAAGATAGTATATTTTTTTTTACTTTCTGTACATTTAAACTTTAGGCTTTACATGTATTTTTGCAACATATGGGTGCTCTGTGTTTATCTCAAGCTAAGAATCTCTGTTCCCTAATAAGTGAGTTTAGTCCAATTACATTTATTTTATATGGTAATGTATTTAGACTTACTTCTATCATCCTAGTTTTTGTTTTCTACTTATCATATTCTTTTTTAGATAGTAGTATTATATGCTTTTATTGATTCTTCCTTGAAACTTCCCTCTCTTGCCTTCCATGGCATTCTATTTTATGCTGCTTTGCCATCTGCTTTTATCTCTTGTCTTCCTCCTTTGTGTCTCTTCTTCTTCTTCACCTCTTAATCTAGCCATCAGCATGGCTTAGATCTTGACACTTTTTATTGTTATTAAATATGTACTCCTCTTCCCACATGGCTTTGATAGCTTTCTAGGTATCCCTTGGATTTTTTTTATCAGCTCCTGGATCCTGGGGTATAGAATAAAATTGGCATAATGGGGTGACTCATGTACTTTTAGTACTTGGATTTATTTTATTTTGATTTAGAACTGATTTTTAAAGGGGAGGTGACTCTCCTGACTAATTTACACATTAAATTCACTCTTTTATTTTTTGAGTACCATCCCAAAGCATCCTTTATTTTTTTAAAATATATTTGCATTGATTTCAGAGAAGAAGGAAAAGGGAGACAGAGATAGAAACATCAATGATCAGAAAGGGTCATTGATTGGCTGCCTCTTCCACGCCCTACAGTGGGGATCAAGCCCGCAACCTGGGCATGTGCCCTGACCAGGAATCAAACTATGACCTCCTGATTCATAGGTCAACATTCAACCACTGAACCACGCTGGCTGAGACCAAAGCATCCTTTAAATGCTCTTAAAAGGAAAGAAAGAGGTAGAAGGCAAAGAAACATGGCTTGCTGGTGGCCCATCATTTGTTCCTCTATGAATGTGTAGAACATGGTCCCTGGATTCTGTGATCTGTGTCCCTAGAGGATGATGCATGGAGCCAAATGATGAGGTGTGGTAGATCTCACAGCACAGCACATTGCTTCTGTGTCCTCTTGCTTTGTTCTAGGACTTGCTTTTACAGAATTTATGAGACTAGTTAGAATTTCCTTGGAAGCTTCTCTCACCCATCTGAAGATTCTTGTGTTCCCACTCAGGATTGCTGGTTCACCTACACTATTCAGCAGATTACTGAAGAGGTGGATGGTCCCATCAATAGTGTTTATAAATGTGAAAATACAGGCTTTCAGATAAGAATCTATTTAATCATCATCTTTATCAATTAAAAAAGTCTTTTAAAATTTTATATGATTTGTGAGAGGGCAAAGAGCTTCCCCTGGCAAGAACTGATCTGTACATTTTTTAAATACCATGTTTTTAAATTCAACAAGTATTTTATACGTACAGCACTTCTCATTTGAATGAGCCACCTTTCAAGAGCCCAGCAGCCAAATATGGCAAGTGGCTGCATCTCAGACAGCACAGCTCTACACCTTAACAATGGCTAAGGTATCTGGTAATCCCTTTTCATCCTCACTGCTACGTCTTCAGTTCAGACGCTTGCTACCTAACTCTTAACCAGGCTATTGCAATCATCAACATACTTATATCCTGGCTCTAAATCAACAAATAGCTCAATTTAGCTTTTATTGATAATGACAAGCACTATGCTAGGTGCCGAGGCTACCAACATAAATAAGACCAAATCCTTGTTCTCGGAAAGATTGCAGTTTAGCAAGAGAGACAGAAACATCTGCAATTAACCATGATGCATTGTGATGAGAACAAGCATAGAAGTATAAATAAAGCACAATGGGAACATAGAGGGAGGAAATAGACATTCTGAATGAGGAGATTGGAGAGTGCTTCAGAAAGAAGGTGGCGTTTGGAATGGGCTTTGAAAGATGAGTAGGAAGCTAGCATATAGAACCAGGGAGCAGCGTGTAAAAAAGCAGGAAGGGGAAAAAAGAGTAAGGGACGTCCATCTCAGTGTTAGCAGGTTCTACATAATGATATTAACATCAACTCTGTGAAGTGCCTTTTAGCATGCTTCTTTCCTGCTTAAACCTCTTATTAGTCCTCTTCCCAAATGAGAGCAGGTATATTTTTTGCTTGGCTGTTTGAAAATGTAGGTTTTATTGTGATTCTGGCATATTGAGATCCATAGATCAGGAGATGATTGCCTTTGAAGAGACAGGTTGTCACTCAAGTTCCCAAGAGGCAGTCCTCTTCCCAAATGAGAGCAGGTATATTTTTTGCTTTGCTGTTTGAAAATGTAGGTTTTATTGTGATTCTGGTATATTGAGATCCATAGATGATGATTGCTTTTGAAGAGACGGGTTGTCACTTGAGTTCCCAAGAGGCGGGGACATGCCATGGATTAGTTAGGGTTCTGTCCAGAAGAATGTTTGACCACATCTCTGGGCATCGTAGCCCAGCTAAGGTGACAGACAAAGGTAGCCATCACACCATGTCACACAGGGCAACAGAGGACAGCGCCAGGGTCAGTTGGGAGGCTGCGGGAGTGTGAAGAATATATAGGCAAGAGCCTTTGTTGTGTTTCTGAGACATGGAATAATATGGCAGGGTAAGCAGGCTTAGGGTTGGGTAGTATGAATAATTTTGGCAGTTTCCAGGGTCTAAGGGCTGTCCTGAGTTGTCTGGTACCTGATCCCAGGGTGATTAGGATTTGGGAATATTGGTCTGGAGTTCAAGAGCCAGATAGTAGTTTTCCTGGAACAATTCAAATTAATGCTCATTTTTTCTAGCAGGTGTCCTAGTTTGGATTATAAATTCTATGGTGCCCTAGCCAATTTGGCTCAGTGGCTAGAACCTCGGCCTGTGGACTGAAGGGTCCCGGGTTCGATTCCAGTCAAGGGTTCATCCCCTGCTTGAGCCCTGTTTAGGGTGCGTGCAGGAAGCAACCAATCGATGTGTTTCTCTCACATCAATATTTCTCTCTGTCTTTCCTTCTCTCTTCCATTCTCTCTAAAAACCAATGCAAAAATATCCTTGGGTGAGGATTAAAAAATAAAATAAAATCGATAAAAATATATTTAAAAAATAAATAAATACATTTTATGGTCACCCTACTAACTAGAAGTTTATTGCAGTGGTCCAGGTAAGATTTTAGGATGTCCAGAGTTCATCAGGGCGTGGCTAAGTGGCTGGAAAGGAATTGCTGCCCAACACTATCAACAAGTACAGGCTCTTGGACATCTGTAGAAATCTCTTATATCCACCACACACAGGCCTGGGCTGAGATACAGGAGACCCCAGTGGGGATTTGTTTTATCAATTGAATGCTAAATATTACAAATACGTAACGGCTAACTCCTTAACCATTCAAGGGTCTTGCTGTTGGTCAGCACAGATTGTTATTGCCTGAGATATAAGAAAAGAAATGAGAAGGAAAGTCATAAGCAACTGAAGAAGAAGTCAGAAAGATAACCCTTAGTTGTTCAGGGCCATGGGGCCTAGCTGCTCTTCTTAACATGGAGCTGAATTTTTATGGATATTTTTTGTTGTTGTTAATCCTCACCTGATGATATATTTTTTTCCCAATGGATTTTTAAAGAGAGTGGAAGGGAAGGGGAGAGAAATACAGAGAGAAACGCCGATGTGAAAGAGACATATGGATTGGTTGCCTCTCAATGAGCCCTGACTAGGGCTGGGGATTGAGCCTGCAACTGAGGTATGTGCCCTTGACCGAAATCAAATCTGCTACCCTTCAGTCCAAAGGCCAACACTCTAACCACTGAGCAAAATTAGCCAGGGATGGAGGGTTTTGACTCCTGCTTGAGGATAGCAGAGAGGGCCATGAAAGCTTGTCAAAATTTCATCAGTTTGCAGTCATTCTAACCTTGGAAGACAGTAAGTATAGAGGCAAATTAGTCAACTGGAAGAAACAATTGTTTCCTAGTACACGTACTTAATCATGAGCTGTTATTTGGGCCTTTCATTAGAACCCAGAAAGGTTATTTGGTAACAATAATTGGGGAATATTTTTTAAAGGAATCAAGCAACTAGACCCAGGGAAAAAGAAGATGTTGCTATCAGGAATACATTTTAGCAGAGGGAAGAATATGAATAAGAATAAATGAAAAGGGTGAAGAGCTGTTATGTTGTTTTATTTTTTTTTAATATATTTTATTGATTTTTTACAGAGAGGAAGGGAGAGGGATAGAGAGCTAGAAACATCGATGAGAGAGAAAGATCGATCAGCTGCCTCCTGCACACCCCCTACTGGGGATGTACCCGCAACCAAGGTACATGCCCTTGACCGAAATCGAACCCGGGACCCTTCAGTCCGCAGGCCGATGCTCTATCTACTGAGCCAAACCGGTTAGGGCTATGTTGTTTTATTTTAAATGTTCTTCCTTCTAGTTCTCATTTCGTATACAGGAGGCAGGCTTTGCTTCAGTCCACTCCCACTATTACTTGTATTTATACAGTGCTCATCTACCAGAGGCTCACAGGGCAGCCTTGAATCCATGTCGCTCTAGAAAGTATTGCTTAACAAAAGGGGGATGCTCTTATTTCATCCATCATATCATGAAATGTTCCAGTGGGAGCCTGGAGCTGGATTTGCCTTAGGCTGATGGTTTTGCGTTGGGCTGCACACATGCATGTCACAGCTCCACACACCCAGGCAAGAGAACACGTGGCATCATTTTGCAACGAGGAGCCAGCCCTGCCATCATCCCTTTGCTTTTGACTGTGACTCAGGGAGGTGTTTTGAATTACCTTCATGGCTCTTGATGTTCCTGAAATATTTCTGTTGGGGAGTTCTGTGTGTCCACAGGCAAGACAAGTTGCTTAAATTTTAAACCTCACAGCCCCTCTCTATACTGTTCACACTATTATTTATAGAATTTCATTTGTCAGATTTACTTCCTCTGGTTTTTGCTTCAGAGAAATAGAATTGAAGTAGAAAAGTCCTCTGAGGTAGAAGGGGATGGGTTTGAAGATGGAAATATTTTAGTAGTTACTTCAGAAATTTTTATTGCAGCTTTGTTATTCTTTTTAAAAATGCATGCCTCCAAGGCATCCGTAATTCAATGAAATCAAACTCAAATAATTGCCTTGGATTCACTAAAAGTTGGTGTCTTCACATTTTTCATTAAGCTAAGAATTGATTTTTAGAAAAATGAAGTAGGTTAAAAGTAATGTTTGGCTTCGGTGTGATGCTAGAAGCCAAAATATTCTTACTAGGACGGTTCTCAACCTGTGGGTCACGACCACTTTGGCGGTCAAGACCCTTTCACAGGGGTTGCCTAAGACCATCCTGCATATCAGATATTTACATTACTATTCCTAACAGTAGCAACATTACAGTTATGAAGTAGCAACGAAAATAATTTTATGGTTGAGTCACAACATGAGAAACTGTATTTAAAGGGCCATAAGGTTGAGAACCACTGTAACTAGGTCCTTTTAAAGTCTTTCAGTGAGCCATTCCAATTTCTCTGCCTCCTGCTCTTCCTTTTTCTAGTGTCTTTCTTCATCTTCCTCTTGCAGATTAGGCAAGCACTATGCTCATTCACTATTGTGACAAATACTTTAGAATATAGAGAGAAGTTAAGGAATAGGACATTTCTTTTAACCTCTGGCATTTAAATTTGTTTATCTTATAAATTACTAGAGGCCCAGTGCACAAAAATTTGTGCACTCAGGTGGAGGGAGTTCCTCAGCCCAGCCTGTGCCCTCTCACAGTTTGGGACCCCTCAGGGGTGACCACTTGCTGGCTTAGGGCTGCTCCCCAGGGGATTGGGCCTAAGATGGCAATCAGACATCCCTCTGGCAGCCCGGCAGCCCTCGGGGGATGTCCACTTGCCAGCAGG
>NW_005363836.1:4326313-4341693 GCF_000412655.1 Myotis brandtii | reverse complement strand
GGGTTTGTTTAGCTTCTATAATTGAAACATTGTTGCTGTCCTGCTCGCTCCAGCTCTGAGGCCCCGCTCCAGCTCTGAGGCAGCTGCCTGCTGAAAGCAGGTATCTGGGTTTGTTTAGCTTCTATAATTGAAACATTGTTGCTTCCGGAGCTCAGAGCTGGGCCACGGCAGGCGGGGAACCTTGGCTTCCTCCATCACTGGAGCAAGCAAGCCTCCTGTTCGCTTCAGCTGCGTGGCTGCCGACCGCCATCTTTGTTGGCAGTTAATTTGCATATCCTGCTGATTAGCCAATGGGAAGCGTAGCAGAGGTATGGTCAATTACCATGTTTGTCTATTATTAGATAGGATTTAAATTGGTCAATGACAGAGAATATCAGATATGAGCTTTATGAGGTGGTCTTTTGTTGTTGGGTATATGTGATACTTAAAATAATATTAATAATGTTGATTTTCATTGAATTGAATGCCTCCTGTGAAACTGGATAATCACAGGCACATAACATACATTGTTGTTAATCCTCTGAGTGACCACAGAAGGATTCAAATGTGTGCATCGGAATAAACTCAGGTGTCATTGCTGGAGTGTTAAGCGCTCAATTACTAAACCAATTATTAAATCACAATCACAATTGTTAAGTCATTTCAAATTAGAACAAAATTACGTCACCAAAATTTAATTAATTTGATTTGTTGTTGTTGTTATTTTTTGAGAACCAGCTCAAAGAGTGAAGAGCAGTTTCCCGTTAGCATCCTTGACATTATGGTTGTATGCAAAACACATGCACGTACAATAAAAGTGACAAATTTTGTACAAGTCTTAGCATTTAATTAAAAATACAAAGCCAAAATGTATATAACTATTAGAAAGATATATGTTGTAATGGGCTTCACTTTTTGAGCTCTGTGAAGATTGATGTTTTATGAAGGTTTTGTTGCTAGGTACCTAAAAATAGACTTTTCTATTCTTCATATTACAATGTCATTGCACTCTGTTAGAGGGTAAGTAGTTAACAAGCCCCCCTTTTTAAATTTATTCTAGGATTCAAGAAGGATTAATAAAACACCACTGCATAGTAATGCAGTTATTACAATGATCTATTTGGGGAAGACTGTGCACTTACGTTATAATTACCCAGAATTCCAGGATGAAATACAAGTTTATCAACAACACTGTGGTGGAGAAAACCTTTGTGTCTACAGAGGCAAACTACTTGAAAAAGGTACACATACAATGTGAATTCTTTTTGAGTACTTGAAGTTAATGTTATAGATAAACTATTGTTGATATCAGAATGACTTCACTTTCTCTATGAAATTATGCATAGTCAGGGACTTATAAAACAGCTGCCTCAAAGTGAATCTGGATTTACTGCTCTGTGATTAAAACTGGAGCAGCAATTACTCTGACAGATTGTGAAAGAAAGAACTTGAAGTTATTTAACCCAGTAACAGATTAATTTGGGGGATAGAGATATATGATCATTAAAATGTTGCACAAATAAACTGTCGCCAAATTACAAGTTAATTATTTGGCTTGCCACAATGAACTACATCATACATTATTCTAAGAGAAAAATACAAGATTGGCAATTTGTTCCTTAGAAGTATGTTGAGATAAAATTACAAACCCAATAAACTTTAGGGGAAATCACACCTAAATAACATGGTGCAGAATTTAGACAAATGCATTTAATACATTTTCACTTTCATTTGATCATAAATCCATGTTTGTTAGTGTAGGGGAGGAAAAAAATTTCTTCTACACTTTTAAGTTCTAGCTGGAATAAGAATTAAATTGATGTGAGCTGGATTAACAGGGGGAAATAACCAAATTCAGTTATGTACGTAGAGGGTGGAGGGGTTTCTAAAAGAATGTGGGGCCCAGAGACAAATTGGGCAATTGAGGCTTATGTGCCTTTCTAAGGAGAAGGGGTTGGAGTCTAGGGCTGCAAAGGGTAGGAAGGCAATTCACATGGAGTTGGAAAAGCAAAGGTTCAGTAAACAAATTAAAAAATGTTTGCTGGGCCATGCAGAGACAAGAGGGAACGGAAGGAACTTTGATCTTGAGGCTCTGCTGAGTCTTCCGACCACACCTAGTTCATATTGTATTACAGTGACCCATGGCGACAGCGCCCTTTCTGGAACAGGCCCTCTACCTGGATTGCTTTAGGCAGGAAGGGAGAAGGTCTAAGGTTCTTCCTGAGTGTTTCCTTTCTTAAAAAAAATCAACTTGAAATAATCAATAACCCGCTCTGGCCAATGTGGTTTGATTGAGCGCCGTCCCATGTATGGAAAAATCGCCAGTTGGATTCCCAGTCAGGGTACATCCCCAGGTAGCCAACCCATGTTTCTCTCTCTCTCCCTCCCTCTCCCTTTCTCTCTCTCTCAAGTCAATAAAAACATATTTTAAAAAATACTTTTAAAATAATCGATATTCCCGGAAGACATATTTTGGTGGCATAGGCTAATTTTTATATTGCATATAGAGTTTCACATATTTGACTGAAGTGGTTTTTGTCTACTTAGTCTGTGGGCCAGCAGTTAAAAGGAAGAGTTGTTACAGGGTTGTGCTACTTGTGATTTCCTTGCTTGAGAGACTCTATAGGAAGTAATGGAGTTTTCACTAATTAAGATAAATATTTATATGTGAGTAATCTTGATACAGACTTAGGGGTTAAGGGAGGAGTTGGAGGCAAGCATGGAGTTGTTACTTTTGGCTTTTCTGTTTTCCCTCATCAAGAAAACAGTGATATGACTTTAAAAAAATTCAAGTACTTAAAGAGAAACTATCCATATTTAGGGATTAAATGTTAAAACTTTCCAACGTAAGAAAGGGCAAACACTTGAATGTTAATTTTAATTTCAAGTAAAATACATTATGTTTTACTTTATAAAAATATTTTTTACTTTATAAAAATATGTATAATTTATAAAAATAATGTTTAATAATGCTGGAAATATTTTACCCCATTTTATATACTTGGCTGAAATATAATTTACTTTTGTCTCATTTTTGTAGCATTTGAGAGTTTCTTCCTTCCATTTTGTAGATGAGGAAAATGAGAGGAGTCCGGAGGTCCAGGCTTCCCAAGGTCACACATGCAGCTGTGGGCAGGGTCAAGAGCAGATGCGGCTCCTGACTAGGTGCAGGACCTTTGATTAGTACCATCTAGCTCCAGTTCGCTATTCTCAGTAGCAAAGAGCTTCCTACATTCTCATCATACAATGGGTATAATGAGAGTGGCATAGATACATGCGCTCATTTTTTAAAAGTGTAACTTTCAACTATTAATTTAGAAGAATTGCTGAAATTAGCTGTGGTCTAAAATTGGAATTAACATAATGAAACTCTTCCTGGGTCTTAGATTACTCTTTATTCAAGAAAATGCATATATAATGTCTGTTTGACTGCTGGAAAGCATGGCACACACAAATGAAAACAAAACAAAACAAAACACAACACAGTAAGACTTAGCTGAATGAATTTCTGGGAGAGGATATGCGCTCTGTGATTAGTGTGCCAAGCCAAAGGTTACTAGGGAGTGTTACCTGGTTACGCGTTATTTTGCATACATACTGGTCCTGGGACCGTCTTTTTGTTGTCATCGGACAGTCTTGAATTATAGGATGCGATGGGGACATAAGTAATTGAATCCCATCCACACAATAATTTTGTCTCAGCTTGTTCTTGATTGCCAGGAAAGTAATTATTCAAAATTGAAAAGTGCCGTGGCTCAGAGTTGACTTGTGGTTCAGCAATCTTAGCAATTTAGCTGAACTGAAAAGAATCTGCCCTTTTTAAAAATCAAAGCTGTGTAAGACTCAATGAAATGTGAATAGGTTTTGAGAAGATTTCTGTTAGGAAAAAAAAAACACATTTAATGTTATGCTTGGAGCAGAAAACTCATTAAAAATGTGGCATTCATTAACTTGTCTCGCTTTTGGATGAGAAATAACAATAAAATTAATTATTTAATAGTGTGGCAAGTGCATCTTTTATTCCCATAGTAGTTCCATGAAGTCTTGCGGTTTGATTTTAGACGTCAAGCCACACATTGATTGTTTATTCTGTACACCGAGGAAGACACTGAACATTTCTACAACTTGTGGAGAATGCAGTTCTTCACAGGCCTTTTGATTTGCCACGTGCATCGTGCATCCTTAAACAAGGCAAACCTTAGCCTCCTGGGTTCATGTGGATACAAAGAACAAAGTAACTGTTTTCTGACCCTCTTATAATCTCTTCCTTTTGGCCCGATTATCTCTCATTTCCAAACCTGATTCTGTTGTAACTATTTGTGCATTCCGAAGTACTCCCCCTGCCCCCCAATTCATTCTCTGGTCTTTTTGTGTGATATTTCCTTTGTCTGCAATAGAACAATGGATTTGAAATTCAAAATAGGATTTTAAATTTAAATCTTCCCCATCTTTTAAGATTCAGAATAAGGCTGTGAAGCTTTCTCAGTTGACTCTGTTATTCATCTCTCTTGATGGCAATGGCTCTTATTCTATACTTAAAACCAAAGCATTTCATTGTACTGAGACTTATATTAATTGTGTTTTTTTATTTCTCTTTTTCCGTTATCATATATTGAGGGGGTTTTTGTTTAAAAAAATAGCTTTAGTGAGTTGTAATTTACATTCTGTAACATTCACTCATCCTAAGTGTACAATTTACTAATACTTGGGAATTTTCTAGCATTGTGCAACCATTATCTATCACAAAGCAGTTTTAGAACATCTCCATCAGTTCTAAAAGCTTCCTTGTGCCCATTGGCAGTTAATTCCCATTTTCATAGCCAGTCCCAGGCAACCTCTGCAGATTTGCCTTTTATGGATATTTCTTATATATGAAATTATACAATAGGCAGTATTTTGTGTCTCGCTTCTTTCACTTAGCATAATGCTTTTGAGAGTCATCCGTTTGTAGCATCTATCAATAGCTTCTCTGATCTTATATCACTGAATACGTAGTTATCTATCTCCAGGTGATGGATATTTGGATTGTTTCCACTTTTAGGACTTTTATAAATCATGCTGTTACAAATATACAAGTTTTTATATAGACATCTGTTTTCATTTCTCTTGAGTAGATCCTAGGAGTGGGTTTGATAGCTTTTACCCCCCTTAGTATGGGTCATACTTTCCTGTTTCTTCACATGTTTTTGGATTTCTTGATGAAAACAGAACATTTTAAATTACGTAGCAGTGGTTCTCAACCTTCTGGCTCTTTAAATACAGTTCCTCATGTTGTGACCCAACATAAAATTATTTTCGTTGCTACTTCATAACTGTAATGTTGCTACTGTTAGGAATCGTAATGTAAATATCTGATATGCAGGATGGTCTTAGGCGACCCCTGTGAAAGGGTCGTTCGACTGCCAAAGGGGTCGCGACCCACAGGTTGAGAACCACTGTATTAGAGCAACTGTGTTTTCTGGATTTTGTATTTCTCTTTTGAAGATTATTGTTCTTGCTGTTTGTTGTTGCTGTTTGTTTAGTAATTTACCTGGACCAATTCTGTGAAATTCATTTTCTCTCTCCTTGGTATACAGCTGGTGAAGTCTCTACTCATAATTTTTTAAATTCTATTTTTCAGTTTTCAGGCTAGTTTCTTAAGGTTGTCTCAGTGTCTTCATAGTTTAGTGATCATCTAGTGATTTATCAAAGGCCGTGTTCAAAACTTTGAGCCAGTGAAGTCTCCACCTTGTGCAAGTAGATGTTTGTAGGTTTATTAGTTTCCTGAACTGGTGTAAAAAATGTCCCCTAAGTTGGTGGCTTAAAACAATAGAAATGTATTCTCTCACAGTTTTGGAGGCCAGAGCCTAAAACCAAGGTGTTAGCAGGTTCGTGTTCCCTCTAAATTTTAGTAAAAGCTCTAGGGGAAAATCCTTCCTTGTCTCTTCTAACTTTTGGTGATTCCTGCAATACTTGGCATGCTTTGGCTTATAGCTTCATCACTCCAATCCCTTCTCTGTCTTCACATGTCATACTTCTCTGTATGTTTTTGTGTGTGGCCTTTCCTCTTCTAATAAGGACATAGGTCATTGGAATGAGGACAAAATTCAGGGTGATCTCATCTTGATCCTTCACTAATTATATCTGCAAAGACCCCAGTTTCCAAATCGACTCACATTCTGAGATCTAGGAGGTCATGAATTTTTCGAGGGCAATGTCCATCCTCCTATAGTGGATTCAAGAGTATAGGCCGGGGGGGTGGGGTGGTAAGAGATCAACCAAGCGGGGGTTGGGGGGGGTGGGGAGAGGTCAATGGGTGAAAAAGGAGACATATGTAATACTATATGTAATATTTTAAACAATAAAGAACTAAAAAACAAAAAAGAATAAAGAGATGTTAGTTGACATTCCAAAACAAAAAAACAAACAAACAAACAAAAAGTACATTCAAAGTTCAGGCAGTTTTCAGGTCTGCTCCTACTCTGATTTTCCACCAGGCTCTCTTGTGTTTCCTTTATTCATGGATACAAACTCCCAGTTGGCTAGGGATGTATGAATAGGTTGAGCCTACTCCAACCCATGCCACTTCCAGCTAGCCGAGGATGTGTATAAAGCTTACTAAATGTGAGGGAGGGGACAATTTCTCCCTTCCCTTCTTTGGTTCTTTGGGCTGGTCAAATAATTAAAATAACATAAGGTAGATTAACAGGATAAAATCTAACACATACATTCAGGAATTCTGCACAGACATAAGAGATTCCAAAGATAGTAAGGCAAGATAAGGTGTATATGTCATTCTGGACTAAGGAGATGGAGGAGACGTCTGGAATTTCAAAGGGAAGTCACAGGTAGATGAAAAGAGTTAATTTTTGGTAGATAAATGTTTGTGGGCCATGCAGAAACAATGGGACAGAGAGAAAACTTTAATCAAATGGGCCTTGTGAGCTTCATCCCTGTCTGTTATATCTAGTTTGTATTAAACTATAGTTATGTATGATGATAGTTTCCTTATTGAGCAGGTCCTCAAAACGTCTTTTAGGCAGTTAGGAGGAATGTGAAAGGTTCTTTCCGAGTCTTTTGTTTCCTGAAAATAATCCCTATGCCACAGAGACACATTTTGGGGTGGCAAATTTTGCTCCCCTACAAATGCATCTATGATTGCCTTTTTACCTATATCCCATGGTTGAATTTCCAGCTAGCCCACTGGCCTGTTGCTTGCCCTAATTAGAACTACAGTTTCAGGCTAGCAAACCCTCTGTCTATGTTAGCTTGCCTCTGAGATTGCTACCTATTAGTGGAAAAGCGACTGGCCAAGGTTATTTTGCCTTCTGTTCCAAATCAAGTGAGCTCCCACTGACATTGAAGCTGCTGGTTATTTATGGCCTGCCCTACCTGTTAGAACTGCAGTGATGAAACAGTGGCAGGTGAGAGGCATGCGAGCAGCCCCAGGCAAGGATGCCTCAGCTCTCCACTCTTCTTACCAAAAGTTCAGTAAGTTTTCACGAATAACTGCTGCTCAGTTTAAGCCTTTGGTACATTTTCAGAGACACCATTTTAAGAGGAGAGGATTTGGTGAGCACATTTCAGAAGTCTGATATATTAATGTTGTCTCTCCTACTAAATTATAATTTCTTGAAGGAGGAGACCACATTTGATGTTTTTTCAGTATTTTTGTTTCTTCTCAGTTCAGTGGTTCTCAACCTTCCTAATGCCTCGACCCTTTAATACAGTTCCTCATGTTGTGGTGACCCCCAATTTCATTGTTACAAATTGAACATAATTAAAGCATAGTGATTAATCACAAAAACAATATGTAATTATATATGTGTTTTCCAATGGTCTTAGGCGACCCCTGTGAAAGGGTCGTTCGACCCCCAAAGGGGTCGCAACCCACAGGTTGAGAACCGCTGCCTTAGTGCCTAAAATAGTGCTACCCATTGTCAGTCAACAATGAATAACCACATTTTATAAATATTACAGAATGCTTTCCAATATTGCACTGTATATAACCTTTAAGATTGCTCTGTGAAGTGGGTAGACTGGGTCGCCCCCTCCACTTCACTCCCTCACCCACTCCTCCTGCCTTCTCCATTTCATAGATGAGGATTCTGAAATGGTCTATCTTCCTTCCACGACTCCAGGTAGAAACCATCAAGTCAGGGCTGGGAAGTGACGCTAAGGTTTAAAATATAAAATTATAATATAAGTAACAAGGGAATAAAGGCAGAGGGTGTCAATTCTTGTTCAGCGTGCTTGGGGAAAAAAGAAAAAAAGGCATGGAATACTAGGTGGATGTGCTCTCCAGTCACACGAGTACCAAGTGGCAGAGGAGTCACATCTGGAAGTTGGTGTCCTGTGCCCATTCTCAGCACTTCCTTGGGTGCACTCTCTTCTTGGGCTGGGCACTGCGGGTGTCATGAGTCACATGAATGCCCCATTCAAGTTTCTGTAATGAAATCTTTCTAGTCACCACTAAGGAGTCCAAAAACCATAAAGACAATTGGATTTTAAAATCTATTGCATCTTAGTTTCTCCTTTCACATCACAAACACTAATGTACAAATGACAAAATTACTTTCTCAATAAGTCAATTCTTTAAAAGCTTTGCAGTTCGACTCTGCTAGATTTATTTATCATCTGATTTATATTTCTTTTTACAGGCATGCTGTGCTATAAATGTAGTATTTTTAGGTGACTGTGAAAGAATTAGGTTAAAATAAGAACTCAATATTTATCGGGGGCCTCGTATGCCATAGTCCTGGGATTGGGGGAAACAAAGATGATTATGACCAATTTCAGCTCTCATGGATTTCATAAACATGCAGGGCAGCAAACCTCTAGGTCGGGGTTCTCAAAGTGTGATCTCTGGACCAACAGCATAAGCCTCACCTGGCAACTTGATAGAAATGCAAATTCTTGAGCCCTACTGAATCAGAAACTGTGAGGTGAGGCCCAGCAATCTGTGTCTTAATAAACTCTCTGGGTGATTCTGATGTATACGGAAGTTTGAGAACTGCTGGTGTAGGCATATTTTAATATATTGCAATAAATGCAACCATAGGAAATGTGTACATAGCAGAGATGCAAAAAAAATCTTAAGTCTATTATTAGTAGAAGTGAAGGGCCTAGGGAGGCTTCTTTTGTAGGAAGTAGAAGTGTCAGGAGTAGCAGGTTTCTGAGCTGCTCTGCAGAATATGGTATCTCAGATGTAGGGCTTAGTAACTTTAGGGTGAGACCTTTTCAAAGAGCCTTATAAAGACTTGGAAACATTAAAACTGATCAATTACAAGCAGTGGCTTTTAATTTATTGGTGGGACTTTTGAGTGGTTCGGGGGGAGCAAAAAGGGGTCTCAAATTCAGATAGAATTGAGAATGGACTGGAGATAGAATAAGTTTGCCTCATATGTATGAATTAGGATGTTTCAAGTCACAACGAAAAATACACTTTTTATTTAAAAGTATTACTGAGTTCACACTAGCCCTTTGTCATGTACTTTTTCACTAGGTAACAGTGAAATAGAGGCATGGGATCTAGAGAGATGTTTAGATTCAAATGCTAACGTTCCCACTTACTGAATGATTTGGGGTAAATTACTGAACTTCTCTGAGCCTTCATGTCTGCATCTAGAAACTAGTGATAATAATATTCCCACCTCATGTGATTGGTGAGAAATAGCACACTCAAGATAATCCGGATAATGCCTGGGCATAGTAAGTGCCATACAGTGATAGGTATTATGATGTTTTTAAAAATCACTTTTATAAAGGCTTGGGGTACTTTTTAATAGATGAAGATAATAGAACGTATTTTTTCATGATAGAAAAGTGTCCCCAAATTAAAAGGTGATCTAGACCATAGCATTGTACGTATCTAATAGAAAAATGTGATTTAGAACATGTTAGTCCAAAATCAGTTGCTTTCACTAATTTCTTTCCTTTTTAATTGCAGAGACCTTTCAGTTTATTTCCAAAAGGCACCATGGTTTCCCCTTCAGTCTCACCTTTTTCCTGAACGGGATGCAGGTGAACAGGCTGAGCTCCTGCTGTGAATATAAGCATCGGAAAGGTTCCAGACTTGGAGGCAAAGGAAGCTACTTTGGGTTCGTGTGTGTGGAGAGATCATCGCCTTGCTACAAGTACGGAGACAGATGTCTTTGGGGAAAGGGCACGTTTTGCTACACTGTCTTATGCTTTTACCGATACATTTCTCTGCACAATTTGTTGAGAAATATATCAGTGCAAACGAGCCTAAAATACCTAAGTTAAAGGTGGTTTAACTGTGTGTTGTACTAGACATTATAGAATATAAATTAGACTTCCAGATGTGTGACGGGGATAAAAGCTGGTGGTGTTTTAAATCCTGCAACCCTCTCTATCTGATCCTTTCCATATCATGCTTTCAGCTGTTTCTGAAGTGAAAGAGAGAGGCTTTTTCTTTTCTTTTTTCCCCCCTTCTTTTTCTCATTCCTCTTAGTAACTGGTTTTGGGCTGAGCCCCAAAGCATGTGCAAGCATCTGGCTTCTATGGTTGATTATTGTAGGTTATGCATTGTAGAGCTGTGACTACATTATCGTGTGGCCCAAATATCATTCTTATGCCCCTCGATTTAATCTCAGAAAATGCATAATAAAAGGTCAGTTTTGATTGTTGTTTATCCATGTTTGTATTGAATATTCTGTTTGAAATTGTGAGACTTGTTTGCAACCTTTCTAGTCTTAGGCCAAGCTTAGAAAGCAGCAGTGAACCAAGCAAAGTACCCCTCCCCCCATGGAGCCCATTCTAATGGGGGAAGGACAAATAACATCCCAATAAATAAATTAATATATACCATATGGCAATAAGTGGTGGTGGTGGGGACAAAGGTCAGGGGGGAGGATTATTTTATATATGACGGTCAGGAAAGGCCTCTCTGAAGGGGCCAGAGAGACAGGGGGGCCAAGTCATTGGAGTCCGAAGATCAAAACAGGGGCTTTGACTTTCATTCTGAGAATGATGTAAAGCTTCAGTGACAAGTTTTGGGCAATGACCTGTCACGATTTGACAGTAGCTCCTATGGCAAAAATAAACTAGGGAGGTTGAGGGAAGGGTGGAAACTACTCAACCCAGAGGAGGATGGTAGAAAGGTAAGTGATTGAGTCCTAAGTGTGTTTTGAAGATAAAGTTTACAGAACTTATTGATGGATTGAATATGGGACATGAGATTAAAGAGCAAAGTCAATGATGATTGAAAAGGTTTTGGCTTGAACAACTGGAAAGATGTCCAGTTCACTATTCTATGTGTGAGGGGGAGGGGGAGAAACACGTTTGAAAGTGGAATGAAGGGGTTTTGGTTTGGGGCAAATTAAGTTTAGGACATTTATTGGTTCCAACAAGATGTCCAAGCTAGAAATATGAATTTGAAAATGGTTTGCATATAAATGACATTTAAATCATAAGGTGAGATGAGATTGCTTAAGAATGGAATGCAAATAGAGAAGATACCTGAGTAATGAGCTCCAGGTCACTCCAGTTCAAAAATGAGAGCAAAAGGCCTAAGAAGGAAAGCCAGTAATAGAAAGGAACTTAGAGAGAGTGATGTCCTAGAAATGAACAAAATATTTGAAAAGAAAGGTATGACCAACAGCCCTGAATGTGTGGATAGATGAAGTAAATGGAGAGTGAGGATTGAGCATGATCTGGTAAAGTGTTGGTTATTGTTGATCTTGGGACAAGTTACAGTGGAGGGTAGGAATGCAAGTTTGATTGGAGTGAGTTTAAGACATAATTGGAAAAGAGCTAAGGCCAGAGAGTATAGAGCAGTGATGGCGAACCTTTTGAGCTCGGCGTGTCAGCATTTTGAAAAACCCTAACTTAACTCTGGTGCCGTGTCACATATAGAAATTTTTTGATATTTGCAACCATAGTAAAACAAAGACTTATATTTTTGATATTTATTTTATATATTTAAATGCCATTTAACAAAGAAAAATCAACCAAAAAAATGAGTTTGTGTGTCACCTCTGACACGCGTGTCATAGGTTCGCCATCACTGGTATAGATACTGCAGACTTCCAGTGAAAATTGAGAACTACCCCTAAGGAGACTGATTCACTTATAATATTGTATAATCTTTGTTTTTTTATTGTCACATTCATAATAATAATTTTAGTTATTTTCAGGGCTGTTCAATTTCTTAAAAATGAAATTAATTTTAGTTCATTTTAAAAGTAATGGTTGCTGGAACTTTTGATAAAATAAAACAGTAGGTAATTTGAATACCAACATTGATTAGGAATTACCTGCGTAAGGTTCGAGGAAACAAGAAAAGCTCAGCAGTGGATACTTACAAAGTGTGGAGTTTAAACAGTTGTATTTATCCCACAATCGTGGGAACTGTTCAAAAAGACGTGATAGTTATTTTCAGTTATTAGAGCAAAACACAGGAAGAAGGATTGCCTAACCAAATAGAATGCAGACAGCTTTGAGTTTAGTAATCAACACCTCAAATTATACTCAGAAGTCAACTAGGTAGTCAGTGACGAGGAAAGCACAGATGTTACTCACTTTGTTTGTCCAATCCCCTTAAGCAGATGGGCAATAAAAAGTCTGTGCATGCAGTAGGGAGGCAAAAAAGAGTCACAACATAAACTTAAAGTAATAGCATAGCAGAGGCTCCAAATCAATGGATTTGGTGTTGCCGTGGATAAGGGAAGAACAGCTTGGACAGAAGGCAATGCAGGTAATCATATTCTGTGAAGATTCATGACACCTTTATTTTAAGGAAAGTAATGTGCTAAGTACATCATCATTGAAGTCAAGTATTTATCATGCTTAATATGGGTGAGGTAAGTGTATTCTTATCTCATTTTTTTTACAGCCTGATAGTTATTTTGAGTGCAGAGCCTTTTAGTTTTATTTTATGGGGAGATATTCAAAAGATGAGTAACATAACTAAGTTTCCATATTTGCTTGTTGGGAGAATTAATTCTTATGCTATTCCTAGACTGGAGATGGCTGAAATTCAGTGAATCTTGAGTTTAAGAAATTGTCATTGGATTTGATTCACCTTGAGGCAATTTTCAAATTTTACATATTATTTCTAGTCTTCCTGGACTGACAAGTCTTGACTGCATTCTGATCTTTTTTTACCTGCTCACTCTATTTGATTCAGTTCCCTGATAGCCATGTAACCTGTAGATAAAGGGACGTGTGTATTTCTAGAGAAGGACTGATAAGTGCCAACTGACAAGTCTTGACTGCATTCTGATCTTTTTTTACCTACTCACTCTATTTGATTCAGTTCCCTGATAGGCATGTAACCTGTAGATAAAGGGAACGTGTGTATTTCTAGAGAAGGACTGATAAGTGCCAGCCCCCTTTCCCAGGTCACGGATTGTCTTTAGAGTTTGGTGAAAACTTCTCCAGATTCTGCTAATTTCTGGTGGGGAGTGTGAATTCCCTGGTGGTAAACCCAGCAGCGTAATATTTGTCTGTGTAGCTAGTCATCTGCGAGGACTATACCTGTAACCTAGCGATATTTTTGTACTTCAGTGTGAGGTCATGGGGTTTAACAGTCCTGAGCTGGAATCCAGCTCCATCACTCACCTGCAGGGTGAGCTTGGGCATTTCATGGAACCCTTGAAGCCTCAAATTCCTCATTGAAAAGTAGTGATGATAGTTCCCGATTTATTGGTCTGTGGTGTAACAAACCTGGTAAAATAATGCATATATAGGGCACATAGCAAAGAGCTTGGCACAGAGGGAGTGCTCTGTAATATTATTATGATAACCATCATGTTATTAATGTATATGTTATTATTATTAGAATTTTTATTTTGACATTAACTTGAGAGATAGAAAAAAAGCTATGGAAGACTTTATTCATGTGACTTGTTGTAACTGATTTAAAAATTATTTTTAATATCTTAATGCATGCAGATTACCTGCTTGGTTCACCAGATTTGACTTTGAATGACTTTATGACCTCTACAAACTATTGCCATCTTTAAAGAACAAAGCTTATATCCAGTAAAAGTCACCAAGGATTATGGTTCAGGTTTCAAAAAGCAATTTTAAATGCAATAATGACATTTCTATTAAAATAAGCAGGAAGGTTCCTGAGATGTTTATTTAAAGGGCACAGCAACATGTGACTGTATGTTTCTTAAAAAAATCAATCATATTTATTCAGAGTCAACCTGGTATGTAAGTCTTTTGTTGTTGTGTTATTCGAATAATAAATTATCGTGGACTGAATGGCATCTTTCTTTTTCTGAATATTTTTTATCTCAGCTTTCCTGTGCTTGCAAACCTGGATGTTCTTTTATCACATAAGTATCATATAAGGACTTGAATTATATACCATATGACTCTGTTATAAGACCAAAATATGTTTTAAGGCACTAATTTTAGTTTAGGACTAAAGTTCTTTTGTTGTTTTCTTGTTTATTATTGTGGGTAAAGTTATTAAGAATTTTTTGTGTTTTTATGAGATTTTAATATTAATAAAAAGAAAAGAATTTACTTTAGTTAACTACTGGTATGTACCTTGATAAAAAATTTCTTATAACATTTCTTATAAGAATAAGAGGTACGTGATTTAAAAGCTTTGCAGTTCCACTCTGCTATGCATAAAAGTTAATAAACATCCTATGTTAATATTTTCATAGGTGCATTATTGCAATGGGCCTTGACAAAAAACCAACTTCGCCAAAACCTAGGAAACAAAAAAGTCTTGAGAAAAGAGAGGAACCAAAGGGCGAGGGGAAACTGAGGAAGGATAGAGCATACATGGTCCCAAGAAGGAATGAGATGGAGGGGAGCAAAACCTCTTCAGTCTTTTTTTCAGCCGACGAAGAAAAAACAGGGGTTGAAGATGTAAGAACTGCTGTAGAAGAAATGGAACGTAAAGGAAAACAACATGTTTGGGAAGATGACCAGGAAAATATATTTAAATACGGTAAGATAACAGGTGACACAGGGTTCTGTTGTTGTTACTGAGGTTGTTCTTTTGCTTAAGTCTTTAAAATGTGATTATCGAAATTTGCAAAATTATTTATTAAATGTTGTCACTGTTCTGGCATTTAGGTGATCCTATTACACGTGAGGACTCCCTGACCACCTTCCTCCACTGTTTTGCGTGGAGCTCGTGTCACCTACCTTAGAGGAGGGCAGGCCGAACTCTGCAGGGCCTGAAGTTGCTTGAGGAAGAGAGGAGAGGAAGGGGAGTTTAGGGCTGCTGCGTACATGAACTAGAGGCTAGGGGGCTATTCACTTCTGTAGAGAGAGACATTCTAACCAAACAGAATTTTGCCTATTTGTTTTTTAGTATTTGGGTGTTTTTTTTGTTAATCCTTACCCGAGGATATTTTTCCATTGATTATTTTTAGAGACAGGTGAAAGGGAAAAAGGCGCAAAGGAAGGGAGGGGGAGAGAGAGACAGA
>NW_005363836.1:4325786-4326300 GCF_000412655.1 Myotis brandtii | reverse complement strand
GAGAGAGAGAGAGAGAGACATCGATGTGAGAGACACAGCCATTGGTTGCCTCCTCCTGCACCTACCCTGACCAGGCTGGGGAACGAACCTACAACCCAACCAAGTACATGCCCTTGACTGGGAATCAAACCTGTGACCCCTCAGTCCACAGGCTGATGCTCTAACTATTGCGCACACTGACCATGGCTTTTTTTTTTTGTATTTGAATGCACAGTACTTGCTTTGGTGATACTGGTGATTATTGATGGCATTGGGTAGGCACAATCTATATGACTGTATGGTGGTAGAGTATTCCATAGCTAGAAACAGTTGCCATAGGCTTGGGGTCCTAGAGTCTAGCTATTCACCTTTTTGTTTTCTTATTCTTTCCCTCCCCTCTTCTTTTCTCCTCTCCTCCCCTCCCTGCCCTTCCCTTTTCTTTCCTCCATCACTATTTCTTCTCTTTTTCTCCTCCTTCACTTCTTTCTCCTCCTCCTCCTCCTCCTCCTCTTCCTCCTCCTCCTCCTCCTTCTTC
>NW_005363836.1:4280179-4323206 GCF_000412655.1 Myotis brandtii | reverse complement strand
TTTTTATGAGATTTTAATATTAATAAAAAGAAAAGAATTTACTTTAGTTAACTACTGGTATGTACCTTGATAAAAAATTTCTTATAACATTTCTTATAAGAATAAGAGGTACGTGATTTAAAAGCTTTGCAGTTCCACTCTGCTATGTATAAAAGTTAATAAGCATCCTATGTTAATATTTTTCATAGGTGCATAATTGCAATGGGCCTTGACAAAAAACCAACTTCGCCAAAACCTAGGAAACAAAAAAGTCTTGAGAAAAGAGAGGAACCAAAGGGCGAGGGGAAACTGAGGAAGGATAGAGCATACATGGTCCCAAGAAGGAATGAGATGGAGGGGAGCAAAACCTCTTCAGTCTTTTTTTCAGCCGACGAAGAAAAAACAGGGGTTGAAGATGTAAGAACTGTAGAAGAAGAAATGGAACGTAAAGGAAAACAACATGTTTGGGAAGATGACCAGGAAAATATATTTAAATACGGTAAGATAACAGGTGACACAGGGTTCTGTTGTTGTTACTGAGGTTGTTCTTTTGCTTAAGTCTTTAAAATGTGATTATCGAAATTTGCAAAATTATTTATTAAATGTTGTCACTGTTCTGGCATTTAGGTGATCCTATTACACGTGAGGACTCCCTGACCACCTTCCTCCACTGTTTTGCGTGGAGCTCGTGTCACCTACCTTAGAGGAGGGCAGGCCGAACTCTGCAGGGCCTGAAGTTGCTTGAGGAAGAGAGGAGAGGAAGGGGAGTTTAGGGCTGCTGCGTACATGAACTAGAGGCTAGGAGGCTATTCACTTCTGCAGAGAGAGACATTCTAACCAAACAGAATTTTGCCTATTTGTTTTTTAGTATTTGGGTATTTTTTTTGTTAATCCTCACCCGAGGATGTTTTTCCATTGATTATTTTTTAGAGACAGTGAAAGGGAAAAAGATGCAAAGGGAGGGAGGGAGGTACGGAGGGAGGGAGAGAGAGAGAGAAAGAGAGAGAGAGAGAGAGAGAGAGAGAGAGAGAGAGAAGAGACATCGATGTGAGAGACACAGCCATTGATTGCCTCCTGCACCCACCCTGACCGGGCTGGGGAATGAGCCTGCAACCCAAGTACATGCCCTTGACTGGGAATCAATCCTGTGACCCCTCAATCCACAGGCTGATGCTCTAACTATTGAGCACACTGACCATGGCTTTTTTTTTTTTGTATTTGAATGCATAGTACTTGCTTTGGTGATACTGGTGATTATTGATGGCATTGGTCTCTCTCTCTCTCTCTCTCTCTCTCCCTCTCTCCACATATATAACTATATTATAGTAATAACAACAATAAAAGTGCCAGGCAGTGAGCACTGAGCCACACACTTTACACTGTGTCATTTTATCCTCATCATGTCGTGTGGTAGATATTATTATTATTGCCTCCGTTTTATAGGTTGGGAAACTGAGATTCAGACATAGAGAGAAAAAGTAGCAGAACTAGGATTCAAACCATAGGAGAGGAAACACTTTTTCCCTTTACCCATCTTAGGTTCATTGGCTGGGTCCTTATAAGTTAGACTGACAAAAGATATTAACAAGGGGAAAACACAGAAATTTATTAGCACACACATCACACAAACATGTGGGAGCACTTGGAGCCGAGTAACTCAAAGGAGTGGTTAGAAATTGAGTTTATATGACATGTTAACAAAATGAACAATATATTTTTAGTGAAGTAATAGGACAAAGGAAAAGGACTTTGAGCATCCAGGGGCAGCAAATTGTGGAAAGGCTAATGATAGATAAGGTCTAGTTTTACTGATGTTTGTTAGGTTGACTCCTCTGGTGCCTATCTGGATAAGGTCTAGAAGTTGTCTTCTGTGATTAACTTTCCATACTTCTTGCTAGAAAGGGAAGGAAAACACTTTCACAAATGTATGTCTTGCTTTTAGGCAAATGGGTGCGGCGGGCAGGGGGGGTAGAGAGCTTTCTTGTATCTATGTCTTCCCAGTAGATACAAGAAGCCATCAGCTCAAGATAATCCCTATGCCCAAATTGTGTATTTTGGGGTGGCATACTCTGCTACTCTTCAATACCCAGGTTTGCCTAATTCCAAAGCTCAGACTTTCAAACATTGTCAACCTCCTATTCTGCACAAGCTATGCTTGACGTTACCTGGTTGTGGGTGATACAGCAGAAATGGAGTTGCCTCAAAATCTCAGACATCTCTCATAGCAATATGTTTACTGATACATCTCCTAGGGCAAAGGAAACTAAGGAGAAAAACAAATGTGACTCCTGACCACCTTCCTCCACTGTTTTGCGTGGAGCTCGTGTCACCTACCTTAGAGGAGGGCAGGCCGAACTCTGCAGGGCCTGAAGTTGCTTGAGGAAGAGAGGAGAGGAAGGGGAGTTTAGGGCTGCTGCGTACATGAACTAGAGGCTAGGGGGCTATTCACTTCTGTAGAGAGAGACATTCTAACCAAACAGAATTTTGCCTATTTGTTTTTTAGTATTTGGGTGTTTTTTTTGTTAATCCTTACCCGAGGATATTTTTCCATTGATTATTTTTTAGAGACAGTGAAAGGGAAAAAGGCGCAAAGGAAGGGAGGGGGAGAGAGAGAGAGAGAGAGAGAGAGAGAGAGAGAGAGAGAGACATCGATGTGAGAGACACAGCCATTGGTTGCCTCCTCCTGCACCTACCCTGACCAGGCTGGGGAACGAACCTACAACCCAACCAAGTACATGCCCTTGACTGGGAATCAAACCTGTGACCCCTCAGTCCACAGGCTGATGCTCTAACTATTGCGCACACTGACCATGGCTTTTTTTTTTTGTATTTGAATGCACAGTACTTGCTTTGGTGATACTGGTGATTATTGATGGCATTGGGTAGGCACAATCTATATGACTGTATGGTGGTAGAGTATTCCATAGCTAGAAACAGTTGCCATAGGCTTGGGGTCCTAGAGTCTAGCTATTCACCTTTTTGTTTTCTTATTCTTTCCCTCCCCTCTTCTTTTCTCCTCTCCTCCCCTCCCTGCCCTTCCCTTTTCTTTCCTCCATCACTATTTCTTCTCTTTTTCTCCTCCTTCACGTTTTCTTATTCTTTCCCTCCCCTCTTCTTTTCTCCTCTCCTCCCCTCCCTGCCCTTCCCTTTTCTTTCCTCCATCACTATTTCTTCTCTTTTTCTCCTCCTTCACTTCTTTCTCCTCCTCCTCCTCCTCCTCCTCTTCCTGAGTGCTTCCTAATCAGTCTCACTCTCTCCCATGTCTTTAAATGACCTCTGTGTCATAACAATGCCCAATTTTATTTTTAAATTTTTTTTTTCCAGCTTATACCTCTTCTCAGAACACTAGATCTCTTTTGTGTTCCGCTGCCTGGTGATCTCATCATTCGGATGCCTCATACCTATCTCAGATAGAACATATACAAAACGGTTCCCTTGATCCAATCCTTCCCAGCTTTACCCATCTTTACAGTTAATCCAATTCCGCAGCTTAGAACCTGGAAGTTATCCTTGCTGCCTTGCTCACCCTCAACCTCCACATCCAATCTTCATCTAGTCCTATCAAGCTGAATTCCAGTTTACCTCTGACATATCCACTGCTTTCTCTGTCTCTTACTGCCCTCTGACCCAGAGCACCTTCATCACAGCTTGACTATCACACTGGTCGCTTAACTGACCTTTTTACTGCCACTCTTGTCTCCTTCCAACTTACTCTGCACCCACAGTTAAAGTAGTGGGATCATGTCTCTCTCCCTTGCATAAAGCCCTCCAGTTGCTTTCCATTGACTTAGGATAAAAATCCCAAATCTGAATAGGCAGTTCATACAAGAAATTCAAATGACCAATGTGCATACCGAAAAACAACAGTCTACCTCATTTGTAACAAGGAGAACATAATTTAACCAAAATAAGATACCATTACACTTTGAAGAATGGTTAAAATTGAAACGATGGACAGTTTTGAGTATTATCAAGGATTTTGAAGAAAACAGGAACTTTCATACACTACTAGTGGTAGTATAAATGGTATAACTATTTTGGAAAACTGCTAGGCATTAGCTACAAAAGTTGGATGTATGCTTACCCTGCGACCTAGTTCAAATATGTATATACTTGAACCAGGAGACATCTGCAAGAATGCTTATAGCAGCATTCTTCATATTAGCCAACAACCAAAATACATAAATGTCCATGCACTAATAGACAGACAACTGTGGTATATTCCTAAAATGTGGTGTGTCGTACAATGGAGTGCTGTAGAACACTAGAAATTAATGTAGCTGCACAGTTCAGATGAGTCTCATAAAGTCGAGCAAAAGAAGCCAAAAAGAATACTATATGTTTCCAGTCATATAAAGTAAAAAAAAAAACAACAAAAAAAAAAACCAGACAAAACCAAACTGTAGTGTAGGCTATTATTTAAGCAGTAAAACTTCTTTAAGAGCAAAGGTGTGGTTACCATAAAAATCATATGGGCTCATTTGAGGGAAAGGAGAACTTTGTGACTAAGATTCTGTGGGGCTGTCAAGCTATTGGTTGACCAGGGCGGTGATTAGATGGGGGTCCACTTTACAATAACTCGGTAAGCTTTACATTTGTTCCTGTATTTTTCTAAATAAGCAGTACATTTCATAATAAAAAAGGTTTTAAAACCCTAATATAGTGTTCTATTATAATTCTGTAAATTGCTTCTAGAATTCAAGTTGCCAAATACGTTTTATACACAAAATACTTTGCACGCTTGCTCTACAAAACAATGAGGACAATGAGAAAACCAGCTCATCTCAGACTTCTCCACAGAGTTCTATGCTCCTTTTCATCGGCTGTGTGTGTGCATGTGCATTAAACTCCTCTAGGTGTTTGTTCTACTATTTAGGTTTCTTGTGAGGAAGTAGGTAGGAAAATCTTTTAAAATTTCATCAAATAAAAATATGCTACAGACAATAGGGTACTGAAGGCTGGGGCGGAGGCGGGCTGGAGGGGGTCAATGGGGGAAGAAGGGGGACATATGTAATACTTCCAACAATAAAGAACTATTAAAAAAAGAAAGAAAGAAATGGAGCTGCCTGAGAATCCCCCTTATATGCAGAAGACAAAGCCTGGATTGCAGGAGCGATGGCCTTGGGTTGGGATGGCTTGTGAAGAGGCTGCATCAGGAAAGGGCACATCCTCGGTATCTTCCTCACCCCATCTTGTTGCTGCCCAAGGGTTTCAGGAATCCAAGGCAGTCACCCCAGGGCTGGTGGGCACCGGATTCTATGCTTGTTTGTTACTGAAATCATGTGACTATCTTCAAAAAGTTTTCCCTTCTAACACTTTGACCCAGTTGCCTGCCTCTCTCCACGATCCCTTCTAGTCTTTATTGTTATCTTAGACTGAGAATTTAGAAATATTTATAGCAACAGAAATAACAGGGAGATTCACAAATGGGATGTTTTCCCATTTGTTTTTAACTCTCAAGACCTGTAGGTTTATTAAAGCCGTGTTCAGTAGAGGCTTTTTGTTTTCTTCATTTATTCTCTCTCAAACCAACATGACCAGTGCTGTGAGTTAGCATAGTTGATGCCTATAATACAGCTTTTCCAAGATTTTTCTTCTGGGTTGACTAGTTAATGGACTTTAATTGCCCATTTCCATTAAAAAAAAGAAAAAAACAGCAGCAGCAAGGCTTCAGCTTTCCGCAGAACAGTGGCTGATGGGAAGGGCACGAGAAGCTTGAGGAGGTCAGTGAGGGAGGGTTGCAGCTGGATTGATGTTGACCTCTTGCTGACTCTCTTCCTCATTAGTGAGGATGGTAAACAACAAGCTAATTAAAATCTCAGGAAGCGGGAAGATGAGACGGGGGAGAAAATGAATTCATGAAAAGGAATCCAGAAAGCATGCCACCAGTTCATTCATATTAAAAACACGGGAGTGGATGATACAAAGGAGGCATGCTTTGAGCTGTAATGCTAAGAGAATGTGGTTCATAGAAGGCTGATGTTTAGATGCGATGATAGTGGTGGGTAAAATAAAACCACAGCAACCTTAAATTTCATACTTTGGGAAAAAACGCAGAAGCTCCTGCAAAATAAGAGGCAGGGACTATTCGTGTGGTCACTACATGTTCCTTCCATTTTCTGCTCTGCTTCAATAACATAACTGTAATTGTGTTCTAATTGTGGACATTTGTACATCGCTGGTTTTAATCAGGTGCTTCCATCAAAGTGTATATAGAGCACATACTGTGTGTGTAATTTCTCTTGTTCTACAACCAACTCCCTCCATCCCCCAGTCACAATCCCTATTGCTACTAAATGCCTAATAAATATTGAGTAGGCACCTACTGGCTGTGGCACTGTTCTAAGCATGTTCCAGGGTTGATTGCTTTTAGTACCACAGCTTTTTGAGGCAGATTGCCTAAGTCACATAGCTAGTGAATGTTTGAACTGGGACTTGGACAGGTGACTGCCTGACTCAAAAACTCTCAATTTTCCCCATTGATGGAATTAATACTATCTAGTATTGTTGGTGGAATTACCTAATTTACTCATGTGCTCTCTGGCCCCCTGCTTATCCTGTGACCAGGAGCAAATATCTGTAAAGTGATATATGTGTGTGTTTCTCCCTGTGTGTGCATTCTGTGGCTAGCCTAAACTTCTCCTTTTACAAAGTTTTCCACAATCCCCAAATGCCTTTCTGCTCCCCTTTGATTCCATTCCACTCATTTTGTACTATTTCATATAATTAATCAAACCCTATATAAAAATCCATTGCCATGGAGATCAATAATGTTGAAACAAACAGTACTGAGGACTATGTATACACACTACTATGAGTACATATCTCTTCTGTAAGTATGTCTTATTTTCTCAACAAAAAGTGGAGATACCTTGATGGTAAGTGTTGTGTTACTGTAATATCTTTTATCTTCCAATATAAAGGCTTATTGATTGATAGCTAACTGGGCCCAGTGAAGAATTATTCTATTACTTGGTCTGAAAATTTAAATCAAAAGATTCATTTGTTTTTATTCTATTTCCTGTTTGCTTCGTGAAATATAAGCCAAATTTTTCATCTTCTTGCGTACTTTATAATTCTTACTGATAATAATTTTCACTTAATGTTCTTCATATTAAATCTCTTTCATGAAAATAATCTTGTGATGAATTCTCGTTGCTTTTATTTAAGTTTCTGATTTCACTTTTCCTCTTACATCTCCTTCATACATTCTCTGCATTAACAGGTTTTTTTTTAATACACATAGGGCTTGCATTTCTAAATTAAGTTTCTTTCATTGGACAGGGTGGATAGCTCTCATGTATTTACCCGAGAGGCCCCCACCACTGGAATATCTAATAACTAAAAAATTCAAAATAGGGAAACCTTTACTTTCCCTGTAATTTTCATCTTAAAGATAATTGTTTATTTGCTTAATTGATTCTGCATGAAATCCTTTTGCTCTCTATCCTCAGCATGTTGTCACTCCAAGATCGTTAGTTTTTAGTGAAAGAAAAAGGGGAACAATTAAATATGAAAGGTGAACATTTCTAACCACAAGGGACAGCTGGAGTTCATATGATGTGACAATTTTCTTTTTCTGCTGCAGACTTGTTGCACCTCTGCAGGGAATGAAGCAAATTAGTGGCTGTGACAGTAATATTCTATTCTATACAAATTTTTACCCTTGGAATATAATTATTTAATTGATTGTAGGGATGAATAATGCATATGATTGCAGTCCTGGCCTAGGTATAGAATTCTTCATAATGCCTTTTCTTGAGGTCCATTTGGTTCTCAAAAAAAATGTGCTTTTCACAGTGTTACTTCTTAGGGCCTTTGGACTTGATTAATTACATTTTTCCACTTCACTATTCATTAACTTGATATCCAAATATTTTGAACATTTTTATATGAAATATGACCTCACTGGATCTGCAAATTAACTTTCATTATTATGATCCTATTCTCTTCATTTTTTAATTTATTTCTAATTTATTGTTTTCTATCAAGTTCTTCTCTTGTCCATTTTGGTTATTGTTAGATGATGTGCTTTTGTAAATGAACACTTATTAGGTTTCAGGCATGTCATTTGGAGCCTCATTTCTTTTGTGCTCTTCTATATGTAACTGATTGCAATCTTTGATCATTCACTGTTAGTTTTCCATGTTCACTAATTGTGTGAAATAGAAGTGAAGAAAGACCCCAAGAAAAGAGGATAATCGAATCATGGTTCTCATTAAAGTGAATTTGGTTAAGTGTTAGGGATTCTATTTTCATTTTCACAGTGGATAATTTTTTCCCCTCAGAATATGAAGAAGATTTTGAAGTAGACGAGGAGAAACAAGATGAGAAAGCTAATAAAGAAGGACAGGCTGATGATCAAATGAATGAAATGTCAAAGTCACCATCAGATGATGAAAAAGATAATTTAGACCCTGAAAAGGACAGTGAAACCTCGTCACAGAAGGCACCAGATGCTGATGACAGTGTGAAAGATGAGAGTGATGGATGCTCTGATAGTGAATTGGAAGAAGATAAACAAGGCAAGTCATTTAGTTTATCATATGACATGGACTGTTGAACAAGTGTGCATTCCAATTTTCTTCTTTATGTTTAACTAGAGGCCCAATGCACGATATTTGCACAAGAGTAGGCCTTCCTTCCCCTGGCTGCCGGCACCAGCTTCCCTCTGGCACCCAGGACCCAGACTTCCCTCCAGCCACTGGCAGACACCCGGGACCCAGGCTTCCCTCGCAGCCCCAGCTTCGTCCAGAAGGATGTTTGGTCTAATTAGCATATTACACTTTTATTATTATAGACTAGAGGCCTGGTGCATGAAATTCGTGCATAGGGGGAGTCCCCTCAGCCCAGCCTGCACATTCTCCAATCTCGGACTCCTCGGACATCCCTCTCACAATCCAGGACCACTGGCTCCTAACTGCTCACTTGCCTGCCAGCCTGATCACCCCTAACTGCCTCTGTTGGCTGGCCTGATTGTCCCTAACTGCCCCCTCTGCTTGCCTGGTTGCCCTTAACTGCCCCCCTTGCCAGCCTGGTTGCCCCAAATGCCCCCACCCACTGGTCTTGTTGCCCCTTACTGTCCCCCCCCTGCCAGCCTGGCTGCCCCCAACTTCCCCCCTCTGCTGGCCTGGTCACCCCTAACTGCCCCCCGGCCCCACGCCAGCCTTGTCGCCCCACGCAGCCTGCTGTTTGGTCTTTACTGTTATTGTGATGGTGTGACGGTGTCCTGGACAAGTTGCATATTCCTCTATTATTATTATAGATGAGATAATCTTCCTTTAAGGGAATGTTTAGAGCATATTTCCCCAACCAGAGGGTGCTGATCAATCAGTCTTCTGCAAATATCCAATTATGGAGTGACTCTTTAATCCTTCTTCTTTCCTTAGTTTGGTAAGATTTTTTAGCTGGATGTCAGGTAAAAGTTATAGTGACACATCTGCTGTTTACTTAAAAAAATATTTTTTTATCATAAACTATCCCCCCTTATACAACACATACACATACACACACACCATTTTATGGCTCTGGAAAAATGAACAGTAGCTTGTACTCAATTAAAGAAAAAGTTGAAGATTCCTGTCTTAGGTTCATTTTTTTTTCTCAATTTACTTTGGACACATGATAATGGCATATTAGTTTCATGAAAAGATTATCTCTTGGCAAAAGTGGCCTCCACACAATTTTCAAGCCTAAAATAACTCTGAATGGTCTCAGGGAAAACACAGATCTTTCCATTAGAGAAAGAAACCCTCATCGTATGAGAATATCTTAAATTTTTAAGACCTTTTTAAAGATTTTAAGTCATGGAAATTATGTCCAATCAAAGAAGGAACCCATTTACTTTAGACTAGAGAATGAGGTCATATTATGATGAGTTTTTGAGTTAATCTTCACTTTCCTCATTGCTTTCACCTCTCAAAATTTGTTCTAATAAAATCTCAAAAGTTTGAATTTAAGGACTATATTAGGATAATATGAAATAAGAGTAAATTAAGTAATCAAGTTATCACCCAAGCAAATATTTATAGTTCTGCTCTCTTCAAGAAAAAACTCAAGTAAGCCTATTCTAAAATTCCATGCACACATAGACAAGATGATAAAGAATAGAAGTTAGAGTTAAAAAGAAGATAATTTTACTAGGAACAATAGATGAAATCATGACTATGCTTGAACCAAAAATTTAATCCCAAACTTTCTGACAAAGTAAAGAGTAAGACATAATGTAAACATTTAGAATGGTGTTACCTATCAGTAAACTTGAAAACCATGTTTACTCTAATTTTTATTACAGTTGAAAGAACCAGTCAAGATTAATGGTCAAACACTGAAATATTTTTTTATAAAGTCTTAAAGTAGACCTTTTCTATAAATTCTCTTACTACTTACATTTTAAGTTTCTACATGTGCCTAATATAAGTTATTTTCTCAATTTGAATGTCAATATTGGGTTTATGTATATAGTCGTATCTGAAATGGAGAAAGTTAAAGAATTCTATGGAAAAGTGGAGTCACCTGAATCAAATTTTAAAGAAACTATACAAATGACTTGAACCTGGAAAAGGATTGAAACTGTGTTTGCATGTAGATATAACTGGTTCAAAATACAGGACTCAATTTTTTAATTTCTTCAATAATGGTGGGAAATTAGCAAGTGTTGGTTTCATAAAGATTCAGTACATTTATTTAATATATGGTCATCTGACATTTTTGTGCTACATAATCAGCTTGATTTCTTGAATCAGATAGATTTTTTTCTAACAGTAATTTTCTTTTTATGTTCAAACTGAGGGTGTAGGCAATACTTGGATCTTCCTTGAAGGGAAAACTTAAGTCATATAGACACGCAATAACTGACAATGATATGTAAGCTTTAACGCTGAATACTGCTTATATATAAATAATTGGAATTCTGTGTTTAGAAAGGCATTCTATAGTTATTGTTTATTAAGATTATATTTTGTGCTAAGCACTGTGCTAAATATTTTCAATGAATTATCTGATTTACCTCCAACAATAAGCAGGTACTTTCTTTATATCTCTATTTTACAAATAAACTTGGAAATGGTGAGATTAAGTAACTCTCACAGCCAGAACTCACATTACCAACTGCAGAGCCTGAATTTTGGAAAATACAAATATAATGTTTCTCCAAATAAGAAAATCTCTGCTTATATAAAATTAAAGCAAATCCCCTCAATAAAAGGATTATATTGCCTTAAGAATAAACATTTTAGAGACATTTATCTTGAGCTTTTAAAAATCCTGTTCTCTAGTCTCTGTTTTTGTTTCTTTTTAGTTTTGTTTTATTTTTAAACAGAGGAAATAGAAATGGAGGTTTTTTAAATTTTACCTTAGTTCATGTTTCTCCTCCTTGGATAGACTTCCCAATCGATTCCCAGGCCTTTGCTCAGTTCCAGCTCATCCCCCTCCTCCTCTGACACATTTCTACTTCATCAGCCTTCACTGAGGTCTTTACTTTATGAGACTCTATCATTCAGTAGTTTGGTTTATATTTATGTTTTTTGTGTGTTAAATTTTGCTCAAGGTAATTAATTATACCAGTTCAGAACACACAAATTATAGGAACTGATAACATCTCTAAGATATTATCTTTGTTATTGCTCACAGAGGTGATTTCCTAAAAGATCTTTTGTAAATATTAAGCAAGTACAATTAATTTTTTTTAATACCGAGAACACTAAGGTACTTTTGTTAGTGTCATAAAATCTAGTTACATGTATGCTATATGATTATTATTAGAATTTTATTGAAAAAAAAAGATATTATCTTTGTTATTGCTCACAGAGGTGATTTCTAAAAGATCTTTTGTCAATATTAAGCAAGTACAATTAATTTTTTTAACACCGAGAACACTAAGGTACTTCTGTTAGTGTCATAAAATCTAGTTACATTTATGCTATACGATTATTATTAGAATTTTATTGAAAAAAATTTGTATAAACTTTGCTGCATTATATAGATATAGAATATAGAATATTTTAAATAGATATGTAGTGAGAGTTATTAGAATGTATAAAATCTAGTCCATAAGTGTTGAGGAATTTAAGAGCCAATAATTTAAAAAATATATTTTATTGATTTTTTACAGAGAGGAAGGGAGAGGGATAGAGAGTTAGAAACATTGATGAGAGAGAAACATCGATCAGCTGCCTCCTGCACACTCCCCACTGGGGATGTGCCCACAACCAAGGTACATGCCCCTGACTGGAATCAAACCCGGGACCCTTCAGTCCACAGGCCGATGCTCTATCCACTGAGCCAAACCGGTCAGGCAAGACCCAATAATTTTATTGGCTAACAATTTTGTCTTAATTTTCAATAATGATATTATTAAGCTATACTTTTAGAGCTTCTTTGTATCTTTGGTATTTACATCAAAACTTTAACATTATTATGAAATAAAGTGTTTGTTAATCTTTCTTTCTTCCACTGTCAGGCTTGTTTATTTTTCTCTTTGTTTTGATAACCTGACCCTATGTTATTTAAAAGCTTCCCTTTTAGTGTGTGGAATATCAGAATTACAGATTTCATGCAGCAAACAAGTAGCATGTATTAAAAATGATAATGTCATGATAGATTTCTTGGAACACTCTCCTGAAAAGCCAGACAGCACTTCATCTTCAAAAGCGTAAGAGGCATATTGTGACCACTGAATCCCAGACACCAGTACATCCCTTTTATTGACATGATTAAGAATCTTGCTCTTAGTATTTGGATGTGTTTCATTTGAACCTGCCTGCACCTGTTCCCAGAGGGCAAACAATTGCCCAGGCTGTCACTCTTGTGACAAGTTGGCCCCATTTAAACTGCCAGCTAACAATTGCACCGCCGGCCTTGATGAATACACCGTGCTGAACAGGGTGTGAGTGATAGAGTGCTAGGGACTGAGAGCTGACTCAGAGAAGACCCTGCTTTAGGAATGATGTGTGAGACTTCCCATCGTTTATAAAGAGGGACAGCTTCCCTTTCTCTGCATTTGTGTTGGCAACCCCAGCTGCTAATTCGCCAAATGAAAATATATTGTCGTAATGAATGTTGTAAGGTTTAGGGGACAGTGTCATGATACTAAGAATATACTTTCATCCTTTTATGGACAGTTTAGATGATAGTGCCTATGAGTAACAGCTAAAGACTAAGTAGTTCCTTATGAGAAAGATGTGAGAAGGGAGTGGGGAGTGGGGAGACAGTGTTCATTCCTAGAATACAAAGTGAAGAACTTAAAAATTAAAGCAAATATTTTTTATTAATAAGAAAGATAACATTTCCCTTGTGCTATTTTCCAGTCTGTTGAACAAATAGGCCGTATAGAAATTTAAAATCCCAGAGTCACAAAAATATTCTATTTACTTGACTTACAGACTGCAAGGATCTCTGTCTTCATTTCTTGGCCTATGGGCTTGAAGAGATGCATATGAGGGAAGGCTGCTCCTCAATATGATATTATACATGCTATGAAACCACACTCTGTGCACTTCAGTGTAACTTGTCTGCTGGTTGGGCCAGAAAATATTAAAGGAAGATTGTAGGAGGCCTTTTGGTCAAAGTCTATGTGTGATTTTTGCATGATTAGTCAAACTTTAATTTTTCTTAATGGTAAGAATTCCTTAATTGCCAGGACTGACCAGCAGACCCTGACCAATGGATGAATGATTACTCTGACACATGTTTCTGTGAAAGAGAGGCTAAGGGACTACTTGGCTGTAGCCACCAAGTAGCCTCATTCACCTGCCTTCTTAGGCTTTTACTGTAACAACAGCTTGAACTAAAATTAACTATTAGATACTATCAGCAAGGTAAGCATCTTTGAGAAAACATATGCGTCCTTTAAGCAAGGATGTTTTGAAGTCTAAACATAAAGATTCCAGTAAAATACCTGGGGCTCTGACTTGTTTGGAAAAGTCAAGGCAGGGGCTGCCGCCTTCGGCAAGGTCTCAAGGAGGCCGCCTACCTTTCAGAGAATCCTCCTTATAGACTCTCCCACCAAGTCCCGTGCCTCCCCACACTTAATCTATATTTACTTTTCAGTTGTTGAAGTAGGAAGTCATGGTAAATATTTAAATGCAGCAGCATCTTTTAGTTTACATAAAATACTTTCCATGAAGTATTTTTTTTATAGCTTTGAGATTCAAAGCAAAGGCACTACCCAGGCACCCAATAAAATCTTATGGAATGCCAGGCTGTTTGGCTAGATTAATGGATAAATGTAAAAAGACTTAGGCAGTAGTACAATGTGACACATGATTTTATTATATTCTCAGTATTTTAAGTGTTTGTTTTAACGTTTATAAAGTAAAATTAGAGGTAAAGATGAAGGAACTTTTAGGCTTTTTTTTTCTTTTTCTTTCCTTCCTGCTATGTCTACATTTACCTGTAAATATTTATTCTTACAAAGTAATGTATATATTTCTCATTGATGAATTGAGTAATGAATGATCAGTATGAAGCTATATGCTCTCCCATAATACTAATAACTAGTTACTGTTCATAGATGAAATTTCATGATTTCTATTTATATATTCATTAAGCATATATTCATTTGACAATACTGAATGCAAAGCACTTGTCTAATTAGCATTATTGTACATGAAAATATTGACTGAAACACAGTATCTAATATAAACAGATTTGATGGATATAAATATGATCAACATAGAAGTATTAATACAAGTAATAGTATAAATATAAATTCATGTGTCATAGTTAATTTGAAGAAAATAGGAGCAAAATTTATGTAGGTTTTGCTTAGTCAATCCCTTAGACTAAGGAATGGGAAAGAGATACATAATTCATATTAGAGTTCAGAAGAGTATTGAGTCCACTGAGTTGGGATAAATGTCATTGTGTGATCTAAATTTTTCTGTCTCATGCTGTGTAAAATAGTGGTGATGCAGAAGAAGGAAGTTATCAATGAATAGTTATCAATGACATGAAAAGAGAGGACAGTGAAGGATTTAGTGACTGACTGAAGGTAGAGAGAGAAAAGTCAGAGATCCTGCTTAGGTCTTAGAACGGGGCACCACACTTGCTGGCTTTAGCCAAGGTCTCAGGCAACACGTGCACATCATTTTTTTCTTTTTTACCATGAAGACTAAGAGAAGATGCTTTCAGCATCAATACCTGGAGGGAACACTGGAGAGACAAATGGAATTGGGTGGGAGGCTGCGTTGATTTCCAACATGCCTCTGAGATTACTTTTTCCCTGTTAATGACAAAAACATTCACACATATACCCTCAAAGTTCCTTTATATAAAGCTTGTTTTATTTCTAAGAAAACAAATAAAATTAGTGTTGAAAAATCCAATTCCATGGCTCTAACACAGTTTGAGCATTTTTTATATGCCAAGTCTTGCCCCAGTGTCTGTATGAAAATGAGAGTAAAGAAAGAGAGTGAAGCCCTAGCCAGTTTGGCTCAGTGAATAGAGCGTCGGCCTGCAGACTGAAGGGTCCCGGGTTCGATTCTGGTCAAGGGCATGTACCTTGGTTGCGGGCACATTCCCAGTAGGTGGTGTGCAGGAGGCAGCTGATCGATGTTTCTCTCTCATTGATGTTTCTAACTCTCTATCCCTCTCCCTTCCTCTCTGCAAAAAAATCAATAAAATATATTTTTTAAAAAAGAATGAGAGTGAAGCAAAATTATATGGTGAGGTTAGAGAAATGCAAAAACTGAAATGAGTTTATATGGGAGGTCAGCCACCCTCACCACTTCGAGGCCATTCATTCTCCAAAGGACTGACTCAAAATGGAACCAGAGTGTGTTTTAGCCTTTGGAAATCAAACGATTAATAGAAGCTACTAAAGAAACATAGAGAAGCACTCTTTTTATTTATTTATTAGTGAACAACGCTCAGAGCCAAAGTGGGACTCATCATGACACTATTGAGGTGGTAGACATGAATATTTTTGGAAGTTTGGAACAAGTATGACCTTGTGCCCTAGCTTGTTGTGCAATTAATGAATGCCATTGATCAAACCACTAGTCAACTGGAGTTGTTTTTTATTGAAAACAAAACAAATGTGAGATGCTTGAGAGAGGAGGAGGTCATCATCTCTAAAGTTTTGGAACTAATAGGAAAAACAGCATATCCTGATTTCATAAAGTGGAGATAAAGAATAAGAAGCTAAAGTATCTGATTCCTTTGACAAACTGTGGTCATCTGGTACCTGTCAAGGTAGTTGGGAGATAAGAATAAATGGAATTGTACTTAAGGGGTTCTGTTGCCTAAAGGCTTTCCAGGGTTTGTTATTTACTGCTGTGCAGCGTCTTTCGAATCTTTGTGGAAACTCTGATATGTCTCTGAGACTATACTTAAAATGCTAAGACCTGTCATGGAAGCTGTTGGGGCTGGCGGGACTGAGGGAAAAGGATAAGAGTGAAGACAGGTAATTCTTCCCTTAAACTCTGCATCAACTGCTACAGCCATCTGTGTAGCTGCCAAGCAAAAATAAAAGAAACAGAAAAAAGAGTAAGGAGCACACAGAAAAGAGAAAATAAGAAAGCTAGGCAACCTGCAAGTGTAGGATACTACATTTGAAAATATATTCTATTAAAAACAATTATAAACACATATATTGGTTAAAAATTAAAAACAAGTTTGTATTTCTCTGGTCCTCAGCAGCATATGCCGTGACTTGTAGGTTAGGCTGTTCATCATCCCGACTAAGATTCAGTGTGTATGTCACTTTCCTGGAGATTTTTAAAAAGTTTTTTGGGGTAGTAATTACTAAACTAATGTCTGGCTACGTTAAGTCTTTAGATTGCGTATCTGTAGTAGCACATAAAGGTACTGCCTGGATCTCCTAGAATCTCTTTTAAAGATTCATTGTGCCTATCCCCAGCTTCCGCACCCTCTGCCCTCTTCAGAGGATAGCCGTGGGCAACTGGAGTTATTTCATCTTGAGGCAAAGAACCTAGGAGTGCCAAGGAACTTACGCACCCCTGGGGTGAACTAGACCAGAGTATGAAAGCCAACTCCTCCTTCAAGGGAGGAAAAATGCTACTATAATTTAGACTTCGGAGGTCCCTGTGAGATAAGACTGTTTAAATGTTTCTTGAAATAGCTCCTTTGATTGACTTCTTCCATTCCCTGTCCTGTTCCCCCACACCTGTAAGAGTTTCTCCTGGAACATTCATATCCTTGATACATCACTTATCCATGAATCCTCATCTCAGCATTTGCTTCTGGGGAACCTGAAATAATACATCATCTTCTACACACACACACACACACATCATTTCAAAAATTTATTGTGTTTTTTCTATAACAATATACTTACAAAGGTTTTCCAATAAAATGACATTCTAAAAAATACATTAATTTTTAGTTAAATGTGATTTCCTGTTGAAAACTTCTATAGACTCACAGATTACACAGGTGTTTTGTTTTTTTAAATCATGGCAACTATGTAGAACATATAGGGAAAGGGTATCAAATCTACTAAACTATATTAACTAATTTTAGTAAGATTAGTTATTAACATAATTCCCATAGTTAAATCAATTGCTTTATAAAAACAATGACACCCCCCATTTTACTTTTGTAGACATAAAAACCGCATCGTCCTCCTCGTGCAGAAGTCACCCCTACTCTAGCTGCAGTGAAGATGAGTCTGTCCTGGAGGACAGGGAAGCACATGCTGAAGACAGTGCAGACGAAAGTGTCAGAAGTTCATCTTCTCAGGAGTTGAGTGAAAATGATGAGCCAGGAAAATCACACCTTCCCACTGAGGATTCCTTAGAAATTGAAGATCAAAAAATCATAAAAGCCAATGTAGGGATCAAGACTCTGCCAAGAGAGGAAAGCTTGGAGAACGTTCTTGAAGAAGAAACAGAAAATAGAACCCAAGTGATTGCAGAGGGCTTATCTGAGGAGTCCCAGGAACATGTTTCCAAGGAAGAAAAGAAAAATTACAGGAATAAGCTTTGGAAAGGAAGCACTGCTAAGGGGAAGGACAAAAAGGCAGGTCTCTGTAGGGTGGAGAAAGGTGGTAAGTATGGCCATTGAGTTGGCCTGCCATTGTCCCCATGCATGGAAGTTGATTTTGGTCACTGCATTCTGCCAACGCTTGGGAAATACTCTTGTGATAATGCCAGAGGGATTCAATTGTGTCCTATTTCTCTCTTTGTCACATAATCATACATGTATTTTCAGCTTGCTGTTTTCCTTCTATTGCATTTAAAAAATAACTTGATAATTCTTATAGCCTGTTTCCTATTTTCTGTAAATGTCTTCCTATGGTAATTCTATCTCAACAATCAAATAAAACCCAGCAGGTGTCTTGAAGACAAGGGTGTGTGTGGCATTTTAGAGGTTAATGCCAGCAATGCTATGTGTCTTTAGCTATATACACGCGTATAGACATCTGTAGCTAACATTGATGGGTGCTTACTATGCATCAGTTTTAAGCACTTGCATATATTAACTCATCTAATCCTCACAACAGCTCAATCGCCATAAGTTAGGTCTCATTATCATTTTTTTTTTTTTACAGATGACAAAATCATAGCTAGAGGAGGTAAATTTGTAAGGATATACAGCAAATAAACATTCCTAAGATCTGAATTTAAGCAGAGTGTTCCAGTTTCAAAAAACGTCCTATTGTATCTGTTCAATAAACATGTTTAGATTTAGATAAAAAATACAAACATTTCATAGAAACCTCCAAACTTCACTTTGAGTTCTTCTCTGAAGCTTAGTAACTTCTTGGCCCAGGGGGTTCCTGGGTGTGTAAGACAGTTCCATTTGACAGGGAAGAGGGGGAGTATCCCAGAACAATCAGGTCCCAGTACCTTAGACACATGAAAGGTCTGCTACTTTTTTCAACTTTAGGAAGACAGTGAAAAAAAACTGAGTTATGTCCTGTGAACAGTCTGATACTGCCTGCCAGACATTTAGCTCTCCTGTAGCAAGCACCCTGTGCCCTGTAACTCGCATCTCAATCGATCCTTTCCCTGTGCTCTTGCTCATCTCTCTCCTTGGCCAACCTGGTGGGAATTCTACTTGATTCCAAGATAGAATTTGTTTTCACATTTAAATATTACTAAAAACCCATCTTTGTCTTAAAAGTTATAAATACTTTTCATGTCCATATTTCTTTTAGAACCTTAAAAGCTGTTATCAAACCATGGGGGCCTACATCTAGGAATTGACAAGGTCATTTTTCATTTCAACCGTTATTATTGACCTTCTATTATGTACAGGGCACCATTGTCAATAAGACATGTGTAAGAGAGGATTCCCTCCATAAAATGTTGAAAGGAAGGCTTGGCACACCAGTAACTGGACAAAGCTCAGTAGCCATATGTAAAACCAGAGAAGGTACAAATGCTATGGGATTTCAAAGGGAGAGAAGTCCCATTTGGTTAAAGACACCAAAGGTTTTGTGAAGGACCTGTTGAGGAAACCTTTAAAGGTTAAATATGATTTTGAAGGTGAAATAGAGGAGGATAAAAGCATCCAAGACATTGGGATACAGCAGAAGATAGAACCTTCAAAGAAGTTAAAAAATAAACTCCAGAATGAACAGTTTACAACCTTCAGCCCATGAGCCAAATCTTGCCTAGTGCCTTTCTTTCTGTATTTCCTGTGAGCTAATTTTATTTTTTAATGGTTGGGGAAAAATTCAAAAGAAGAAAAATACGTTGTAATGTGAAAATTATATTAAATTCAAATGTCAGTGTTACAAATACTGTAAGTTTTATTGGAAAAGAGCCATGCTCATTCAGTTACATATTCCCCATGGCAGCTTTTGCACTACCAGGGCAAAGTGAAGTGGTTGCAACAGAGACCCTGTGGCCCACAAAGCCCTAAGAATTCACTCTCTGAACCTTTACAGAAAAGGTTTGTCAACCTCTGCCCTAGGATTATAACACAAGTATCTCCAACATTGTCAAGAGGATTTTGCCATAGATGAGCTAGAATTCTTAGTAAAATACTAGAGACCCGGTGCACGGAATTCATGCAAGGGGCTTGGCCCTCACAGCCCTGGCTTCGTCCGGAAGGTCGTTCAGCTATCCAGTCTAATTAGCATATTATGCTTTTATTATTATAGATATTTAAAACTTTTATAAAATAATTCAAATCTTTGATTTTGGATTTCATTGTTTAATTCAGGTATATATAATATAGAATCAAGAAAATGTGTACAATTTGGCAAGCTGCTAATCAAAAAAGGTAGAGATACTAAAATTCAGTAGTAACATTGACATTATTATTTTTATTTCCACTTCAGTTAACTAGATTGTTTACCTGGATTGATAAAAGTAAACATTTTTTTTGTAAAGTAAGATGCACACATATAGGCTGTATTTTGGCAATGGATAGAATAGCAGAAACACTGATAGGATTATGTCACGTGGAAGAGAGTGGGTTTTCTTTTTTTCTGGATTTGTGAAGTGTACGTGTGTACACTTATTATTTTTCTCAAATATGATGGGAACTCTGTGTTCTTAACTTGATAACATCTATAATTTGAAACATTTTATTATCTTTTTATTAAGGTTCAGACTAGATTGGAAGTTTTGTGACTATCTTTCTTAAGCACTAATATATGTACTGAGTCCCTTTATTGGTATTTGTTTTTCATGAACAGTTTAGAAACATTTAGAAAATAGGGAAAGGTAGTTTTAAAAAAATTACCCATAAACATATCACACAAAAACTCACTTTTAACATTTGGTCAGGCTTTTTATTTCTAAACTTAGGGTTTACAAAGTTACGTTGTCATATTTTTATAAAATTTATACTTTTTATTCTAACTTTATATCCTAAGCATTTTTATGTTTTTATGTAATCATATATGTTATTTTTATATACAGATACATTTTGTTTTATAGCTTGATTTTTTCACTTAAACTGTTTCTTGGGTATTTTTCATATCAACACACATAATTGTACTTTATTCTTATTTACTAAACATGTTAATTATTTGTATTGCCTTTTTTTATAACTTTAAAACTTTTCTGAAAAATATTTTACTTTCTGTGCAAGAACTGATATATTTGTTCTATGGCCCACCTTCCACAAAGGAATAAAATTTTTGTGTTATGAAGTCCAAGAGGTAGATATTATAAGGTACAGTGGAAAATAAGTAATAGGTAAAACAAAACAAAGACTATATAAAACATTCAGAGTGATGTAGAAAGATTAATGCTATGAAAATCTAAGAATGAGTATATTATAACAGTTGGGTCCTGATGTTTTTAAAATATACTAAAAGAAATGATGCAATAAATATGTAAATATTTGAAATAATAAAAGAAAAGAAGTCATAAAAATTCTCAAAGACCTTCATAAACATTTCTAAGAAAATTATAGATAAAATCATCCAAGAAGTGATTGCATCATGTGTTATACTGATTTTGATGGCAAATAAAGAGACGATGGCTAGTTGTTCTTTCTTGAGTCTTCAGTTAGATTGCTCAGGGAGAGAGAGATGGAACCAAAGTTACATGCTTGAAATGAAGATCATTTAGATGACTATGCTGCAAAACACACCTTACATGAATTAGACTAGAAGGTTGGTGCAAATTGAAATGTGTATATTTTACTTCGGTTCCTGATTAAACCCTTAGGTTGAAATTCAATGGGGGCTGAGATAATATATAAAAGATTATCTCTCATACTTGTCTGGTGCTGAATTAATCATTTGTAAACTGAATAAAAACTGTGATTATATTAAAATAGGTCTGTAGGCAAAAATATTATATACAATTAATGATGTTTTATAGTATATAAGCTAACATAACTTAATCTGAATTGTTTTCACCTAAAATCATAACAGTGGCTAAATTAGCAAAGTACTACATTCAATACCTTTTACTTTTAAGATTGAAAATATAAACTGATCTTTTCCTTCTAATTATTTTATAATATGTCTCTATTAGGCTTCACTCAGTGCACCAAAAAATCAGGTAAACTGATATAAAAGATGAGTTGAGTGCAGTGAAATATAAAATGTAAAAGATTATAATTGCTGGCTTCTATGAGAGTGTCTTTGGAAGTCAATTTAGTATTATAGGGCATAGTGTTATTTTAGTGTGTTTATTTTTCTCTTATTTTTAGCTTAAACTGCCTCAATGCATTGTGACACAATCTTTGCAATATGTCTTAATGGTGGAACAATTCAGAAGTATTAATTTGTGAAGTTAATATATGTTATACATTATGAATATAAATAAAATATTAAGAATAAAGCATTGCAGAGTAAAGTATAATGTAAAATGTATACAGAAGTAGGAATTTTATACTTTTGTATGTGAATCAGGAGAAGGCATGGTGCTTGGCCAGGTAATTCAAACCTAAATAAGGTTGTGACTAAAATGAAATGCAATTTTATTATCATGCAAGCAAGATAGAATAGTCCTGATAAAAGGACAAGAAAGTCATGTGTTATCTGTTGCAGTCTAAGGTAAACACACAATACAATATACAGATGCACTATAGAATCATATAGCTGAAACCTATATAATTTCAGTAACCAACATCACTCCAATAAATTTAATAACAAGTAAATTTTTAAAAAGAAATTCCTCCAAATTTGAAAATACATAAATAAATAAGTACAATTTCTGAGTGAAATGTGAAAGCATGTAGTTGTTTGTTCCAATAGATTTTTTGTCAATAAATATTTGTTGGGTATCTGCTTAATCCACACAGTTCTTCGTGTGAACATAACAAAGTCCATGACTATATTGCAATTTATATTTAGGGGGAGATGTATCTAGCAAGTGAAAATAAATATGTCCTGGGGTATCTAGGCAAAGTGCTAGAGGAAAAATATATCTGGGTGAGGGAAAAGAGTTATGGTTTGAGGAAGTGTTAGTATTTCAAGGATGGGCTCTCTGAGGAGGGGACATTTGAGCAGAGACCTGAATGAACTGAAGAGGTAAGCCACTCTGTCATCTGAAGAAAGAAGAAAGAGAGGGACCAACAAACGCAAAGACTCTAAGTTGGAGGTACAGTTGCTGAGTGAAGGATCGAAAAGTAGGCCAATGTAATAAGAGAAGAATGGACAGTCCAGGGAGTAGTCAAAGACAAAAGTTGAGGGTGACACTTGCGTGCCATGGGGAGGATTTTATTCTGAGACAGAAAGCCATTGGAAATATTTGAGTATAGAAATGACATGATCCAAAGTTGTGAAAAGATCACTGTAGCTACTGTGAGGAGGATAGACTTTAGCTTTCTGCAGCGGTTACCTTTGAACAGCTGTGGTCTTGAGTTTGTAATTAATCCTGGGTGTTTATGGGCCATGTTTCAATGCCAAAGGCAACGCAGGAGCATCTTTACTGTGTAGGTGGATGATGTTAGTCATGCATTTTGTCATGGTGAGTTGTTGGGAAGATAACAGATTGGCTACACAAAGAATGATCAAAGCACAGGGATAGTTTTCAAGGTGACCAGGAACTTGGAACAAACTTGGATATATAATTTTTCTGCTTTTATGGCCTTTTTACATTCTTAAAATTCAGATAAAAAGTCCTTGGTAAAACTTTCTTCTGATATTGAATTATTCAGGATTCTTAGCATGTTCTAAGATGGAATTTTTTGTTTTGTTTTAAAACAAGCAGAAGAAAGGGAATTAATTTAGAAAATTTGCCTACTAATATTGAAAACCATATTCTTGCCACCACTTCTTAATTACTAAATTATCAAATATAGAAAGAATTGGTGGAATTTGTGACATTGTTGCCAATAGTACAGGGACATAAGGCCATTTATCATTATCTGTAAAATTGCTCATTGATACCTTCTTTTCTGAAGAATGATTGAAATTTATCAAAAGCATTTACAAACATCATGCTCTTTGGCCCAACAATTGCAACTTCAGGAATTTATCCTAAGGGAATAGTCAAAAATAAATAAAAAATGATTTTAAGTGGTATTTAATATAGCTTTATAATCATGCACACACAAAAGAAAATAACTCAATATCAAATAGGCAATTTGTTAACCAAATTTTAGTAAACATTAGAAAATTTTATGCAGTTATTGAAGAAATGTTTTATTTAATGGTATGTAAAATGGTCACAACATATTGCTACATGAATAAAATGGGATACAAAATGCTATCTATATTGAGTAGGGTAAAAAATACTCAAAAATCCATAAAAATGTTAACTATTAGTTCTTTCTGAGTTAGGGCAATTTTTATTTTCTTCTTTGTACTTTTTATCTTTTTAAGCTTTAGATAATGAATATGTACTACTTTTATATTTAGGAAAAATACAGTATATATTATTTTAAAGTATACTCTTTTATAATAAAAAAGCTAACATTGTAACATAAGAATATGTTAGTGTTTTAAAAACATCTTAAAATATCCTATTTCATTTGAGTGGACAAAAAGGCTTTTCTAAGAAATTCGCTATATGACCCTCTTCCGTTTTGCTACAAAAGCTATGAGATCTGACAATGACCTTTGCTTTTCATGGTCATCTTTATGGAGAGGTAAAAGAGAGGAACCTTGAGGGATGAAGGGCTAACTAGAGAGAACAAAATGATTGCTGGTCTGGGAGTCTCAGCATGCAGTCCTCCCCTATGACAGGTCAAAAATGGTTAAGGTTGGACACTGGCCAAATTCTTCCTTTTAAGGTTCAGTTTCACAAGAACTGAAAAAAAAAATGACCAAGTGAGGCATTTTCTGGTCTCACACATAATAAGTCCTTGATGCTCAGGCTAGGGTCTCATTCTTGCTGAATCAGAAGCAGGCAACAAACAGCTAACTGTATAGGTTTTCATCTACTTCCAAAGCGTAACCCTCCAAGGGCAAGCCAGCAGACATGGGCAAGTGGTGGTTACAGTCCTGAGACAGAGGAACTTCATGCTACACTGTCAATCCTGAGTGAGTTATAATGTTCAGATTATGCTAGTGCTGCTTGGCTTCTTAGAATAGTTTTTTGGTTCAATAGCTGCTAATTATTTACTTTCATTATTGCTTATTATTAGTGTAAACTTATTTCTTAAAAAAATTTTATTGAGGTATAATTGACATAATACATTATATTAATTTTAGGTATCCAACATAATGATTTGATATTTGTGTAATAAACCATATTTCTTTACAGCTTATGGACTACTTGGAAATAAACCTTAGATGTCTTGTTGGCTCTGATGAAACAAAGCTCTATTTGTGTAATAAACCATATTTCTTTACAGCTTATGGATGTCTTGTTGGCTCTGATGAAACAAAGCTCCGAGTAATTGCTACAAAATCAGACTTCCTCCCTTTGTCCTCTTCTACCATCCTTGGGATTAATAATGCTCAGTCAGCCAAGCAGATTTATATGCAAAGACCTAAAACACTGCTTATTTAAGCACTCTAGATATGCAGTGTTAACATTATTGGAATGAGGAAGATGATATTTAACTTATATGTACTATGTTTCTAAAGTTACTAAAATAAAGGTTGACTTGATAACAAACCCAAGTATAACCTAATTTTCATAAGTTGATGTCATCTCTAAACTATTAAAAAGCATTTTTATTTGGCATACTGTATGAATGAGGAAAATCGATGTTCAAAAAAACTTTTAAAGGGAATACATTTGAACTATACGATGCACCTCTTCTCATTTCCATTCTTGTTCCTTTAAGATTAATGTAGTTAAGTCATTCCATTGCCTCCTGCCCCAAAGCTAATAAGACAGACATTACACTCTGTTTCCAAACACAGAGGGATCAGTAAGCAACTAACTTAGAATTCACCTTAAACCAAGCAAGAGACCACATTCTAGTTATGTTTTCCTCAAAGTCCCTCAACTGAATCAGAATATATGAGAGGCAAGAAAGTATGAAAGAAGGGAGGAAGTGTGAGAGGGAGGAAGGAAAGAAGGAAGGAAGAAAGGAAGGAAGGAAGGAAAGAAGAAAGGAAGGAAGGAAGGAGAAAGGGAAGGAGAGAGGAAGAAAGGCAAGGGTATTTTGGAGAGATCATATTCTGATCTAGGAGGGCGGGTCTAGATCAAGTGTTATTTGAGTGAGCTTTGTTAACCATAAAGTAGTATAATATTAGATGTCAGGGAATTAGGGACATGGGTCATCAGATGATAGGCAAGGGATGGAGACAGGGACATGTCAGAAACTAAAGACTTAGTTGATATTACAGTGTTGTCTAGAATCATACCACATTGGGTGATGCTACATATAATACCCATGCTCATCCTCATCATGATCATAACTATTGTTTATTAAGTGCTTAAGCACTTGCTAATAGTGAAAGATAAGTATGTTCCATATATTTTTTTCTTAATGGGGGGATGGTGAAGTAGATTTACAGTTGTTTGTGTGGAAAATAATACAATCCTATATAATAAAGAGGTAATATGCAAATTGACCATCACTCCAACACACAAGATGGCCGCCCCCATGTGGCCACAAGATGGCCAGCAGGGAAGGGCAGTTGGGGACAACCAGGCCAGCAGGGGAGGGCAGTTGGGGCAATCGGGCCAGCAGGGTAGCAGTTAGGCATTGATCAGGCTGGCAGGGGAGTGGTTAGGGGGGGATCAGGCTGGCAGGCAGAAGCAGTTAAGGGCAATCAGGCAGGCAGGCAGGCGAGTGGTTGGGAGCCAGCAGTCCTTGATTGTAAGAGGGATGTCCGACTGCCTGTTTAACGGGCAATCAGACATCTCTCAAGGGGTCCAGATTGGAGAGGGTGCAGGCTGGGCCGAGGGACACACACACACCCCCAGCACGAATTTCGTGCACCGGGCCTCTAGTAATCAATAAATAACAATACAAGAATAAACTGTTTCATGTACTCACAACTGTAAACCTACTTTTGCCAACCCCTGTATTTAATCCTCCCAATGATCATTGAGTATATATACCTCTATTTGACAGATGGGTAAACTGAGGTTTAGGCTTAGGCTAAAAACTTGCCCATGGTGACACAGTTAGTATGGAGTATAGGACTTGAAGTTCAGTCTTTGTTTTCTTGAGATTCTGTGCTAGTAATCACCTGCAGATAACAGGAATTTCTATAACAGCTTTTAATGTCAAATTTATAGGAATCATGCAATAGCTTTTTTGCTCTGTCCACATCATGGAATGAGTATTGAGGTCAAATCACTAAAATATACTAATGGATAAAATAGTATAGTCAGCTCTGGTAGTTTTAACAATTTAAAATAGCAGTGGTGACTGGTGTTATAAAAGCCATAACACACCTTTCTGGAAAGTAAAAGGCAACCAAATTCCTTTTCCAATCATTCTATTGCATGTGCATTTGGCAAATCTGTCACTGCTTCTGGCTGTTGTCATTTTTTTTAATGCAAGCATTTCTTTGCATGGGTATCTCTACTTCATAATCTATTATCTTTTCTTTTTAAAATCATAATTGGAAACTTTAATTAATAAATTTAAAAAATAAGGTCACATATTCATGTGAATGCTTTAAAATTAACCCCATTTGCTGAAATGATGTGAAATAGCTCAGCAATGTTCCCATGTCCTGTTTTTATACTTCTTGATATTTCATATAATCTGCAATCAGTTGGACAGATATTAGGCGGAGCTGTGGAACCTGGCTGCCACTACCCCTGTGATGCTGAGTCTGGTGTTAACAGCACAGATGAGGAGGAGAAGCTCTTGACCAAGCTGGAGATTGACACAGGTGCAGGTAAGGGCACATCATTACCTAAAAAAAAAAACAACCTTCAGAAATCCTCTGCCAAAGTCAGCCCCATTTCCATCTTCCATCTTTTTATCCTTGTTCCTCCTCCTTCCAGGTCTATTTTCTTTTCAACTGATGAATGTGATGGCAAGAGGGGCTGAGAGGCCTCAAGGGGAGTTTTCAAGCTGATAAAAGATGTAGATGTTAATTTTTGAATACATTGGTAGCTAAAATTTTTAAAAAAGAATTTTGGATTATAAAAAACATTGATTTTTTATTGATTTTTTATATTTACTGGAGATTTTCATATCCAGTCTTCTTTTTATAGACTCAAGTTAGTTGACTGAATAGGAAGGTTGAAGACATGGATAGCCAAGGCACACTTCAGAATAACTTATTTGAACTCTCTATATTTTAAAAATTAGGAAATAATTTATTGCCATCAGCATATGACCTGGCTCTTGATGCTGAGCGTTCCAGCTGCCAATTAGAGTGACCCAACAGACGTGACTCATGCATATCTGCTCAAATAGCCTCTGTCCTTGAAATCAGGATTCCCATTTGTTAGTGGGTGACTTTTTCAAAAATACCCTGATTTGCACATATGTTTATGGGTGGGAGTATTCTTTTTATTCATCATGTGGTCACATTACCCCCACCTCAAACTTTTAATGGTAGTCATCAAGCACTGGGAGGTATTTGAGATTTTACCCTATTTTTAAGCAAACAAGTTAGACAGCCATAGTTTAATGAATGCTAGAAGAAGACCCAAGACTTCTGGGTCAGAGAAAAAGAACAAAACTTTATTATTCACACACAAAAAAAATAGCAGTAGCTAGAATATTTGCACTTATGCTGGTTTCCTGAGCTCCCACCCATAAACACCCGTGGTTGGCAAACTGCGGCTCGAGTGCCACATGCGGTTCTTTGGCCCCTTGAGTGTGGCTCTTCCTAAGCCTTAGGAGTACCCTAATTAAGTTAATAACAATGTACCTACCTATATAGTTTAAGTTTAAAAAATTTGGCTCTCAAAAGAAATTTCAATCGTTGTACTGTTGATATTTGGCTCTGTTGACTAATGAGTTTGCTGACCACTGCCCTAGGCAATGTGAAGAGGGCCAGGTGACATTTGAACATGCAGTGGGCTGAGTTGTATGACAAGGACCCTGTGCTTGGAGAATCCAAATCTTTTGTACTGGGCATTAAACCCAAGGAGTTCCCCAAACATTCTACAATGCAGGCACAGTAGTTGTTAGATCAAATCCGGTTAAAGGAAGAACATATATTGTAAACAGTGGGAGAGGAATATGGGAGGAAGATTTTGTAGGGCTTTCTGTGTGCCAGGCACTGTGCTAATCATCTTATGGTTTACTGTCATAAGAATTCTGTGAAATTGTTTTCTATTTCTATGTTATGATTAAAGAATGAAGGCTTAGTGAGGCATTATTTCCCAAGTTCATACAACTAGTAAGTGACAGAGGTGGCATTCTCACCCAGGTCTGTCTGACTCCCAAGTATGTACTCATTCCACTAAAACAAATTACCCTTATTTGTGAATATTGCTTGCTCTCTTATAGTCATTCTTTCAAAAGCCCACGAGGTAACCATCAAAAATTATGTCATATTTTTGTACTGACATTTCTTAGAAGGGCTTCAATTACTCCTTCTCCCTTGCTTTGGGAATGTCATGTCTGACTCCCCAACAGTGTGTGTTCATATAATAGCTCAGCTGGATGCCATTAGTACTTTCTCTTTTTAAATGTAGGCATAGTATATTATTATGTGGTGGGTAGGCAATTTTATTCCCCTGTTTTCCTGAATGTTCTTTAAATAATCCATAATTTTAGAGGCCAGTTTAGCAAAACAGAGGACTTTATTTAAATGTCTTTCATAACTGAATTTTAATATATTTCATGTAGGAATTTGAATAACAACAGATATATTATTAAAGAGACTTGTCATGCTTTGTAGTTTCTCACTGTTTTAGTTTTGTTTTAAATCAGAAAATAATCTGTAATGAAATAAAATGGACGATATTCTTTCAGGTGAATTGGCTGCATGTTCTCTGAGTGAACATTTGGTTCAACAGTTTCTTCTGGGACTTTCTATATACAATTTTGTAAATAACCACTCTGATATGCCGAGGACAGTCTATAAAAGTCAACACCAACTCTGTTGATAGGCCTGAAGTTTCTGTGTTATTACTTTGAAAGAAGACATTAAAAAATACCTTCTGAATGCATTTATTTTAAGGAAAATGTAATGTCAGTTATTATTACCTTACTTCAAAATGGTTTCTAGTAATAGCTGACAAGAGACAGGGAATGCAAGAAAGGACATCCGTGTTTTGTATTAGGAGAGGAAATGGAGTGATAAGACTGTCCTGGGTGGGGTATCAGACTACAGAAAATGTGAATAAGGTCAGGGCTTTAGGTTTCTGGTAGATTGTTGGTAATGGGATAGGAGGTGAAATGGCTACTCAAAAAGTAAATAAGCAAATAAGTAAATGAGGAAGACACATTTGCCTATTTATAGATTGACATAATTTGGAGGTTGACACCCTGGTATGATATCTTATTTTATAACATCTAGTCCAGTGTCATCTATAAGTGAAAAAAATTAAATTGATAAAAATTATTAAGATAACCATTTTAGAAGCAAGCTCTTACCTTTCAAAGTATTATTTTATGGTGTGAAAATTAAAATGCTTTAGGTGAATGGCATGACATGTCTTTATTTTGTGTAGATCATTTCAACAGAAATATATGTATTTGTTAAATAATAAGAAATCCATTTGAAGACTTTTAGGAAACATATTGAATTTGTATTTATTAAAGTACTGATAGCTAGTACACCCAGATTTGCCAGGGAATTATGGATGAGAACTTATGAAATACTTCAAGAAGGTTATTTATTGAAAATTGTTCTAGGCTACAAAGTCTTGTCTTGCTCTGTGATCCTGCTTTGCCGAAGGCAATCAGTTTCTGAACATAGATGGGAGGCATCCTGACCTATGATACAAATTGGTGTTTTTAGTAAAAAGTCTTACCTTTAGCTATAAAGTTATTTGATAACGATATCTAGATATAGTCATTTAAAATGTGAGGGTAAAAGATGGGATAATGATGAGCTCATACTGTATTATGATTATGTTGCTAAATGCCCATGTAAGTGTAAAAAACATGGGCTGGGATGGGCATATTATGGTGCTGTAGAGAACCATGATTTCTAAGAAGAGGAAATACTATTTTTTATTGCATAATTTTTGAAGTTCCTAATATTTCAAATGAAAGTAGGAGGGGTGGTGTGTGTGTGTGTGTGTGTGTGTGTGTGTGTGTGTGTGAAAGAGAGAGAGATTTTGTTATTCTAAGACAGGGAGTTTTTGTTTGTATTCAACATTTCTGATGTTCAATTTTTCTTTAATATAAATGTATCTATTAAACTTGATAGCATTTCTTTTCATCATGAAAAGCCATTTTGATGCATGTTATAGTTGATATCATCATAGAATGGAGAAATGTTTTATATATAATATCAATGGCCCCTTGATATTACATATAATACCTCTTGTAGTACATAATATTACATATAATATCTCCTCTCTGTGCACTTTGATTAAAGTCACCTTGTTTTCTAACCTTACTTTATAGTACCAAACAGGATTTTAGTGGCGGAAGAAAGCACAGCCCTCACTTCAAACAAAGAATCCAAGCCAGTTGCATCAGAAATGTACACAGTGGAGAAAGAAGAAGCAGTGGAAGAAGATGGGGCTCCCCAACACAGGGATGCTGACACACTAGAAGAAAAAGGGGGTGTAACACTGGGGAGTAAAGCAGGGATTAATGAGATTCCCTTGGGGGAGTGGAAGCCAACAGCAGAGCAGCCAGCTCTAGTAGCACTGTTTACTGGGGAAAGGGAGAGCCCTCAGGGCATAGCAAGCAGGGCAGAGGCAGAAGGGGCTAGAGAGCTGGATGAAGAGGGGTTAAAGCCAATGGCAGAAGAAGCAGCAAGAGCCTCAGGAAGTCTGAATGAAGAAGAGGCTCCTGAACAGCAGGCCTTGATGCAGACAGTGCTGGAGACAGAGAAGGCAGCTTCTGAAGAGGAGCAGAGTTCGGAGAAGGTAGTGTTTGCCTGCAAGGCTGCAGCTCAGAACTCAGAGTGTGTTCAGGAGGTAGCAGCCCCGAGAGAGGCTGTGATGCTGGAGAAGGGAGAGGCCGAGAGAGGGGTGGCGGTGAGTGAGGCAGGCTCTGAAAAGCCAGACATGGAGGACAGTGAAGAGAAAGCATCCATAGATCTAGGGGACATGGCACCTGAGGATGACACTGCATTCGAGAGAGCAGATGGTTCAGAAGAGGCAGTATTTGGGGGCGAGGAACCAGCCAAAGCAAGGAAGACGGTTATGAGAATCGAAACACCTTTGAGCTCCTCCACTTCTGAGAAGGCCGAGGCCACCAGCATGAGGATTTCGGAGGAAAGCCTGGAAGAACTTTGTAAGAAAGCTGAGAAAAAGAAGGATGTTGAGACTGAGGTAGAATCTAATAAGAAAGATGATAGGAAAGAAATATTACCTGAGGAATTCGATGCAGCAAGACAGAGGAGGAAAGCTGAGAGGCCAAGAACACCTCTGGGGGAAACTGAATCTGAAAGAGAAGAGGTGACAAGGGCAAAAGCTCCTCAGGATGAAGATATTTCAGCAGGAGAGCAAAAGTTTAAAGGGGAAGAGGGGGAAATTGTGAAGGAAGTAAGACCCGTGGAAGAGACACCAGGCCCCCTAGATGAAACAGAGTGTGATGTTAAGAATGCAGCACCCGTGGAGGGTCCTGAATGGACTGAAGACACAGGCCCGCAAGGGGATGATTCACCGAGAGAGAGGGAGGTGGGCATGCTTGAAGCAGCACCTGGATTTGAAAAGTCACCGGAAAATACAATAGTTGTGAGGAAAGAGGAAGGAGGGGAAAGACTAAGAGAAGCTGGAGACACAGGGCATAAAGGCAGAGCAGAGCTACTCTGCAGGGAGAAGGGGGAGAAGGCGACTCCCTCAGATCAGGATGGGGGGCCAAGCCCTGGGGGAGAGGGTGTGTTAGGAGCTCCTGAAAGTGACCCAGCAGGACATGCCCAGGAGTGTGCAGCCAAAGATCAAGATGGCCTTACAGGACTGAAAAAGAGGGAAAAGGAAGGGTCTTTACAAGGGGGACAAGGAGTGGGGGCCCAAGAAGATATTTCTGAAGGAGAGTCCGTGATGGTAGAAAAGTTAAGTGAGGAAGTGATGGATGAGGAGCCAGAGGAAGAGGTGGATCAAGAGTGCTCTCTCGAGACAGGAGTGATGAAGAATGGGCACGAAGAGGGGGTTGGGAGCTTACAAGGAAGAATGGTTGTGGCTAAAGAAGATCTCCAGGAAGAAGGAGTGGCAGGAATGGCTGATGAGAAGAGAGAGGTGTTGGCAGATTTGAAGACAGCTGAGGAAAAAACAGAAGCAAATACAGCCTCCTCCCTTTCAGATGTTGCTGATGAGAAAACTTGGCACAAAGTGGATGAGTTACTAGAAAAAACAGTGTCTGCAGAGAAGGTGGCAGCAGAGGAAATAGCGCTGAGCATGGAGAGGGTACCAGCAGCGGAGGAGGTGACCATGATTGGGGCATCAGAGGCTGAGGTGGGGGCTCTAGGAGAACCTTCAGACCTGGAAGAGAAGGCCCCTCAGCTAGGGCCAGATCAAAAGGAAGGGGAAGCAGGGATGGGGAGCCCTGGTGGGGTGCAGGAGTCAGGCAAGTCTGAAGATGTCAGACTGGGACTATCCCAACAGACAGAGTCAGAGCTGAGTAGAGAGGGTCTACAGGCTGTGGAAATACTCCCTGGAAAAGCCAATTGCCCTGGAATCCAAGAGAAGCAAGAGCACAAAGTGCAAAGAGAAAGTGAGAACACAGATGTTTCCCTGAACAGCAAGAAGGCCTAAGAGACTGCATGGCAGATGGTGAGTTTAGGCCTCATCTGTTTGCAAGATTAAGCAGATACCCCACCTTGGGTCCCCTCTCCTTTGGGCTGGCTCATCCCTTATCAGTCCTTGTATACACATAGCACACAGTTTCAGTTCTGTGCTGCTTAGCACCCAGCCTATCAGGACAGGGCTGGGTAAGATGGAGGTGGGGTCAAAGCACACACAGGGACCCACTCTATTCCCTTTGCAACTCTAAATCACATCCTTGGCCTTTGCAAGCATAGATCTCTGAAATTGTGAGTTTCTTATCTCCCTTACGGGGCCCCAAAGGTGCACTACAGAGGAGAAGGTGCCCCAGGGACATACCACAGAAGGAAAGAAAGCAAACTGTTCCAGAATTCATCCCCCTTTTAGTGTTGAAAGGAATGGCTGTGATTATTTGCCCTTAAATGGGCTCCATTCCTTAATTTCTGCAGTTTTGTGAAATTTAATATCTATGTGTTAAGAACCATACATATATAAAAGAAATTAAAATATGAAAATATGAAATATATATAATATATGTATATACTAGTATGTAAAATATTAAAGATGGTAACAAAAGGCCAAAATTATTTTTAGCATTTCCTTGTTTGCCTGCTATTTCCTTGATGCCTCCATATCTTTAGTGCCCAGTTTCTACTATCCTGAGTGATTATATTTATAGATATACTATCTCTTTTATTGGTTTTTTTTTTTAGGATATTTTAAAGATGTTTTCTGGAAGACTTCAAGAATGGAGAAAGATTCACCCAAGCATCTTGCCAGGACTTTAGATTTTATCTTTATTAAGAAAACTCACTGTGCTTGTCTGAGCTGATTCCCAGTGTGTCATTCTGGTCAGAAGCACAGTAAGCACCTTGAGAATACCTGGCAGATCGTAGGACCCTCCTTAGGGGCAGTGGTTTCTAATAAAGGACTCCGAGGCAGTCACACATTCAACATAGCTGAGACGTCTATATTCAAATCAAATTCATAGGGTTCCAATGCCTGACTTTTACCAAAGATCACCTGAAAGGCCCAGTCCTGACATCTAGGGTTTGTTTAAATTCCTTTTTATTTATAATCAAATATTACTCCCAGTTTCATACATGAGAGTTTTATTTAAAAACTGTGGCTTGGGGCTTTAATGACTCTGTCTGTGAAAATGAGTTCTAAAGGTCCTTCTATGTATACTCAATACTAAAGATTGCGCCGAACCTGTAAAATGATCCCATGCCATGTATAATCACTTACAAATATTCATTCCTTCTATTTATGCCAGAAGGGTGATATAAATGGACATATTATTTCAAAATGCCCTTTGTTTTGTGTGTGTGTGTTTCTGTAGTTTTGCTTCTTGAGGTAGACTGGTAAAAGCTTGTGAGATTTTGTCCTTGGGGGCTTTATTTGTGGGGCTACTCAAATTTTAATCATAGTAGTAAATAATTGAGCTGAGTGGAATGAGTAACAATAATTATAGCAGGTAAACCTTACACATCAGCACATATACCAACATTCTAGACTCTAGACTGTTTGGTTGGTGTCATTCAATAGAAAAGAAAGTTGGATTAAATTAGCGTGCTGCTCACCTTCCCAAGTTCTGTTATTTCAAACCTGTGAACTAACCTTGGAGTGCATTGTAAATCAACAGTCACAGTCACTCTCTGATTTACTCCCTGATATTGCTAGCAATAGCTGTGTATCTGTGTGCCTACTGGAGATTTTGATTTCCTTGAAGACGTCTTTGTTCATATACTGATAGTCCAAAGGGCACATATGTCTGGCTATCTTTTCTTCTCCACGTGAGGTGAAAGAAAATGTCCTAAAGCAGTGATTTTCTAGTTGGACTACACATTAGACTTTCATGAGACATTTTCCTGAATGCATGAATGATTCAACCCCTGGTTCCACCCCAAAGATTCAGATTTAATTAGTTTTAGATGGGCGTAGGCATCAGTTTTTTTTAAAATCCGGTTGATTCAACTATGTAGTTAGAATTGAGAACTGCTGCCCTAAATCATCTTATAATCCATGCTGGCTGCCTCCAGTGATTCTCAAAATGTGATCAAGATATCAGCATCGCTTGGAACTGTCCCAAATACGAATTCCTGTCCTCATGTTATTCCTATTAAATTAGAAACTCTGTGGGTGGGGTCTAGCAATGGGTGGTTTTTAACAAGCCTTCCAGGTAATTCTGATGTGCTCTAATGTCTGAAATGTGCTGTCATGGACAATTGATTGAATTGAGGATTTTGTGTCAGTCAAAAAATGGATTGTAGAAGCATTGTGAACTTTCTCTCTTTGTCTATATCTATCTCTCTGTTGCTTTCTATTTTTCTTTCTCTAGGAAAGGGTACTCACTATAAAAATGATAAATTCAACTTTAAACTCGTTTTTATTATGGCTGTAATGACATGTCTATGAAGTTCTTCAGCCCCACCCCCTATTGAGGATGTGTCACTGATGGCACATCATTGATTTCTGTCCTCTGAGAGAATTTCATCTACATTATATCTGATTTCATTGATGACTGAGCTGCATTACAATGGAACTTTACAGTATTTGTTCCTTGATCTCAACCTCAATGCTACAAAGCACTTTGAATGCATAGCACTTTATGGGAAAGATTGTAAACTTGTTAATTCTATTGAAGAAGGCACTGGGTACAATGTGTTAAATGGAAATTGCATTGGATTATTTTTATAGTTAATACATTTCATTGAAACATTCTGTAACATAATTCTACAGTCTGCATGTGGGTTTAACTGTGAAATTCAGTATTGTGATAGTTTGACCAAATGGATCCTTTCTCAGCAAATACTATGTTGATAAAATTATTTGTATGTTCTATTAAGCTGATTTTTTCTAGTTTCATTATTAAAATCATAAATAAACCATATATTTACAGATCAGACATGTGAATGGTTCTTTATAAGACTCAATTTTTAAAATTGTCTTTGCCTTTTTCTTACAAAAATTTAACTCCATAGAGGAGAGCAGAGAGGCTTAGTTTTATTAGACTATATTTTTGAGTGTATGTGTTTATATTGACTGACTGCATTCATACATGTCTTTCACATACATGGGATCATTCAGAGGAAAATTATTGTCAGTATTTCACAGATAAGTAGAAACTCAATAAAGTTAAGTGGGTTGTTTAAAGTCATGGTCAAACTCAGGTCTTCTTCCCTCCAAACTTTATTTTAACACATACACTACCTTCTAGGAATACACTAAGATACTATAGGTGAACCTCTACTAATACATATTTTTATTTACGTGTAGAAGAAAGGGAAAACAATTAGCAAAGAAGAGAAAGAAGAGTGAGTCGAGAATGACTTTAAAGAATTGTAGCTGTGTTTATTCCCTGTTCTCTTAAACCTCTTGCTGCTGGCCATGGTGACGAGGAACTTTTTTTCATTTTCATTTTTATTTTTTATTTGAGAGAGAGAAACATCGATGTGAGAGAAAAACATCAATGTGAGAAAGAAACATTGATCAATTGCCTCCTATATGTGCTCCCACCGGGGATTGGACCTGAAACCTAGGTATGTGCCCCAGCCAGGCATTGAAACCACAACGCTTTTTTTGTCATGGGATGATGCTCCAACCAACCGAGCCTCCAAGCCAGGGCAGGGAACTTTTCTTTAAGTGACACAATGGGTTGTTATATAAGGGGAAAGATTAAATCTCATTAATATATCCCATATCATCAAGAAGAGAGTTATATTTCCATTCACTGTCAATCAAAGAATACAGTAAATTATTTAAATAATTCAAGAGGAAAATAAGACAACCAAAGTAAAGGTAGACAGAATTAGCCTACTTAAATTTCTTGAGTTAAGCCTTTTCTATGACTTTATGCATTCTTGCGTTGTAAATTTATAGTTGAATTACTTAACATTTCTAAGATTAATAATTTTGCCATCATTATTGCTCTTAGAAAATGATTAAGAAAAGAAAAGAAAGCTTTACAAAAATTCATATAGTAAATGAAATAATCCAACACCTTCAAGGACAGTGAGAAGAGGCCATTTGTGACCTTGGATAATATTTCCTTCCAGTCTTCTACAACACCTGATTGTGTCATTTCAGAGAAGTCCCCTGTCATCATGGCCAGCAAGAGGTACAAAAGAACAGGAAATAAAAACAATTAGATGTCTTTAAAAGTCGCTCTCAAACTCTCCCTTTTGCTTTCTTAGTTTTTCTTTCCTTACAGCATGCCCTATGACAGGAACAGTACGCTCTTCAAACTAACAGGAAACAAAACACTCTGTAAGATAAAATGCTGGATATTTGAGAACGCACATTCCTTTTGAAATTCCTTCCAGAAGTCTCAGATTGTTTAATAATCTTCGTAATTCTTACAATATTTTGGAATGAATACCTCCATTCTTTGTTAGGAAAAATAAAGGTACACAGAAAACATGTGGGATAGAGAAGCTGGCGCCAAAGTCTACTTGAGAACCAGCTCTCTGCCTCCTTTGTGAAATGTGCCCTGGTCTTTATTAAATACCTACTTAGTATGAAAGGTTTTGTTAAAGACAAAGTTATAGGCGATATCTCGCCGTTTTTCAGGATCTTGGTACTGATGTGCCACAGAGACCGTCCAGCTGGTGTGGATGTGCCTCTGACAGGAGATGCAGGTGTTCAGGGAATTCACTGGCCGGGCCCCTTTGCATGTGTTCAAGCTCCACCTGCACTTTTGTTATAAAATGGACCCGAGGAGTGGCTTGTACCCACAGTCTTCCCTTTTGCCAGTTCCCCACGCTCTCTTCACAATAGATGCAGACTCTTCCTTCATTTCCAGTTTTCCTGTGTTGTCTCTGGAATGTCACAAGTGACAAAGGAACAATTTGGAATAGTGTCGGTATTGAGAAAAGGAATGAACTTCATGCCTGGCTAACAAATCTTCTGCAAGTCAAGTGGCTTTCAATTCTTTGTTTTCAAGAAAACTACATGAGGACCTAATTACAGTGTCAGTTATAAGTCATTAAAATACTTTTTGGAATTTTATCAGCCTGTGAATTTTGGTAAATCACTCAGAAGGAGTTCAAAGAAGGTACTGCAGCACAACACAATGAAATCACTTCCATTCCCATCTGTTACTTATGTGACATGCAAATATTGTATTAGTGCATTTCCACAAATAAAATGGAAAATGGAATACAACTGATGTTGAACACTTGCTTTTAGCGGTAAATTATATTTGTACACAGATGCAAAAACTAATTAAAAATAGAAATCACTATCTTAACAGATGCATTTCTACTTTTATTATTTCGGTTTAATGTGTTTATCAAAATTTATAATACATGTATATGTTTTTTTGATCAAATGCATATTAAGAATTACTGCAATGATAGCTCGGCCTTGAAGAATTTAACACATAAAACCCTATGTTCATAATTAAATTAAATTTCAAATTAAATTTTAATTTATATAATATAGTTACAGAAAAGTATGACAAGGGGTGATCAAGAAAAGACTTTCAAGCATCAAACTATAATAGGATACAAATTGGTGGGGAAAGTGGAATAAAAATGTAAGTTTTAATTAGGAAAAAAATAATGTGAGGTTTTTCCTAATGCAAAAGAAGAGCTTAGTCATGTACTTTTGAAAACAACTATCTTAGGTCAAGTTCCCTGGGAACTACTCTAGAACAGAGGTTTGTGTGCAGGTTTGTTGGGGACTTCTCTAGGAAATAACACTGTCGGGAGTGAGGGACTTCAAACTGGGTTGAGAGAAAGATGGGCTGTGGTGTAGTTACCCCAGAGGCTGCAGCCCATCCTGTGGGAGGGTTGGAGCTCAAATGACAGTGTTATATTGTAAATCAGCGAGCGGAACATAGGACGCCTTAACAAGCCAATTAGGAGGGAGCTGTCTCCCAAATTTCTGAGCAAAAACATGGAGGAAGCTTTTCCTATTTATATCTTTCCCAGTCCTTTGTCTCCCAAATATGGGGGTTCCGGACCTTCTGCAGATTTTACAAAGAGCTTTGTGTAAGTTATTTTTGCAGACAGCTTGTAACCTTGAGTAACTAATAGGGAGTAGCATCAGCCCCTTACGTCAGATGGCTAGCCTGCAAGGTCAAACAGCTAACTTTATCTTCCCTATTATTCACTCAAGCTAAAAAGTAACGTTAATTTACAGAATAAGGGACTGTCTAAAAAATAAGAGTTGACTACATAGAACAAGGGATCATTTAAAAAGGGCAGAGGATTTTAAGCAGTAATTTTACAAAATAGAGATGATTATGCTTCAACAGAATGAGGTAAAGGGCCAGGTCTCTGTGTCCCCACAATAGACCAGTCACTGATATTGGCTGCTTCCTCAGAAGGGAGCATAACCTTCAACTAGGTAGTTCCTTTCAGTCCAAGGCACTTCCTGTGGAGGGACTTGGACATGAGCCAGCAGCTGACCTCACTCTGGGCACCTGGGGAATGAAGGCTCTGACTATGAAGGAGGTATCTGGATGGCACCCCACCACATCCAACACATGGATAAAGGTGATACCAAATTGTGATGGCGCATCTTTGGACACATATAGGGAAGAGTTGTAACCATTTTATCTTAAAACATTCCATTTTATAATATGCTAGAAATTATACCTGTAACGACTAAACTTATATGAACATTTGTAGATATCAACTAAAGATAAAAATTGTGTGAGGGGTTACTGACAGTTTTTCAAAGCTCTCTCAGTGGTAGGTGAGCAGAAATATTTGAAGAGCCCTGTTGAAATGGACATGGTGAATAGCACAGAGCTGCATTTCTCAAGCTACAGGGCATGGCGGCTACCACAAGTGAATGCTGAAATTCAGGTTAATGTGCAGTTTGTTTTGGCTACACAGTATTAAAGTGATATGGGTCAGAAGAGTAAATCAGAGGGCCATGCAGCTTGGTGTTGCTACAAGGAAGGAGAAAGAGCTCTAGTACAATGCCTGGCTGTTTCTAGGGAAGGAAGCGTGGCCCTTGAGTGTGTGTGAGTACACAGGCAGAGCAGTCCACAGGTGTACTCAATCAGAAACCCAGTGCTAAAGAGCAGGGTCGGCAAAGCCTTTCTGTAAAGAACCAGATAGTATGTAATTTAGGTTTTGTGGGACATATAGTTGTAACTACTCAATTGGGCATTTTAGGGTGAAAGTAGCCACAGACAATACTTGAACAAATGAGTGTGGTTGTGTTCCAATAAAACTTCATTAAAAAAATAGTGGAATGGCAGATTTGGCTTACAGAGTATAATTTGTCAACCTGTGCTAACAAGCATTCAAGTAAATAATAGTTCTACAGCATGGATGGACCTGGAGAGTAATGCTAAGCATAATAAGCCAGTCAGAAAAGGCTTATCACATGATCTCAGTAATCTGTGGAATCTAATGAACAAAATAAACTGATGAACAAAATATATCCAGAGACATAGAAGCATGGAACAGAATTTGGAACCGCAGAGGGAAGGCAGGGGAGGGTGGGTGAGTGGGAAAAGATCAAACAAAGAACTTATATGCATATATGCATAACCCATGGACACAGACAATAGGGTGGTGAAGGCCTGGGGCCAAGGGGGGAACATGGGGGCGGGCTAGAAGAGGTCAATGGGGGAAGAATGGGGACATATGTAATATTTTCAACAATAAAGATTTAAAAGAAATAAATGAATAAAAACATAAGTTCCTCAAGGCTACAAACTGTGAAAAAAATAATAATAGTTCTGTAACTGTGTAAACGAATTCTCACCGCCCCCCCCTCCGCAATATGCCACAGAAATTTTAGTTTTCAAAAATAATGCTTTAAACAGAAACATTTGGAAACAACTAGCACAAGGAATTTTTAAAATCTTCCTCTCTTTCTAAGGCTTTATTACATCTTAGCTAGGTTTATAATCCCTCCTTCCCCATCTCTCTGGTACATCTGTTAAATGCCAACGTGAGTTGTTGTGAATAAGGAAAAGGAGCTGTCGATCACGTTTCATGCATCACAGGCTGACTTGCTCTTCAATAGCATGTCAGCTCCGTGAAGAAGAGACTTGGTCTCCTCTGGCCCATGTTCTATTATTCCCTGTGCCAAGAACAGTGTCTGACACATGGCACGTGCTCAATGTCTGGTAAATGAGTGACTAAATGAACTTCAATGCAGATTGAAGTATTATGTTCTGAAATTTTTAAAGCCTAATTATGATTGATGTTAATAGGATGCAGGGAGTATACGAATTTGTTGATTGAAGAGAAAATGTTTTCATAAAATATCAGCATCGATAGGGACACTAGAGATCAAAGATTCTACCAGGTCCTTTTTGGGTATCGGACTGAGAAAGCAGAGGCCTAGAGGGCCTGAGGAATGGGTTACACAGTGGTTAGGGACAAAACAAGACTAGAAATCTTTAGAGTTTATTTCACTTCGCAGCGGTGCTTCACAGTTAGATTTTCTTTTTAGAGACACAGAATCCTAATTCTAATCAAACTCATTCTCTAAAGCTTGATTTTTTCAAAAAAACGAACAGCTAATTCAATTCTTGCTTGACAAAAACGCAACTACCAGATTTCAAATGCAGTGTGAGTGAAACATTTTGGCTGTCTGGATTATAGACATCCCCAAGGTTTGTCATTGCCTGTTTGGAATCCCCACTGAGACTGCAGAGGCTTATAGTTAGAGACAGCAGAAATCCCACAGTCTAGTTATTTTATGCATGTGCGAGCACACACACACACATACATGCACACACACCTGTCATTTAGAGAAAAGAAAATCTCTGAGAATGAACAGAAACTCTCCCCACTGAACTAATCATAATGCTAGTGGCTCCCTGCTTAGCACAGAACTCTCCAGTTGAACTCAACAAATTACAAACCTATCTGAGCATATACAAACGGGCTTCACAAACTCAAATCTAAATCACTGACTCGCAACTTTGGTTGCACAGTAACATTTGAAATCTCTGGGGGTGAGAGTTGGGCATCAGAACTTAAAAAAAAAAATCTCCGCATGTTATTAATATAGGTAGCCAAGGTTTTACACCACAGATCTCAAGTCTGAATAACTACCGATTTTAAAAGGTAAGCGGCAATGTGACTTCAGAAGCCTAATTTAAATTAGTGAAATATAGCTTAAGGCATTATGCTTTTACTCTTTCACTTGTTTTATTCTTTTACTCACTAAGCCTCACAGTGCTATGAGGAAGGTACCATTAGCTCCACTTTATAGATGATGAAACTAAGACACAAAAGGATGAAGTAACATATGTAAGTCACGGAGCTTGGAAGTATCACAGCTGGGATTTAACCCAGAAAAACTGGCTCCATCCAGAGAAGGAGTTCTCAAAGTTCAGCTTGCATTGGAATCACCTGGAGGGCTACTAAAAGGAATTTTCTGGGCTCTACACCTAGATTTCCGGCAGCCGTGGGCAAGCTATGGCCCTCGGGCCAGATCCGGCCCGTTTGAAATGAATAAAACTAAAAAAAAAAAAA